>NW_027529596.1:2940412-3022331 GCF_008692635.1 Crocuta crocuta
GGGTTCGAGCCCTGCGTCGGGCTCTGTGCTGACAGCTCAGAGCCTGGAGCCTGCTTCCGATTCTGTGTCTCCCTCTCTCTCTGCCCCTCCCGCCTCAAGCTCTGTCTCTCTCTGTCTCAAAAGTAAACACACATTTAAAAAAAATAAGAACAGAGGCCACAATCTCTGCAAACTAGGAAAAGGTTCCTTACCATTTCTAGCCTCCAGAACTGGGCGAACTGAACTCCTTTTTAAACCACTCATTCTGTGATGTTTGTTAGTGATACCAGCTGACAGATTTGGTAAAGATTCTGGGTAACAGATTTGAATCCCAGTGCTGCCACTGGTTAGCTGAGTAAACTAGGGTGATTTTCTTCAGATCTCTATGCCTCAGTTTCCTCATTTTAGAAAGGGCTGTTAAATGAATTATTTCCTGTAAACACACACACACACACACACACACACACACACACACTAAAAGGTCAATATTCTGTCCTCCCCTTTCTGCATTTCTTAGGAAAGGAGTTGCATTTATAGGCTTTGGAGATGTTTGATTTCAGAGACTGGCCAACCAGTGAGGAGGGAGAACGCAGAGATTTTGTTCCTCCTCCCGTTATTGAGAACATGTTCCGCTGTAAGCTTTTACCATGAGAGAACAGAGGTCGTGGAATACAGAAGCTGCACCTGATGACCTTTGAAAGCAAGATGAGAGGGGAGGAGTCGGGGTCTCAGTTCGAGGGGTGCATAACTAAGGCAGACATGATTCTTCTGGAGCTTAGGCTTTCCATCAGTATTACTAAAGTATTGAGTCAGTACTGGGCTGTGTCCACTTCTGTTTTCTGGATGGAAATAAATATAAGAATTATTTATATTAGCAGCTCCTAGAAGGTGAGCACAGACACATCTCTGGAGTGTAAGGGGAGCAATTTGTTTTGGAAATTTGAAAGGCAGGGGTCTTCCCTAACTGTGTGATTTCTTAATCACCGTCTCTGTGCAGTGTGCCAGCCATATTCCTCATGGGCCACTGTTGGCTCTGGGTGGCTTGTGTGGGTAGCAAGGGAAGGGAATTTGGCTTGGTTGCTACAGTGAGTTTTGGTGAGGAGCAGGGGTGGAATCTTAAGGGGAGACACAGACACTTCTGTTTCCTGTTCTGTTATTTACCTGACAGTGACGCTGGCTTCTAGCTATGAACATAAAGTGCACAAACCCTTCTTTAAAATCTGGAGACACCCTTTCTGAACTATGAAAACTTCTGGTAACTCTTCCCGTGTGTTTTGATAGCCTACACACGTAACAGCTCTTGCACCCTCTTGGGCTGCCACTGAATACTGTTTTTCTTACGAAATTTTCTACCAAACGAGTTGTAGATTACAAAGCCCTGGTCTTTTTAGTAGAGTTACTGGTTCCATTCTTGGAGACACAAGCCTTTTCACTTGCCTATTAATTACCGTAAGAAAGTTTATCCATAATCATTTGTTTGTTTTTGTAATATTCTCAAAACTTGGGTTCAGTGTGGGCAATGTTATTTTTTTCCCAGTAGGTTTTCCAGTGTCTGGTTTCTTTATGAAACTCAAGTTTATAAGGCTCACTTCGAAATTGCTTCATGCCCCCCTTTTTACCTTTATTTTAAATGTTTTCCTCACGTAGGTTATAGAGTTTTGAGTCCCGTTTATTATATTTATTGAGACATTAAAAATCTAGTAAATGCTGTTGGGAAGTTTAGTGAATGGTCTTCATTGAAATGTGAAGTCAATTAGAATTAGAAATTTGAGAAGAAAGTGGGCTCCATCCAGTGAGCTGTGTAACCTTTTCATCAATTATAGCCTTGTCGCGGAGAAAAATACATGCAAGATAGGTCCACTTTCATTAAAACCTGCTTTTAGAAATTTAATATCAGAATATGTTTTAATTTAGAATATAAATTCATTACCTGGAGTTTCTTATAAACCGAAAGACCTCCTAAATCATTTTAAGTCACACATAGATTATTAAATCAAGGAAAAATGAATTATAAGTTTTTATTACAGGCTCAGAAAAAACCTGGGTTGTACTTAGCTTATATTTTTTACGACACTGTTCCACAGTTGGGCTTTTTGATTATGCTTTTCTGGGAAGGAGAAGCACAATACTTGAGGCTATTCTGAAACTGTGAGCTTTGGATGTGCGTACTCTTTTCCTTCATTGGACTTATTATCTGATTATGTATCAATGTTGGTGTGTTTGTTTTTTCTGTCCCCCCCACCCCCCCACCTCCTCCCAACCCTTCCTCCCACATAAGCTCTCTGAAGCCTGGAGACAGAGCCCCCTGCAGCTCAGCTCAGGATGTTTGCCCATATAATCCTGTATCTGTTATTCACAATCACTGGGTGATTGTTAAAGGAATTGCCCAGGACCAAGTGGGGCATGTGTGGAAGTAGAGTCCAAATTTACGCACAGACACTTAGTGTGAGTGCATAATGAATCACACCAACTTTGACTCTTGACCCACTGTGTGTTAAAGGTGCAGTTTTTGCAAAAATACGCCTTTTGTGCAATCCTTGAGAGAAGTGGGGATTCGGACTATTGTTTGGGGAAGGGAAAACCCCTTTTGATAACTAGAATCCCTTGTGTGTTTTAAAATCGACTTACTTAAAATTCTTTGTATTTTGACACGTGCTTTTACAGCACCCCAAAGTGGCCATCCTCAAGATGCTTTCTGGTCTTTACCCTCTCAGATGAACTGAGCATCTGAGAGTACTAGAAATGAGGAGAGTAGAGAATCCCATACATGTCATAGGGAAGAGCATGGTTGCGAGGAGAAGCCGTCAATTGTAACTATCTTGTGGTGTTAATAACCTAATAACCTGGCACACTAAAGGACCATCAAGTTGCTGAGTGTTTCTGGAGAGAGTGACCAAGGGGGAGAGTTTAGATAAATAATGATGTGTTTAGATAAACAATGGGGAGCACAGGGCAGGGAGGAATCAAGGGTGTGCACAGGAGGGCCAGAAGAAAGCTATCACAGTAGAAAAGATGCAAGACGATGGTGGCTTGTATCAGAGTAATAGCAGTAGAGATGTGAGATGTAGTCAGTTTCAGAATATCTTTTGAAGGTAGAGACAACGGGATTTGTTTACAGATTAGATGTAGACTCCTGAGAAAGAGTGAGGAGTCTAGGATTTTTGGCCTTAGTTAATAAGAGGATATATTTGCTATTTTCTGAGATGAGGAAAATGGCAGAAGGGGCAGTTTGATAAGGGAAGATCAGGGGTTCCACTGGAGACATGTTATGTTTAGGATTCCTGTTAGATATGTGAGTAGGGGTGCTGGACATTTAGCATCATGAGTTCAGATTAGAGAATTTTGGACTGGAGACACAGCATGGGATTCATCAGCATCCTGATGATGGTTGTAAGTGTAGATGGAGGAGAATGAAAATACAAGTATGAGCCTTGGAGTTCAGCAGTAAGAGGATGCAGAGAGAGGAGGAGGAACCAAGACCAAGAAGAAATTGCCTGCTGAGGTAGAGGGAAGACCATAGTGTGTTTTGTCTTGAAACCAAACAAAGTAGTTCAAGGAAAAGAGAGCTCTGTCCAATGTTGCTGATAGACCAAGTTAAGTAGTGGTAATTGGGGATCTTGACAACAGGTGGGCACAGGGGTGGAGGCAAGAGCCTTCCTTTTATGAGAGGATGGAAAGAGAGTGGTTTGGAGAAGGTTTGTATTAGAGACTTTGCTGAGTTGAGAGAAAGTATGACATGTTTGTTGGTCAGGTGAATGATCCTTTAGGAATGGAAGAGACCAATGTGTAGGAAAGAAGTGGTCACTGCTAGACTGATGCCCCTGGGGAGGGGGAGGGAGGAAACCAGGGCCAAGTGCAAGGGTTGGCTTTTGTTGGACACTGACAGACTCGTCCATAGGAAGGGCAGAGGGGGAAAAGTACCCCACACAGATTCAGTAAGGCTCACAGTTTTGGGGTTTCTGGGAGTTCTCTCTTCACTGTCTTTATTTGCTCAGGGAAGTAAGAACAAGGTCATCAGCCGAGAACCCGAAGGTTGAGGGTGGTGGTGGAGGTTTGAGGAGAATGAAGAAGGGTTCTTCACCACCGAGGAGAGTGACTGATTAGGAAACGATAGTCTGACCACGAGATAGCAGTAAAGGACCCATTTGAGGTTAGTGGCCATAAATTTAAGGGTGGTTCATACTTCTTGCAGTCTTACTCATCTGTGAGGCACGCTCATGCACAGTGTGTTAAGAGTGGTTTTAACAAAAGTTGAGGTTTGGCTATTTTACTGGGACACCTCGGGGAGGCATAAGGGAGTTAGAGGGCATATGCATGCGAGGTCGCTATAAATAATGGTTTATGACTTAAGGTGTGTGTTAGGACGTGAAGGAAGCAGGTAAGGGACAATATAAGGCGAGGGGGATCAATGGACCATGTGTCCTAGTAAGACTGATGAGAGAAAACTTTGAACTCACATTGGGGGGTTATATAAACTCATGGACTTCAGGTGACATAATCAATGGAAATTATAATGTGAACCCCTAGTTTCCGCTCAGCAAACGGAAAATGAACAATTAGCATTGTTGGTGGAAGAGGCAAGTATTTTCTGAGGCAGGCCTCAGTGTTCATGTTGCTTCTCCAAACTACACATCACTTGCTGTCATGGTCTTCAAGTCATAGGCTGTACCGAGTTACTCAATTTCATGAAAATAAGTGAATTTTCACACCTTCAGGATTGTAGCCTACTTGAATCTACTGTGACATTGCTTAGAGCATTCTAGATGGGCTAGGAATTAGATCAATTGGAAAATGAAGAGCAAAGAGAAATATATTTATATTGAGGATATTATTTATTTTTATTGGTTTTGTCTAGAAATGGGGCAGAATGCCCAAGCTTTCTTCATTTTCCCTCATTCTTGCATCAAATTTGGTTCACCAAGAAAATGGACTTATGCAGTAGACCATTGAAAGTTGTTTTACAATCAGGTTGTGTTTTTACATTATTTCCACTGAGCAGTTGGCTGTAGTAATTATTCTTCCATAAAGAGGAACATAAACAAGAAGAGTGTTGTTAATTTGCTGACACTCATGTGAAGATAAATTTGAAATATTTGTCTCTAGACAAAATATTAGTAATTAAATACAAACAGAAATTTGATTACTCTTTAGTGGACTATTGGATAGCGTTAAGAATTTGTGATAACAGCTATTTGGAAGAAAATACACGTTGAGTAATTTATGATCTCCATGTTGATATTAATTATTTCCTTTGGAAAGAAATTTTTGTTCTTAGCATTTTTTGTTTTAAAATTCAAAATTGTATAACCAGTCAGTTTTAGACCTGTTAGCTCCCATGCTTTTGGACTGCTATATTTTAATGCAGCCCATGTCACGTCTTTCTTCCTTTAAAAAGTTTTAATTAATGGAGACTGGAAATGTGTTTCATAAAGATTATGCCTCATTCAAAATTGTTTTACCCGTTTGAAAATCTCTTTATGGTACAGCCAGATTCTCCTATCTGCTTTTGCATTTATTCGGTTGTTCTATGTTATTTTGGATGAAATGTGTGAAGAAAATCTGTCTTCACACAGATATGCAGCTGGAAAGAGATAAGCATTTATTAGTCTTTCAGATTATTAGTCTTTCAGATTATGGTGGATAGGCTTGTTTTAAAGTTTATTTATTATTGAGAGAGAGAGAGAGAGAGAGAGAGAGAGACAGAGAGAATGCATATGAGTGGGGGGAGGGGGCAGGGAGCTTGAGGAAGAGAGAGAGAATCCCAAGCAGGCTTCTTGTTAACTGCACAGAGCACAATGCAAGACTCACTCAGGAACTGTGCGATCATGACCTCAGCTGAAATCAAGAGTCGATGCTTAATGGGCTGAGCCACCCAGGTGACCCTGGTGGATATTATTCTTAATACTACACCAAAACTCAACAAATAGTCGTTTCCTAATAGTTAGTTGCAATTTGGAATTTGAAAGCCATATCAATAAACTTTTCACATATTAAAAAAAAAAAGGTTACATTTTACTCACCATTAAATACCTGGATCTGCTAACATTGCCTTATTTAACTGAGTTAAGGCATCTGAATTACTTAGATGTTTGGCAGAAAACAAATTTAATAGTATTGGTTCACTTAAATGCAACCCAAATATTCATTTAAATTCCAACAGGCTCTGCTATGTTTTGAAGTGTTAGAAATGTTAGCAGTTCTAAAACTGCACACTTTGCCTTTTGAGAAAAATTGTGTATTTATTTCTAACTCAAATTCACTCATTAACAGTCTTCTGAACCCTAATTCCAATTACAATATGTGTCGGCTCGCGGTGGTTGTCCAGTGCCCGTTTTTAAGTGTAACTTGCAAGTATGCAGACCGACATTTGGGGGTCCTGGCCTCACTGCAGCCGAACAGTGTAAACTAGCAGCAGCAGGTCATTCGACCTTATCTCAGCCATAATCTCTGGAAGGAAATATTCCCATCATCTGCTGCACGTAGCAAAAGGTCTGGGTGTCACAAGGAAATGACATCAGTGTTCTAGCATCTGTGATACCCGTGAGTAGTAATTTCAGAATACTTAGTAAAAGGCTTAAATTGTTGAAATATGATGTAGTCTGGGGAGTTCACTTCTAGTCTCCATCTTTAACTCTTTTATTCTGTGCCAGAAAGGAATTCTGCAAGACAAGATGAGTTTTCCTTTGTGGCAGCCTGGCTGATGAGGATGAATATACCTACTCCCCACTTCCCTTACTTAGAAGAGAGGAGGAGATGTGATATTCTCTGGGAAATCCAGGAATAGGAAATTGTTTTTCTTGAACAATAAGGTTCATGGCTTCAGCGGAGGGTATTTTTAAGTATTTTGGCAAAGTATCTTAGCCACCAGCAACCATTTCCCCTTCACAGATCCATTGAGATGGACTCCGTAGACCTTGAAAGTAAGGAACAGACAAAAATACAAAAGAAGCTTTATGTGCGGGAATTGTGAACTTTGCAGTCTGCATTATTTTTTAAGTGGTTTAAAGTGGTTTAAAAAGTTTTCATGGGAGTATTGATGTATAGGAAGAGCTAAGGGAAATGTGTTAGCAAAGTTTTGTGATGGCAGAAAAATGTTCTCCTGGTCAGTCAAAGCAATAGATATGAGGCTGTGGAGAAAGGGTCTAAGTATTAGTTCAGTTCTTTGGGTGGAATCTTAAAGAAACCCTTATTATTCGTACAGCACCCTCATTTTGAACTGTAATTTGTATCTAATTGTGAGGAAGAGATTTGCAACTTGCATTACATGATAGAGGAAAATTGTAGTAAGAATTCATGGTGCCCAGGGTAGATTAAACCTCTTCTCCCACTAGTGGCCTCCACTGAAAGCTTTTCTAAATACCGACCCCCACCTCTGTTTTACTATTTCTGCATATTGGCAGTCATCAAGGGATGTCAGGAAGCTCTGGCCGTAAAAATAGCCTACTTTAATTAAAAAATTTCTTATAAGCCACGAGAAGAGAAGGATACATGCATCTTGCTCAAATCCAAATTTGTGAGGCATTGTAGTGGCAGAAATGCTAGAAGTCACTGCATATTTAAAATATTGAAGGAGGGGGGCACCTGGTTGGCTCAGTCGGTTGAGCGTCCGACTTCGGCTCAGGTCATNCCCGCTCAGACCCTGGAGCCTGTTTCAGAGTCTGTGACTCCCTCTCTCTCTGACCCTCCCCTGCTCACGCTGTCTCTCTCTCTCTCTCTCTCTCCTAGAAATAAATAAAACATTAAAAAAAAATAAAATAATGAAGGAGGAAAGGGAAGGTGGGAGAAACGAAACTATGAGTCCCTTTTGTCAGGGTGGGATGCTGAGCAGTGGGTGGTCATTTCTGAACCCTAGGGAGTGGGCAGTATGATGACGGAATAGCAGATGGAAGGAGGAAAATTCCTCCAACAGTGGCCTCTCCATTCACCAGACAGCTACCAAAGTTTAATTAAGGCCCAGAAGTCTAAGGATATGAATTAGAACAGAAGTAGATCCATTTGAAAAGTTTCTCTTTGGGGCGCCTGGGTGGCTCAGTCGGTTGAGCGTCCGACTTCGGCTCAGGTCATGATCTCACTCTTGGTGGGTTCGAGCCCCACGTCAGGCTCTGTGCTGACAGCTCAGAGCCTGGAGTCAGCTTCAGATTCTGTGTCTCCCTCTCTTTGACTCTCCCCACTCATCCTCTGTCTCACTCCATCTCTCAAAAAATAAATGTAAAAAAATTAAAAACAAAAGTTTCTGTTTAACTTAGAAGTGACTTTTATTCATTAAAAGCGCATCAGAGAAATCAGAATATCTGGAACTCCTCCCCATATTTAACTGATCCCTCATTCCCAGCAATGAAGGTTTACGCTAATCCTCACACACAAATGTATACTTCAAGAGAGAAGAAAGAAAAACTTTCATTAACTGAACAAATGACAGGATATGACTAAACCCATGTATAAACTAGTGCATCACCTTTTTGCATGTATTAACTGCAAGTTGAGCCAAGCAAACCACAGATTATTCTTAAGGGACCGTACATATCACGTGGACTCTTTAGATTTTTCATATTCTTAAGTTTTTTTGGCAAAAATAGTCATGAGACAGAAGTTGCTAGTCAGTCATCTCTGAGGTACCATGAAAGGAATTACCATACCATGTCATATCTTGGATGCAAGCTCTCATATTCTCAGTCCTACAAATTCACAACTCAGTTTTCCTTATTTTTTGATAGATTTTCAGTTTTCAGTGGCTACACTTCTTGGTTTCTTTTCCTACCTCAACATGTCCGCCAATATATAAATGTTAATATATCCTGAGGAAGTAGGTGCATGTTGAAGTAAGTTGTTTTAAAAATGATTTTTAAGCCAAAATTATAATCTTTTTGTTTGTAACTTCATGCTTTCTCTTCGGGGTTTCTTTCGAAGTCAGACATGTTTGCGAAGAATTACCCTGATAAAAAGTAGGGCTGTTATCTGTGTGAAAGTTATTTTGGCACAAGGCGTTTTAATTTTCTGACGGCTTGTGTAGCTCTGGAGCGATGTCTATGCATGCGTTCAAAACAAAATTTAACAGTGTTGCGCCTTGACGGTATGTGTTATGAAGCAGTGGCAAAATGTGATCAGAGTTAGGGATCCTCTTTCCAGGGAGACTCACTAAGCTCTGTTTTACAAGAACATAAATGTTTACCTAAGCAAGAAGGTGAAGTCCGTTATGCCCAATAAAGGACATTGTGCAGTGCTGGTTTACGGAAAACATTCAACAGACAGACAGCGGATCTTTTACACAAAGTACGGTGCGTTGTTTGAAACTATGTATGCTCATCTATACACTGTGCTTAAAATAAACACTATCTGGGAATATGCTAGTCTTTTTTTTTTTCTTCCTTCCTTTTTCATTCCACACCCTAGATTTTGTCACCTGCCAAAGTCAAATAAATCTTATCTAAACAGTTGAGATAAGTCTTGAGTTGTACCTAGTATGGTCAAATCAACAAACTTCTTCAAAAACAGAAATGAAATACAATATCACTAGATTAAACAGTCTACAATGGCAATCATGTTTGCATTTAAAGATTTTATTCCAAAAGGATTACAGTCTTGATATCCATTTTTCCCCCTGCCTAGACAAGAAGGCGACACACTGAGTCAAACAAAATGCATTTGCTCTCTAACAATTTAACTTGTGCGGCTCTTATAAACAAGGCCCATAGGTGTATGAAGCCTACTGACTTAATCAGTAACTCATGTCGTTAACCTTGTGTAAGCAAGTATGCTTGAGCGGTNCTTATGTAGCCTGAGTACAAAAATCCATAGAATTCTGGCATTTTATTGTCTGTACCTTACACAAACCCCCACCAGGTTAAACCGCCTGAAAAGAAAAGGTAGTATAAATGGATATATATTCTAAATTAACAGGATATTATAAAAATGCAGTTTTCTTCCCTTCTAGGGCATCTGTCATTTTAATTGCTAACGTACGCCCTACCAGGGCAGGAAGTGTGTCTGTCAGATTTACCACCGCCCTGTCCCCAGGGCTGAGGCTACCTGGCCTGGAGTTAGAACACGAATATTGAATAAATACACGGTGAATGAATACATGATGTTTTCAAGAAGATACTGTTTACTTTGCAGATAAATACAAATATAAATAGTTATTTAATCAGTTGCTACAATTTAAAAGCCTGTTTCTGAACTGAATATATTTTGATATAGTTAACCATAGTTAAAAGGTTCCCTTTCAATGTCACACTGTTTAATTGGCAATTTATTTGTAAGGGATAAGCAGTAAACATGTCATTATGTCGCTCAGTGTCGTTTTTAAAACTACCTCACAGACAGTATTGACATTTGTGCATTCCTTGAACATAGAGTAATTCTGCCTGCTGATTTGAAAGTAACCCATGTCCCCACTGGTCTGTAAGTGCATCTTCACATACTTGCACTCAGCCTCTGGCACATCTGAGAATTAGCCCAACTGGATACAGAATTGGGATTCTGATGTGCTGCCTTTCTTTTGTTTTTAAGACCCAAACAGTAATATAAAATAGATATCTTCATATTCTAATTTACATTGTTTTATAAGAGCATTTGTGTCTATAAAGGCATATATGATATTTAGACCTTTAGGGAGAACTAAGAGCCTTCCATTTTTGAGTGCCCACTGTGACCCACCTCTTATCCTGACAGTAACCTTTTGAGGGAGGCATTAACATCATTGTATACCCATTTCACATGTGAATACACTTAGACTCAACTTACCAACTCTCTCACAAGGGACACATACTAGCTAGTCACAGATCTATGTTTTTCATCCAGGTTTGTGTGAATCCAAAGCCCTGAAGTTTAAGGTTTCAAGAAATTTTAGAAAAAAATCAAGACTTCTGAGCTATTACTTGGGTAAATTAGAACTTCTCATTATATATTAATATGTGTGTGTATATATATATATATATGTTTAAATAGTTTATTGTCAAGTTGGTTTCCATAGAACACCCAGTGCTCATCCCCACAAGTGCCCTCCCCCATGCCCATCNATGGTTTGCCTCCCTCCCTCTCCCCAGCTATTTTTCCCCTTCTTCTCCCCCATAACCAGGGACTTGGATGGAAGGAGCAATAATAAAATTTAGAAGTCTTATAAATGTAAGGAACGGAGTATCACTGTTTTAATTTGGAATCTTTGAAACAATGCTATTGATATACTTGCCATTAAATTTATTACGGTCCTTAGATACTCCAGAATTGCTTAAAATATTATTCGAGAATGTGTGTGTTTTGCACGTATTTTAAAAATGTGTAGCAACATGCCTTGTGGCAAGTTTCCCACAGGGTGGGAATGTACATGTGGGACAAGCCCACGGGCTCAAGCATGTTTGATGGTAGGATGTGTAAACAATACAAATGTTACATTATAATAATTATAATCATCTCATTATCCAGGGTGAAGTTTACATGAATATGGTACCAAATATCTTACTCTGAAAAATGTTCGGTTCTTAACTTGTCGGTTACGTTTGATTTTAACGAAGCCAAGCAAAACCAAACAAGATCTTTAAAACTGCTGGACTGCATCACTAGGAATTTTTTGCAAAGTGACATGTTTTGACAGTTTTTAAAGTAACTCCCCAGGTGTGAGGATTTTCAGTTGGGGATTAATGCATCAGTATTTCCTTATAAATGATTCTTGACTCCATTGTCCAAGTCAGCACAGTGATGTGGATTTATCAAAGGTTTCTATGCTTTACTAAATTTCAAATAAAAATACAAGGATAATAATCCTAGACATTTCTACCAAGTGTTTTTTTCCCTTTTGCTTTCCTTCTTATATCTTCCTGGCAGGACAAATAACGCAGTACTAGAAATTACTGAATGAGTAAAAACTGACTGTTTGCATTCACCACCGACTCTAGATAGAAGGATGAAGAGGAAGCTGCTTCCTCCTGAAGTATCTTTCTTTTCCTTTTTATGACTCAGTGTCTTCCTTCATTATGATGCAGATGGCTTTGCTTATATTAATGTTCGCAGCAGACGTCACTGCCTCTGCTGGGATTCGGCTTTCGCCTTCTCCGGCGTGGTTGCCTTCAGGGCTTGTAACACAAATATGTAGTTGATAGTGTCTCTTTCTTAAGGTCAGCCATGAGGGCTTCTTTCTGAAGGTTCAGTAATGATTTCGTTTCTCACATTATAAGCTTTGTAAGTGTTCTACTATATGTAGAACACTCTGGCACGAGTGTAGGATATAATTAAGGCAAGATCCTATCAGGCTATTTAAAAGTCTCCTTGGTGGAACAGAGCACAGAATTCTGTACAAAAGGAGTATCTGAAATGTATCAAGTGATTTGTATTTATGTTAAAGGGTTCAATCAAGAGGTCAGGTATAGGAGGATTAGGAAGAACTTAATGGAGGACCATGGGGGAGGGGAAGGGGAAGGGGAAAAAATAATTCGGGAGAGGGAGAGAGGCAAACCATGAGAGACTCTTGAGTGTTGAGAACAAACTGAGGACTGATGGATGTAGGGGGGAGGGGGGTGATGGGCATGGAGGAGGGCACTTGTGGGGATGAGCACTGGGTGTTATATGGAAACCAACTTGACAATAAACTATTTATAAGAAAAGAATAATCAAACAGTACTTTATATACTTGTGTAGAGAGTGGGGAAAGAGACATTAAATATCTTTTAAATATGAAAAAAAAAAAAAGAGGTCAGGGATGTCATGAGCCATGGTACTTAGGGAGTGTTTCAGAGGTTACTTAGGCTGCAGCTTGAAATTGCTATTTTGGCAGAGTTAGTGGTTTGTCCACACTGTCCACACTTTGTGACTTCCCCTCTGTTCGAGGTAGCCATTGGCAAGTGTTCTGGCCCGTGACACAGAAGTGGGAATTTGCTAAGGATTCATACTTAACAGGCATTGCACATACTTGTTGCTTTACTTTTTTCTCCATTTTGTCTGGAATGTGAAAGTGATAGATGGAGGTATGGCAGCAGTTTTTCTACATGAGGAATAGGTATTTAAAGACCATAAAAAACTTTTTTTGGTCTGTAAGCTTTTTAAAAACTTGGTGAATCAACGTTAACCTATCTCAATTTTGTTTAAGTCCTTATTTACTCAGATATTCTTCTTTTACAGTTGAAAACTTTTTCCCCCATGGAATTATTTTATTTTTAAAATTTTAATTTAATTGATTTTTATAAACTTTTTTTAAATATTTTTATTTATTTCTAGGAGAGAGAGAGAGACAGCGTGAGCAGGGGAGGGTCAGAGAGAGAGGGAGTCACAGACTGAAACAGGCTCCAGGCTCTGAGCTGGCAGTCAGCACAGAGCCCGACGCGGGGCTCGAACCCACGAACCGCGAGATCATGACCTAAGTGAAAGTCGGACGCTTAACCGACTAAGCCACCCAGGCGCCCCTAATTTAATTGATTTTTAAATTTACACCCAAGTTAGTTAGCATATGGTGCAACAATGATTTCAGGAGTAGATTCCTTAACGCCCCTCACCCACTTAGCCCTTCCCCCCCCCACNATTAAAGTCCTCATGTGAATGACGTCATGATATTTGTCTTTCTCTGACTAATTTCGCTTAGCCTAATACCCTCTAGTTCCATCCACGTAGTTGCAAATGGCAAGATTTCATTCTTTTTGGTTGCCGAGTAATACTCCATCGTGTATATACACCACATCTTCTTTATCCTTGCATCCATCGATGGGCATTTGGGCTCTTTCCATACTTTGGCTGTTGTCGTTAGTGCTGCTAGAAACATTGGGGTGCATGTGCCCCTTCGAAACAGCACACCCGTATCCCTTGCATAGATACCTAGTAGTGCAATTGTTGGATCGTAGAGTAGATCTATTTTTAATTTTTTGAGGAACCTCCATACTGANGGTTGCCGAGTAATACTCCATCGTGTATATACACCACATCTTCTTTATCCTTGCATCCATCGATGGGCATTTGGGCTCTTTCCATACTTCGGCTGTTGTCGTTAGTGCTGCTAGAAACATTGGGGTGCATGTGCCCCTTCGAAACAGCACACCCGTATCCCTTGCATAGATACCTAGTAGTGCAATTGTTGGATCGTAGAGTAGATCTATTTTTAATTTTTTGAGGAACCTCCATACTGAGTTGAAACCAATTTTTAATGAGTGCAAATGTGTTTAGCACTTTTGCCATATTGTCAAAATGGCTGATTGTCAAGAGTATATTCATATTTCAGATGTCTTTGTTATACTCTAACTAAATGGCTGACATTACTCCCTAGGATGGTCTAAAATGAGCCAAACTTTTAAGCTGGGGGTGAAGTTATAAACAAGTTATACAAAAACATGATGAATGACATTTTTCCCCCCTCATTCAGGCCCTGCTTCTTCGTTTTACTTCCTAATGCAGCAAAGGGTTTGGAATTCAGCTATTATTTCTCTTTAATTCCACCAGGATCCAGTTTACTCCTCTTAAAAATATCATTCCCTTTCCCTACTGTACTCAGTGTGTGTTAATCACGCTTGCACTTCTTCATCCACCTATAGAAATATTCCTCAACATACTGTTACCTAAAAACCTTAAATCTGGTTGGGTAAGAAGAGGGAAATATTTCTATTATGAGGCAAAGACCTACAAGAGAAAATAAGCTGAAAAACGTTTTTAAGTTACGGTCTCCTCGTTTCAGAGTCCCTGAAGTTTTAAAAGTGCTTTTGGTGGAGTAGGCAATCTCATGAGTGAATTTTGTGAACACAGAGATCACCCGGGGCAGGGCTTCCGGCCGTGCTCGCATAGGAGCCACATGCTGCATATCTGGCAGAGTATGGTCAGAAGGGAATATGTGGCATCTAGTCTAAAAAACTGGTCAAAACTAATTATTTTCTCCAAAACTCCTATTATTGGGACGTTGGTCTTCCTGAACTGGTCTAATGTTCTTAATGTTTTATCTTTTAGGTCAACTTTTAGGAAACACTCTCACATTTATTTCCCATACCTTCTATTGAATGTTTCTGCGATGTTACCATGTTTTTATGTTTGAGGAGCCACTTCCCTTTTCCAGTTTGGTGGGTGTTGCAGTGATCTAGGCAGCAGCTGGGCGTGTCTGGGAACAGGGTGGCAGCAATGACAATGATGAAGTCATATCTGCGTGTATTTGGAGGATGTATGATGTATTTGGGTGTGGAACGTAAGCAAGAGAAAGGGGTTAAGGATGGCCCAACCAGCAGGTGGGTCTCCATCATGTGAAGGAGGGGAGAGTGTGGGCAGAGTAGGTTAGGTCGACGTTTCCAGTCCAGGTGAGCAGGCTGTGTAGACTGTTGGTTCTACGAGACAGGGGGGTCAAGAAGGAGGTTGGAGGCTAGAGAGGAAAATGTTTCAAATCCACCATAAGACTACAGGAGATCAGTAAGGATGGGATTGTAGATGGAGGTGGGAAGAGGTGAAAGGATCAAGCCCTAGGACCCTTCAGTAATAAGGGGTTGGGGAGAGAAGGAGCCAGATAAGAAGAGTGAGGAGTGGGGAGCACTGTGAGCACGAGGAAGAAGGGAGTGGCATTCTGGAAGCCAGATTAAGCATGTGTATCTGTGTCGAATGCTGCTGAGGTTGTAGGAACGCGCATTTGGATTTCACAGGATTGAAATTACTGGTGACTCAGTAATCAGAGCAAAAACCTGAGCAGTGGGATTAAGAAGCTTGGGCAGAGTAGAATGTGAGGACAGTGGGTGTTGGCACACCTTAGGACGGTATGGAGTTCTGTGTGTGTGTGTGTGTGTGTGTGTGTGTGTGTGTGTGTGTGTGTGTGTGTGTGTTTCCCTCCCCTGTTTGGTCTCTAATATCTGTGTTAGAGGCATTCTGTAGATGACTTGGTCTTTGGCTCTCCTGGCTTAAAAGTGGGAGAGGCAAAACTAGTGAGAAGCTGTGAGCCCTGTTATACAGCTTTTTGGCTTTGAGTTGACTGTATTATTATCTGGGTACTTTATTTGTGGGGTGACCAGCGAAATCTATCTTTCTGTCTCTCTCTCTTCCTTCCTTCCTTCCTTTCTCTCTCTCTCTCTCTCTCTCTCTCCCTTTCCTTTCCTTTCCTTTTTCCTTTCCTTTCCTTTCCTTTCCTTTCCTTTCCTTTCCTTTCCTTTCCTTTCCTTTCCTTTCCTTTCCTTTCCTTTCCTTTCCTTTCCTTTCCTTTCCTTTCCTTTCCTTTTTCCTTTCCTTTCCTTTTTCCTTCCCTTCCCTTCCCTTCCCTTTCCCTTTCCCTTTCCCCCTCTTGGAGTGGTAAGATTCCCCAGAGACTTCTAGTTTCTGGCCTGGGAGAGCAAAGGTCTGTCTGGCAGTTTTCTGAGCCCCAACTGGGGATGAGGGCTGGCTGGAGGCGTGGGGTAGGGGGATTCTGTCTTCAACACGGCAGGCCTGATGTTGTGCCCATGTTTTCAGTGTAGTGCTGTGGTGCGGTTGTGCTTGTTTCCCTTCCCTCTTCCCAGAGACGTTGTTTTAGTTTCTCAAGAAAAGAAACCTGAGAGACCTGGGGAGGCGTCTTTGGGATGGAGACGTAACTGACAGACGGACACCATTTGCCCAGAGCTCCTTGTTTCTGGCGCCCTCCCCCGCCCCCCATTTACCCTCCGTTGGGCCACTGTCTGGTGCTGCTGTTTCCTTGGCCTTCTGAGTTGGTTCCCACAAACCATTGGATTCATCATTTGCAGGTCTGCTAAATCAGGTGCAAGGACTTTCCCTGTTTTGTTGCTGTCCTTATGAGTTTATATGTTTAAAAATCTCTTTTCTGTAGTTTTAGTGGAACTTTAGGTAAGAGCAGAGATGAGTGCACATGTTTCCTCCGCCATCTGAGGCAGAGATGATTCTCATCGATATATGTGCCTCACAGTTCGAAGAACATGAAGCAATCTGAATGCTGTTAGGATTTATACTTATTATTATTCATTCACTATTATTCATTCACTTTCAAACTCGGCTACTTTGAGGATCTTTTCCATTATTTGTCTCCCCTTTGCACAAGTGCTGCCTTGCGTTTTCACTGCATTAGAATTAAGTGTCAGTGTCTTTGCACTTCACCAAATTGTGATCTCTCTAGATAGAGGAGTGTATAACCCCAGATCTCCAGTTTATAGTGTATTTACAAAAGAGATAATAAAAATTGTCAGGTAAAGTGAATAGCAAGTACCTCTCCCCCAAAAAGGTGAATTTTTTATTTCACTGAAATGTACAGTGAGGTAAAAATCATCTTCACATGTGTCCTTTTTCTGGATATTGAAGTGTAATGATAAGTTGCTTGCAGTTCCATAAAGAGATCTCAGAAAATTTTGGTCCCAGTGGCTGGGACATGATGGCAGGCTTGGAACTATTTTAAATGAGAGATGCTTCTGATCGCTGTTATTTAAGATGAGTTTCTACTTGAACAAAGGTCTTTGCTTCTCAGCAATTTGCGAGGCTAACTTCATCTTAGCTTTTCCTGTGGCTTCTGAATTCCAAATGGCGTAAAAAGATGGTTTCTCTAAGCTCTTATACTCTTTCTTACTATGTCAGTGAGAAGAGGGCATGAACTGTAAATACAGGCTGACTTGCACTTATTTTGTGTGTAAGCTTCTGCTGACTCTGCTCCCTTCCCATTTACGTTAACCCAAATCAGTGTTGATAGTTTCCCTGTGGGTGAGATGTGTTTAGTCTCCCATCCTACTAACTGTACGAGTGGAACTGTCATTTTTTTCTTTTTGCTGAGACTGTTTTCAACCTACTTTGTCTAAAATCTCTCAATTGAAACACTGATTTGGAGAGATATTAGTAAACTATTTCTCATGTAGGATTGTTAAAGGGTCCATAATAACAATAAACACAACCAACATTTTCTGAGTGTTTGCTACAGGTATAGCACTGCTTCTAAGTGATTTACTTGAATAGTCTCCTGCAAGAGTCCTATAGGGTGGGTGCTTTTATTTGGTCTCTTTTGCAAATTCCAAGCAGATTGAGATACCCATTGTTACACAGATGATAATAAGTGGTGTATTCCACTGCTATTTGTCAAATCATGATATCACATCACATATTATTATCTTTGCATTTTATCTTCTTGCAGTTTGACGTCATTAGAGTGAAGTTAGTTGTTTACAAAAGGGCAGCCAGGGTGAGCTCAAGGAATATTTAGTTTGTCCAGTCAAGTTAAAGGTACAGTTAATTTTCAGGAATTACTAACCTCAGCCTATTTCAACCTTTTGACCTTCAATGAGGATTTTTTTCCTAGTCTCATATATACTGGGTTTCTTCTATATATTGTGAAGTTCACAACGATAAATTAGGCACGATCATCTAATTGTAGAAGGAAATGCCTGTCAGTATACTCTGGTGTTTCTGTATGTCTGTATATCATGCCTCATATAAACTGGTTACCAATGAGACTACAAGGCTGAGCTGGTTTGACAGACTGCCTGTATGAGGAGTCAGCTTTCTTCTAGTGCATTTCTTCTTCCTGGTGAATCATGATGGCTCCACATTTCCTGTGTGCTCTTAGACAGCCTGATAGAAAAACAAAAACACTGATATAATTAATACATGGCAGAGAATAATAGGGAACCATAAGCTGACATCTGAAATCCAAGGAACGAAGAACCAGAATTCTCCATCTCCTGGTGTTCATGCTCTTGTGTAATCTCCATCCCTCGTGTGTGGGCTGGACCTAGAGACTCATAATGAATGGAATATAATGGAGATGATGGGATGTTACTCCTAAGATTAGGTTACAAAGAGCAGGTGGCCTTATCTTGCATGCCCCTTCTAGATCACTCTGAAGGAAGTGAACCCCCTTCACTCTGTCTTCTTGCAAGCTTCCCTATAGAGAAGCACATCTGGCAAGAAACAGGCCCACAGCCTCAGTTTCACCCAATGGCCAGTGAGGAGCTGAAGCCCTCAGTCTGAGGAACTGAATCCTGCCAGCAGCCATATGATCTTGGGAATGGATCTCCCTACAGAGTCTTCATAGATCTCAGCCCCAGCCAACACCGTGACTGAAGGTCTTAATGAGAAACCTTGAGGCAAAGGTGCCCAGCTCAGGTGCACCTGAATTTCTGATGCACAGACAATATGTTTGTAGCTAATATGATAGTATGTTTTAACCCCCTACTAAGCTTTAGTGCAATTTGCTATGCAGAAATGGTTGACTAATAAAGCCGCTTGGTAATAAACACCATGAGGTTTTCGACGACTTTCGTGGGTCTCTACCTCCAGTTGAGCAGGTCATGTGGGAAGGAGGAATTGAGGCAGGAGACCACGAGGGGAGTGAGTGTTCAGGGCTGATGGGGGGAGGGGCCCATCAAGAGCAGTCCTGAGGCTGTTCTAGGCCTATCCCAGTGAGGAGATCCCAGCTTAAAATACAGAGTGAAGTAAGGCAGGGCCTGACAGTGTTTCCTGGCTTAAAATATTGCATTCAGTAGGAGTAATCAAATCACATTGAATTTCACCAAGAAATGAACTACTTTATCTGGCTGCTCAAAATATATGACATCTATACAAATTTGGCTAATAGGTAATGTTTTGTAAACTTTTGTTTTACTTGAGTTTCTTTTAACAGAAACTCTTAAGATATAGTACTTTCCTTGCCAATTCTGATGCCTTTGATTTCCCTTTGTTGTCTGATGGCTGATGCTAGGACTTCCAGCACTATGTTAAACAACAGTGGTNTAGAAGCACAGAGACGAGGTTCTTGTTAAGCAGAAATTCAGACATATATGTTCTATTGCACTCTAGTCTGAGTGACTTAACACCATAGTAAGTTAGAAGAAGCAACATGTACCACATTTCTGGTGCTGAGGAAGGCAGATAGCTGTTAATAGCAGTGCCCAGGGAATGTGATATGGGCCTGTGACCATCACTTGTTTGTGTGTATGTGTGTACAATGTCTTGTGTCCAGCATATAGTCATTTCCCATGTTAGGTCTAGAATTCTTTTTATGTAATGCAGTATCTTAGAATCAAAAGGAAATAGATATTTTCTTAGCATAGTTTCTTTTGATACATTTTTAATGTTTATTTGTTTCTTTTGAGAGAGAGAGGGAGAGAGTGAAGGAGAGGGAGAGGGACAGAGAAAGAGGGAGAGAAAATACAAACCAGACTCTGCAATGTCAGCTTAGAGTCCATTGCGGGGCTTGAACTCATGAACTGTGAGATCATGACCTGCGCCAAAATCAAGAGTCAGGTCGTGGGGCGCCTGGGTGGCTCAGTCGGTTGAGTGTCCGACTTCAACTCAGGTCATGGTCTCACGGTTCATGGGTTCGAGCCCCACGTTGGGCTCTGTGCTGACAGCTCAGTGCCTGGAGCCTGCTTCTGTGTCTCCTTCTCTCTCTGCCCCTCCCCTATATTCTCCAACCCCCACCCCTTCAAAGTAAACATTAAAAAATTAAAAAAAAATAAGAGTTAGGTCTTAACTGACTGAGCCACCCAGGTGCCCCTGTTTTGATACATTTTTAGTATCTTATGTTAAATTGACTGAGACCTAAAATAGGCTATTTCACTATTTGTTTTGTATCAGCATGTTTTAACGAGAAGTGCATTTGATCTCAGTGAATGTGTATCAGTGGAGTTCATTAAGCCTTTGATTACTGAAAGCAAAAATTTAATCCTGAAACTAATTTTAATCTAACACATTCCCATCTCAATCTCCAGTTTCTAACCAATGTGTTGACAGATAATACATTTTTTTTTTTTTTACATTGTAAGGCTTTTGCATTCTGGGGTAGGGGACAGAAGAAGTTAAAAGAAACAAAGAGAGGGGGGCGCCTGGGTGGCTTAGTCGGTTAAGCATCCGACTTTCGCTTAGGTCATGATCTCGCGGTTCGTGGGTTCGAGCCCCGCGTCGGGCTCTGTGCTGACTGCCAGCTCAGAGCCTGGAGCCTGTTTCAGTCTGTGACTCCCTCTCTCTCTGACCCTCCCCTCCTCACGCTGTCTCTCTCTCCAGTTGCAAAGTCTGGTTCAGAGTCATTAGCACTATCGCCATCACTGCCGTCCAAAAGAATCTTCCTCTGTTGTACCACAGCCTTTGAGGCTGCTTTTCTTTTCCCTTGAACACCAGGAAAATCATCTTCCTCAGTAATCTTATCCAAATCTAAATAATCGCTGGCTACACTGCAATTGGAGATACGAGGGGCCTTACTCATGGTCTCGGTTTCACGACTGTCACATTTTTTGATGCTTTCATCTTGTGCCACTTCTGCATCAGTGGTGGCTGCTGGAAGTGCCTTCACTGATAAAGCGAGTGCGACTTCTAAGTCTCGCTGGTAGAGCTTGTCATCTAAAGCCATCCTTTTTTTAGGGGTTTTCTCTTGCAGTGGGATATCTTCTTTCTGGAGATCCTTCAGTTTAGGTTTCCTTGTTTCTAGTTTTAACTCCTTTGGTGTTGCTCTGGGTTTTTTATTTGAAGGTGCGGTTGCAGAAATAAAGTCATCATCACTGTCAGAGTCCTCAAACTGTGAGTAATTGACCGGTTTCTTATGCCTCACAGGCCGCACCATAGCCCCCTCCAAGGCTGAAAATTTGCAGCACTGAAGTTCTTGTTGGCAGCAGTGGCGGTTTTTCCGACAGATAATACATTTTAAAATTAATTACATAAATTATTCCATGGCTTCTTGAATTAGACTTTTTACTATAAAATTGCTTATATTCTCTACATAATAAACATATACTACAGACAAAAGTTATTATCCCACTTGATAAAACCTCAGAGAAGCTTAGTGTCTTGATCAACGATAACACAGCCTGTTGGTAGAGAAGCCAGAAATAGGACCAAGTTCTACTTCATCACCACATCTTTGACATTTTATAAAAGTTTAGGCTTAAAAATTAAAATGCTACCCATTTTGGTCTGGAATGATTATTAGCACATGGTCATTTATAGGTTTTTTAAAGAGGGTGTTAAAAACCTCCATATGTTCTAATCCTGGAAACCAGTGTACTTTACAAATAAATTAATAATCTTTTAATACACAAAAAAGGCCAGAGTGTCCACTCAACACCTTCTTAGCCTTCGCATCTTTCTACATAGAAGCAGAGCAGATGCTTCTTGGCTAAATTCAAAATAGCATTTATTTACATATGTTTTATGGGAAAGCCATTAAAAATGTTTGGTAGACCTGCAGGGGAATGCTGGGTGGGAAAGGCGATGAGTCCCAGACAGTGATGACTGTTCCTGAAAGTCTTACAGCAATTAGTTTAGGGAATGAGTGTGAAATATTTGGCTTCTGATCTGAAGTGTCCTCATTTTAGCACCTGGTGGAATCTTAGAGAATAAAGGAATCTGAATTAAAGATTTGTCACTGAATATCCTTCCAAATTTGGGGTTTATTTATGTTCTGAACTCTTAGTCTTATGCCTGCGAATTTTCATGTCAAGTACCAAAGAGCATGGAGAGCAATACCGAGTAGCCGTGAGCCAGGCTGTCAAGTAGTTGTAACCGGTCCTCATTCAGGTGGGAGTGCAGCCCTTAATAGATGCAGGTGGAATTTTTATTTTCGGTACATGAGGGCACAAAGCACATGCAGAAAACAAAGAAAGTTGCTTACCTTTGGGTTAGATAATAACACTTAATTAAAGCCAGAAGAGTTGAACTTTTGTGAAAGCTTGAAGAGGGAAATAACATTAACCAACAGCACGCCAGATTCTTTTACTTGTTTCCTCCTTCGGTCCCCGTGAGACCCAAGGCTTGCTAATAGTTTCTATTATTTTCTTTCCCCTCATCCCTGTCCACCATTAAGAAGCTAAAATTTGTCAAGTTAAGTAACTTACTTGAAATAATGCAGCAGTGAAGAAATTTTTTTAAAAATATTTTTATTTATTTCTAGGGGGGAGAGAGAGAGAGAGAGAGAGAGCAGGGGAGGGTCAGAGAGAGAGGGAGACACAGACTCTGAAATAGGCTCCAGGCTCTGAGCTGGCTGTCAGCACAGAGCCCGACGTGGGGCTCGAACCCATGAACCGCGAGATCATGACCTAAGCGAAAGTCAGACGCTTAACCAACTAAGCCACCCAGGCGCCCCAAGAAAAATTTTAACTTAAACCCAGTTAAATTCTATGTTTTATGTTCCTTCCACAAACATAAACCATGCCGTAAAATTAGGCTTCCCTTTTGGGGGAATAGAAGAGCTATCACCTAGATACAATCTCAAAAAAGGTGTTTTCCTCTCAAAGAAGGCTGAAATTTTGCAAATGGAGTCAGGGGGTTTTGTGAGGCGCTTTTTCCTGAATGTTTTGCGACCTTAAAACATGTATTTCTATTTCTACTTCTATTTCTATTCCTTAGCATGTCCATACCTAGAAATCCGATTACAGTGGTCTCTGTACATAACCAATTGTCTGCAGCCTTTTGAGGCTGAGTAATCAATCATATCCAAAAAGCTGCAATTTCAAATCATTGTTACTGAAGTAACTGTTAACCAGTGTAATAAGGTATTATGGTCCCTGAATGATAAGAACATTGTACTTTTATCGACTACCTGAGTAAATGCTTTGTTTTATTTCCTTGTTTTTAGAATTTTATCAGTTGAAAATGCACAATCTACCTAATCACAGATTTTAAGGTTTTGCTCTAGCACTAGAAGAAACTGCTAAACACTTAGTAAAATATGATTTTAGTCTGATTCTTGATTTCTGAAATGTTAAAATTTGATTTTTAGGGTGAATTTTATAAATGTTTAGTTATCTTTTGAAGAGAGAGAGAGACAGAGAGAGAAAGAGAGAGAGAGAGAGAGAGAGAGAGAGAGAGAAAGAGGGACTGTGAGTGAGGACTCAGAGCAGAGAGAGAGAGGGGGAGACACAGAATCCAAAGCAGGCTCCAGGCTCTGAGCTGTCAGCACAGAGCCCTATGTGGGGCTCAAACTCACAGACCGTGAGATCATGACCTGAGCCAGAGTCGAACACTTAACTGACTGAGCCAACCAGGCACCCCTAAAATTTGCTTTTTAAATTGAGTAAATATAGCACCTTAAGTAACCTTAACCTTTCCCAAATTACATCTTTTGCCTTTATTTCCCATCTAGAACTTATGTCATTGAATCCATTCATCTGCCAGTATCTAGTCTCTAATATCCAGCTATCCACACATGACCACATTGCTCCCTCAGAACTACAGTTCCCACCAGATTGTGTTATCATCTCTCAAGTGTAAAGCTAACTAAGAGAAAATTGTGTGGAAAAATAATAACAGTGTTTCCTTCCATGGTGATTTCCTGTGGATGACTAAAAAGTGAGGTTTCATGGATTAGGAACTTTTGAGGACTTGCTTAGGACCATACACCTATGGTTAGGTCCACATGGCATTTATTAAGATATTCTTCAGTGGCTGACATTGCATGAGATACACAGATGAGAAACGTCAACATGTATGTGAGTACAATTTCATGTGGGGAACACTTGCAGGAACAACATGTTTTAAAACAAGGATAAACTCAGAGGACCATTGTATCTTTTATGAATTTTGACTTGAGTATGAATGATTCTATTGTGTCTTTACGTCATTCCAAGAATTAAATCTTACACTAAATTGACCACTGGCATTTCTTTCATTGTTTTCCTATCACTCTTTTGCTGTATCACCAGAGGAATGCAGAAATACCGGATTATTATCTAATGAATTCCAAAGTCAGATTTGGAATGGCCTTCGGATTCATTGTAAGACTTTCTTTAAAGGCTAGACTCTGCCCAAATCCAAAGGGGGTAATTCCATCCATGAATTAGCTATCTTTACTTGGATTTTACGTATTTTGTTACGTTATAGCCGTATTACCTCCAGTAAAAATCAGTTGTTAATCCCTTTTAATTAATTTCTGAAATATAGTCAGAGTTAGTTGGGGTATGTTTTTACTACTTTGAGCCATTAAACAGATTGTGATATGTTTGTCTTCTGTGGTCTAAGGAGTGAAAAGATTTTTCTGAGAATTTTAATCAAATTCTTAGGTTGATATTTGAGACATAATTTTTTGGAAATGGAGATAGTAGAATATTATTAGGGTGGAAGTATCATATTCTACTTACTATGATCTTTGTTGGTGAATCTGGGCTCTGTTCCCAGCTCCAAATAGAAATGCTAAATTGTCTTGGTTAGATTTCTCATCCATCATATGCTTCAATTTCCCACTTGTCTTTTTAAATTCTTTCTTGGGATTTTGCCAGAGTCAACTAGAAAATGTCTCATGTACTTTAGGCTTTGAGAGGAAAAGACACTGTAAAATGCCTCAGTTATCAAAATAAATCTAACCAATTTGTGATTATCCACTTTGTGATTTTTCTCCCAGAAATCTTTAATCCCATAGGAGCTTCACTGGCTACTTGGCATAGATCTGATCAGGGCAAATTCACGTCATTTCTAGCTAACGTGTATGTAGGTAATGCAGAATGCTTTTGATTAACCTGAATTTGCCCAAACTGAGTTATAAAACATACTGACTCCAAAATCCAGCATGCTTCTCAGGCCAAAAGAAGTGTATTCAGGAACATATTCCCAGTTTTTTATTATCCATTCCACTTCTTCCTTGTATAAACATGGGTAGTTTGTACATTAAGGATGGATTTTTAAGTGCACGTCTGTGCTAGTCTCAATACCATAATCAAAGAATTATCCTTTTATTGTAACAATTTAAAGTATTATAATAGGAAGTGCATTTATCATTTTTGTATTAAGTCCTTAAGTTTAGTGAGTAGATTTAGCTTTTGTCATAAGTCTAAGCAAGTTGGCAGATATGAGCATTTATCTCACAGAATAGGATGTGGCAGCAGGAGGAGTGATTTTCCTGTTTTGCTGGTATTAAACAAATTTTTCAAATTCATGCAGCTGGGCCTCGAGAGACAGACTTTGTCATATTCATGGGATTTTGTATTTGAGTGACAAGTGCAAACTTTAACACTTTAAGATGCACCGAAGTTAGACCACCGTGCTGGAGGTGGCCACTATTGTCCAGGATGATCAGATATCTTTTCATAGCTAGATTATGGCAATTTACAGTCTTTCTTTTGTCTTTTTTTCCCCACAGCTGTTGTGAACTTGGACAATTCTGTGGTTGATCTGGAGACCCTTCAAGCTCTCTATGAGAATGTGAGTAATAGAAGGAATTTTATGTGTGAGTATATAATACATACACAATACTTGCCAATATGCACATCTAGACTGATTGCTTTAATGTCCTTTAAGAAAATTATATCTGGGTGCACTAAATTCACTTAAGTATAAGTTTGTTAAATACTTTCTAGGGAACTTACCGGACAAATGGATGGCCTCATAATTTCAAAGATTGTGGTTCAAAGCATGCTGCATGTGAGGTCATTCGTATCCCCTCTTTTGAAATATAATAGTCAATACTCACATAGAGGTTAATTTGAGCTGAGCATTGCTCTGCACTAATTTAGTTAATCTTCACATGAAAACTCTAGGTAGGTATTATTATTATCCTCATTTTACATATGAAGAAATTTAGGGATAGCTGGTCAAATGACTTGCTCAAAATCCCATAGCTAATGTGGGATAGCTGGTGTGTAATTCGTTTGAGTCCACTTCTTCTAACTGCATGGTTTGCTTCACCAAGTGGCGGAACATTCAAGATTTCCTCCAGTAGCACTTTTTCTTATGTTGGCAGGAAAAAAAAACCCAGTAAGGAATCAGAGAAGTAGGACTATAGCATGATAAGGTCTGTGCCTTTGGGAACTGCGTGGTGAAACATGAAATGGCTTTAGCTGGGGCACGGCATTAAATACACTGATTCACATAGTAAGAAAGTGATTTTCTTATTAGGGCCTTTAGAGTGCTTCTGAGGAACTATATATATTTATTATAAATATATTACTATATTCTATAGCAAAGAACTATATATAGTTCTTCAGAACTATATGTGTTTTGGAGAAAGTCTCTGTGTGGCCCTATTTTATACCTGGTATCTTTGGGCTCTGTATTTTCATTTTGTTTCTGCTTTTGCCTATAATGTGCCTGGTATTAAGCCTCTGTGCTCTTTAGGGGCATGGCTTTAGTTGGCCCTTGACTTTTCAGCCCCAAGTCAAAGAATTCCTGGCTCTGGAAGATACACATAGTGAACAGGATGCAGACTTCTTCCCTGACCACCCCCTTAGGAATAGTGTTTTTGATCTATGTTCTAAACATATTTATATGTGGTTTCCCCTGTGAAATTTAGACCTTTGTAAGAGAAAATGTTTCTTATGGTACATTGCATAGAATCTATTGATCAAGTGTAGACTTGGTACCTGGTCACCACAATGACCATAGGTGCTCAGTTAGAATGAGTCATTAATGAGGCCTGAGAGGGGAGGCTGGAATGGTTGATTATATGGGGCACCTGGGTGACTTAGTTAGTTAAGCATCCAACTCCTGATTTCAGCTCAGATCATGATCTTGTGATTATGGGATCAAGCCCCAGTTGAGCTCCGTGCTGAGCTGAGCGTGGAGCCTACTTGGGATTCTCGCTCTCTTTCTCTCTCTTTCTCTCCTTTCTCCCTCTGTCCCTCTCCCCTGTTTGTACACATACTCTCTCTCTAAAAAACAACAAAAAAAAAGAAAATTTGAAGTATTTTGTTGATCATATAGTTGTCTAAACTGGAAAAATAAATCACATATTTAGTATATCAGTACATTAGTGTCCCAGTGAAATGGGTATGTAAAACATATCCATTTAGAGGTAGAGAAAGTTTTCATTTCTCTTGAATCTTTGATACCAATCCTTTCCCAACCAGGAGAATCATATGGAAGAAATGAGGAAATACCAGAGATAGTAATTTCTTCGACAGGTCATAATGATGTATGATGTTGGTGTCTATTTAACTGTTTTTCTTATACCTACATTGCATATATGTATATATAAATGCTTACATATATACATAATATATATGTGTATATTGTGTATGTGTCTTATATATTCTATGAAGACATATGAATGTCTTAACCTGATATATCCATGTGCAGAAATATATGCAGAAAAAGTACGGAAGTTGGGAACAACGATGTTTCTGAACAAAGTTTAATGTGCAGTGATTTAGAGTATTTTATTTGGGAGTTTTTAGCCTGTCAGAGCAAATTAATTTTTATGAAATAGAAATTTCTGACTCTGAACTAGATAGCCACCCAGAGTTTGTGTCTAGTTTCTCATTATCGTACTCATGAAGGTAGAAGGAGCTGGGACTTGTTAACTTCGTGGTTTTCTCTTTGTTGTTGTTATCAAACAATGGTTCAGGCTTCCATTGTGTCAGGAAAATGCAATGGTGGAGATGGTTTCTAGTAATACCAGTTCAAGTAGTAAAAGGCTGGATTTCTTTGCTAGCCATCGATGGTAGAGGAACTTAAAGAATCCATTCTGAATAATAGAACTCATGCTAATTCCTAGCTGACTTTCACTAAAGTACAAAGAGGGAGAAATATTTGTTTTATCCATGGCAATATCCCTAGTATCTAGAATTAAGGAATATTGGCACATAGGAAGTATTCAGTAAATGTTAAATAAATGTTTATATGAATTAATGAATGGAAAAACCTCTTTTGGGCTATCATGTGTTTTTCAAATCCTGTTTGCATATTCAAACTGATTGCTACCCACTGGAAACGAGGATCTGTATTGAACATACATTTGTGCTGTTTTCATTTCTTTAGTAACCTAAGAGGATTTCATGTGCAAAATAATTAGCAGTTCTTTCCAGTGGGGTCCAGTAGCCCAGTCATAATTTATTGTAAACCTGCCAGATATAAAAAGTATGGTTGACACTTTGAAAAGGGTAAATGAAGATTTAAAATGTTTCTAGTGGAAGTATTCTGGGTCATTAAGGAGAGACTCCTGGAGATCTATTTATATATACGGGTTTTCAGTTTTCTAGGGATAAGTGCTGAGGCAGAAATCTATGCTTTTTTGAGTAATACACAGCAGCAGTAGAGTTCTCCACATTTAGCGAATGAATATGCCTCTAACAAAGCAAAGGACTCCCCCGAATGTAAGAAATAATGCCTATTCCCTATACATGCAAACTGTATTTGTTCAAATTCCTTCTTTTCACTTGTTTAGGTTTCTAAAATTCCCTGAATTTTTAGAAATAGTGATAATTTAATATCGATTATGCACCAACGGTTGTTCGAAGTCCTTTACATATAGACGTTCATTTAATCCTCTAAATGCCTCACCTGTGACTTATGAAGAAGAAATACTGTTGTTGTCTAACCCGTTTTAGAAAGTTGAGACACAGCAAGGTTCTCACAGCTCAGAGCTCTGGTGGCACCTGCTCACCTCTCCTAAGGAATGTGCGGTAAGCACAGAATTTCCTGATTAATGGTGATCACTGAATAGAGCTTTCAGGAGGACTGGAGGCAGCCCTGTATGGTACGAAAGAACATGGGATAAAAGAACTCAAAGGAATTCTGTTCAGGATCCAGCACCGCAATTACACAGATAGATGCCTTTGTTCTTTGGTTTCCATACTCTCATTTCTAAATGGGGTTCCTAATAATTCATACTACCAACATTAACTTTTTGACACCATCAAATGAATGGAGAAGAGTCTTTTAGACCACTCAGTATTATTATGCTTAAGAGGTTTTTTTTTTCTTTAAATAAAAATAAATGTGGGCATAGAACCATGAATGTCAAATTGCAGAAGATTACTTCTCACGCTGGTAAGATTGAGGGTAACAAAGGCTGAATGCCTTGTAAATTAAAGTAAAACTGGACCTTTTCATCGAGGGCCTCAAGATTTTGCCATGTGAAGCAGGATAGATACCTGTATCTGTACAGGGAACATGAATTTAAGAGAGAATACTTTGTTATAATTTTCAGAATCATACTACTTTACTCTCAATCAGTTTAAAGTTTGTTTTAGCCTTTAAAACAGTCTCAAAGATACAATAAAATTGCCAATGTGGTGTAGCAAGCTTTTTTTTTTTTTTTGCATCGTTTGCAAATAAAGTGCAATATTAGGCCCTATTATTCTTGAATTTTGGTGCATATTGCCTACAAATAAGTATGTCTTGAGCCATCAGGCAACCATCAACATTAGGAAATTAATGCTGATATATTGCTATCATCTAATCCTCAGATCCCAGTCAAATTTTGTCAGTTATTCCCATAATTTCCTTTATATTTAGGACATCTGTCTTTGAAATCTTGTAGTGCTTTTTATCTTCCTTTCCTTGGGCACTGGCTTCTTTTTTTTTCTTTATATGGGCATATGTCTTATCTTTCAACAGAACTAGAAGTTACTATTAGGATTTTTATATTATATCTGAAGCTTCATGGTTTATATATAATATTAATAATAATTACTAATTAATTAAAGAATGACTTGTTTTTGTTCTTAGTATGGTTTTTATAATTGAGAGACATGAAAATTATTTATGTCATTGTATTTCAAATGTACTTTTTTGAAAGAACAGTGTAAAAATTAATGCAGCTTTCTTAAAAATATGATTCTTGGGGCGCCTGGGTGGCTCAGTCTGTTAAGCTTCCAACTTCAGCTCAGTTCATGATCTCAGGGTTCACGGGTTCAAGCCCCGCATCGGGCTCTGTGCTGACCGGTCAGAGCCTGGAGCCTGTTTCAGTCTGTGACTCCCTCTCTCTCTGACCCTCCCCTGCTCACGCTGTCTCTCTCTCTCTCTCTCCTATAAATAAATAAAGAAAATTAAAAAATTTTTTAAAAAAGATGATTTTAGAAATATTTCTACAAAGATTCAGAATTACTGCATAGGGGCGCCTGGGTGGCTCAGTCTGTTAAGCTTCCAACTTCAGCTCAGTTCATGATCTCAGGGTTCACGGGTTCAAGCCCCGCATCGGGCTCTGTGCTGACAGGTCAGAGCTTGGAGCCTGTCTTCGGATTCTGTGTCTCCCTCTCTCTCTAATCCTCCCCTGCTCAGGCTGTCTCTATCTCTCTATCAAAAAATAAAGTATTAAAAAAACAGAATTACTGCATAAATAAGGTTAACCATTACTACACCAGAAATATTTCATTAGATTATGTGTAATTTTTCAAATAATAGTTTGAATTAAAATAGTGACATTCTGGGGCACCTGGGTGGCTCACTTGGTTAAGCATCTCACCTGCTCAGGTCATAATCTCACAGTCCATGGGTTCGAGTCCTGCATCGGGCTCTGTGCTTAAAGCTCGGAGCCTGGAGCCTGCTTCAGGTTCTGTGTCTCCCTCTCTCAGCCCCTCCCCTGCTCGCTCTCTGTCTCTGTCTCTCAAAATAAAATAAAGACATAAAATAAATAAAATAAAATAGTGGCATTCTGTTGTGGGGCAAACGGAGCGTGTTTGTTTGTTGATGTAAGTTTGGAGATTATTGCCTCAAGAGCACCTTGGAGCCGCTAGAGAAACTCTTGCCTTTTCTCAGTTTACCCTGAGCCTTTGCCTGTCCAGGGGACGACAAGAAGCTTGAGCTTTCTCTTCCCAGCTGATACTAAATAATACATACTTCAGTGAACCCAAGATGAACCCAAGACCACAGAATCAATTACAGTTTACTTTTTATAAATTTTTAAAAGTTTATTTATTTGTTGGAGAGAAACAGAGACAGCACGAGTGGGGGAAGGGCAGAGAGAGAGGAGGGTGAGGGAGAGAGATTCCCAGGTAAGCTCCATGTTGCCAACGCAGAGCCCGACATGGGGCTTGAACTCACAAAACCACGAGATCGTGACCTGAGCCAAAACCAAAAGTTGGACACAAAACCGACTGAGCCACCCAGGAACCCTTATAGTTTATTTTTCAGTACACAGTGCAGAACATTTTTTTCGCGTTTTTTAGTTGCTAGTAGCCTGTATGTTTACAGGCGACTGATAAAAATAAGGCCGCATAATGAACATCTCCAGGGTGCCTTGGTGGGAGTCCTTCCTACATCCTACAAACTCTCCTCAACTGTGTCATAGGTAGATTAAAATATGCAACCGTTTTAATGAGCATGACATGATATGAACATGCTTTTAATATCGTGTCCCTCCTCTCCTATCCTAAATCTCACAAGGGCACATCCAGAAGCACTACATGAAACCAATGAATTTACTATTCCCAAGGGGCCTAGGATTCTACCTATTTTTGTGTGCACTGTACCAGATGGGGACAGCCCAGCAACCCATGTAACTATAGTAGAAGTTGTATATCTTCTCTGTGGTCTTTAATGGGGTGGAATGAATGAGGAGTGAATGAACTCTTTGAAACAGTACAGTAAACCATTCAGGCTGTGTGTGATTCCAGCTCCTTCCCCCTGCATGCGCCCATCTTCCTACCTCACATGTATTTGGACATTAAGCCACCTGATTCATATGTACCAATCTTTCTTCATTTGTCACTATCACCTTATCTAAGAATATCTATGACTATCTTTGTATCATCTTATGCTCCCATCAGGGAACCGTTCTCATTCCCTGCTCGCTGCTTTCCCCAGCTCTCCCTTGTCAAAGCATGCTCGGTGTGCCCCTCACATTTAAAAGAAAGAATGATAAAGAAATAAATAACATATTCCCTTTTCTTCTTTATTTGTTTGATTTAAAAATATTTACGGAATGCTAACTAAATGTCAGGCACTGTGCTACGACCCATGCTCAGTGGCTTCGGTGCTCTGACTCCTCCAGTTTTAATGAATGAAGTCTTCCTCTCGTTCATGTACACGCACCGCACATACCCAGAAAGAGAGAGAGGAGAGTTAGCGACGTGCAGCTGCAGATGGGCTCTGAAAACATATCCTCAGTGGGGAAAGCATCTCTAAGGAAGGGACATTTGGAAAGTAGGAGTCACCCAAGAAGGAAATGAAATGAAAGTGTTCTCTCTCTCTTTTTAAATCATTTCTTTATTTGTTTATTATTTATTTATTTAATTCAAGTTCATTAACATACAGTGTAGTCTTGGGTTCAGGGGCAGAGTGCAGTGATTCATCACTTACGTCTGACACTCAGGGCTCATCCCAACAAGTGCCCCGAAGTGTTCTAAGTAGAGACAACGGTATGTGCCAAGGTTTGGAAACATGGAAGAGGGGTCAGCCCGCTGGGGAGAAGAAGGTGCCTGTGAGTAAAGAGTTCTGGAAAGAATGGACAAGAGGGGAGATGTGGGAGCAGGCAGTGGCTACGGTTAGCCAGGGATTTTAGGACATTTTAAGGGAATTGCATAATCTTTAATTTTTCTTTTGAATTCTGTCAAGTTTTACACCCTGTATGTGGAGGCTTCCTCATCAGACCCGAACACATTTAGAATTGTATCTTTCCGTTGCCTTTATCTCCCACATAGTCACGGTGCACGATCATTTGAGTATTCCGTTGAATTTAGTTTGCTAATATTTTGTTGAGGATTTTTGCATCTAATGTTCATCAGAGACTTTGGCCTGTAGTTCTGCTTTCTGGTGCTACCTTTTCTGGTTTTGGTTTTAGGGTAATGCTGGCCTCATGCAATGTTAGGAAACATTCTTTCCTCCAGGTTTCAGAAAGAATTTGAGAGGGATTGGCATTATTTCTGCTTTAAACGTTTGATAGAATTTGCCAGTGAAGTCTTCTGGTCCTGGGCTTTTATTGGTTGGAAATTTTTTGATGACTGATTCATTTTCCTTAGTTATTATAAGTCTGTTCAGACTTTCTTTTTCTTCTTTAAAAAATTGTTTTTAATATTTATTTTTGAGAAGCAGAGAAACAGTGTGTGAGTGGGGGAGGAGCAGAGAAAGAGAGAGACACAGAATCTGAAGCAGCTCCAGGCTCTGAGCTGTCAGCACAGGGCCTGACGCGGGGCTCAAACCCGCAAATCTTGAGATCATGACCTTAGTCGAAGTTGGACACCCAACCAACTGAGCCACCGAGGTGCCCCGGTGTTTTAAAAAAATTTTTAATGTTTATTTATTTTTGAGAGATATGTAGAAAAGAGACAAAGCATGAGCGAAGGAGGGGTAGAGAGAGAGAGAGAAGGAGACACAATCTGAAGCAGGCTCCAGGCTCTGAGATGTTAGCACAGAGTCTGATGTGGGACTCAAACTCTTAAGCCAGGAGATCATGACCTGAGCCAAGTTGGACACTCAACTGACGGAGCCACCCAAGTGCCCCTAGACTTTTTTTTTTATTCAGTCTTAGTGTGGGTATGTTCCTGGGAACTTACTATTTGTTGGCTTAAAATTTTTCCTGGTTGTCTCATGATCCTTTTATTTTTGTGGCATTAGTTGTGATTTCTTCTTTTTCATTTCCGGTTGTATTTATTTGAGTCTTCCCTTTTTTCTTAGTTATTCTATCTAAAGTTTTGTTAGTTTGGCTAGCTTTAAAAAATTTCTTAGTTTCATTGATTTTTTTTTCTATTGATTTTCTATTCTTTATTTTATTTCTGTTGTACTTTTTATTATTTCTCTTTTTCTGCTAACTTTGGATGTCATTTATTCTTTTGTAGTTTGTTCCTTGAGGTGTAAAGTTGGGTTGTTTATTTCTTCTTTTTTAATATAGATGTTTATTGCTATAAACTTCCCTCTCACTACTGCTTTTGATATGTTGTGTATTCATTTTCATTTGTCTCAAGATATTTTCCAGTTTCTCCTTTGATTTCATATTTGAACCATTAGTCAAAAGTCTCTTGTTTAATTTACACCTATTCATGAATTTTCCTGTTTTCCTTCTGCTACTGATTTCTAGTTTCATTCCATTGTGATCAGAAAAGATACTTGGTATGAATTCAGTCTTCTTATATTTCTCTTTTTTAAAAATTTTAAATGTTTATTTTTGAGAGAGAGAGAGAGACAGAGACAGAGAGAGACAGAGCATGAGTGGGGGAGGGGCAAAGAGAGAGGGAGACAGAATCCGAAGCAGGTTCTAGGCTTTGAGCTGTCAGCACAGAGCAGGGCATGGGTCTTGAACTCATGAACCGTGAGATCATGACCTGAGCCAAAGTTGGACGCTTAACCAGCTGTGCCACTCAGGCGCCCTAGTCTTCTTATATTTCTAAGCACTTGTTTTGTGAATTCTAACATGTGACCTGTCCTGGAGAATGCTCTGTGTGTGCTTGACATCACAATGTATATTCCACTGTTGTTGGTTAAAAATTACATATGTGTTCGTTTGGTCCATTTGGTCAGTGGTGTTAATCATATCCAGTGATTCTTTATTGATTTTCTGCCTATTTATCTGTTTGTCATTGATAGTGGGATGTTGAAGTTTCCTGCTCTTAATTGTATTGCTATTCATTTCTCTCTTCAAATCTATCAGTGTCTGCCTTATATATTTAGGTGCTCTGATGTTGGGGACATATATATTTATAATGTATTATCTTCCTAATTGACCCTTTTATCATTATATAATGATCTTCTTTGTCTCTTTTAATAGTTTTTGACTTAAAGTCTATTTTGTCTGATGTAAGTTATAACCTCCTTTGCTGGTTACTATTTGCATGGAACATCTTTTTCCATCCACTTAACTCTCAGTCTGTGCGTGTCCCTAAATCCAGAGGTGAGATCTGTTATAGATAGCACATATTTTCATCTTGATTTTTAATTCATTCAGCCACTCTGTGTTTTTTGATTGGTAAGTTTAATCCATTTGCATTTGAAGTAATTATAGGTAAGGAAGTATTTGTTACCCAATTAGTCAAGTGTCTTCTGTTTGCTTTGACTGACTTTTGTCAGTCTTTTCTCTTTCTCTCTTCTTTAGTGTTTTATTGTTGTGTTTTGTTTCTTATTCATATGCTGTAATTCTTTTCTCTGTTTCATTTGTGTAACTTCTTTTTGTGTAAGTATTTTCTTGTGGTTACATGGGTTGCATAAAATATACTTACTACAGTTGATTTTATGCTGATAATAATTTAACTTTAGTTGCATATAAAAACCCTACACTTTTGCTTTGTATGTTATTGATTTCACAACTATTGTATATTTAGTATATTTTTATTTATAGTTATTTTTAATATGTTTGTCTTTCAACTTTTTTTTTTTTTTNCAGAAATCTGCTGATTGCCCTATGGAGATTTTTCTTATTTGTGACAAGTCAGTTTTTTCTCACTGCTTTCAAAATTCTCTCTTTGTCTTTGACTTTTGGCATTTTGATTATAATGTGTCTTAGGGTAAACTTACTTGTATTGATCTTGTGGGGGATCCTTTGAGCCTCATGAAAGTGGATATCTCTATCTTTTCGAAGATTTGGAAATTTTCAGTTATTATTTCTTTAAGTAAGTTTTCCGTCCCTTTTACTTTCTTGTCTAACAACTGGCATTCCCATAATGTGTATACCAGTCTGCTTACATTGTTTCATAAGTCCCTTAAGTTATCTTCACTCTTCTTCAGTTTTTATTTCTTTTTGCTTCTTTCTCCTAGTGGATTAATTCCAATGACCTGTATTTGAGTTTACTGATACTTTCTTCTGCTTGACTTAGTGTGTTATTAATCCTTTTTCTGATTTTTTTTAGTTCAGTTATTGTATTCTTTAGCTCTATTTGTGTTTGGTCCTTTTTAATAGTTGCTATCTCTTTGTTGAAATTCTCATTTTGTTCATGTTTTGCCCTCCTGACCTCGGTAAGCATCTTTAAAACAGTCATTTTGAATTCTCTATCAGGTAAACCATATATATCCATTTCATTAGAGTTAATTTTCTGGGCATTTATTCTTTTATTTGGAAATTAGTTCCCAATTTCTCCATTTTCCTTGACCCTCTGAGTTAGGGTTTGTGCATTCGACAAAACAGCCTGACCTTGTACGGAAGACCCTTACCAATCACCTGTCCAAGAATCTGAGTGCCTCTTAAATCTTCATGCTAGTCCAAACTGCTATTTTTTAAAAATATTTTTTAAATTTATTTCTAGGAGAGAGAGAGAGAGAGAGACAGCGTGAGCAGGGGAGGGTCAGAGAGAGAGGGAGACACAGACTCTGAAACAGGCTCCAGGCTCTGAGCTGGCAGTCAGCACAGAGCCCGACGCGGGGCTCGAACCCATGAACTGCGAGATCTTGATCTAAGCGAAAGTCGGACGCTTAACCAACTAAGTTAGGTCGGCGCCCCCAAACTGCTATTTTTTTTTTAATGTTTAATTTTTGAGAGAGAGAGGGAGACAGAGCACAAGAAGGGGAGGGGCAGAGAGAGAGGGCGATAGAATCTGAAGCAGGCTTCCAGCTCTGAGCTGTCAGCATAGAGCCTGATGTAGGGCTTGAACCCACGGACCATGAGATCATGGCCTGAGCCGAGACCAGACACCTGACTGACTGAGTCACCCAGGCTCCCCAAACTGCTATTTATGTAGAAGCCTCCAGGTATCTAGAATATGCCAGAACTCATTAGTCCCCTGAGATAGGCAAGATGGAAGCCAATGTTTTGAGAAGCTCCTCTAAGATTTGTGATGCTGTATGTATGTTCCAACTCCGTCAAAGACATGCTGGGAGGTAGAGTGTATTGCCTGCTTGTTCTGTTCTGAACTATGGGAAGTGCTGTGTGGCAAGTGTCGGCATGCTTTTCAAACTGCTACGTGTTCCCTGGACCCCCCGCAGGACTGTCAGAGACAAGTGAGTTAGAAGTCAATCTCTTTGGTAATAGCCAAAAAAGTTGTAATGGTAGATGTCTAGTCCGACTTCTTTACTTCCTAGGGAGAAGCTGGGAGCTGGAGTTTTCTGCCCACTGTGCACTGGGCCAGAAGGAGGATGTGTGGCAAGTGCCTGTAACTCTCATTCAAACTGCAGCTCTGTTCTTTGTAGACCTGTCGGGCCAATGAATGCTGGGCTCTATCAGTTCTCAGAGACAAGTGAGTTAGAACCCAGACCCTTGGGTAGTAGCCAGAAAAATTGGAGTATTATCCGTGTAGACCAAAATCTTTGCTCCTTAGGGAGAAGAGAGATGCTGGGAGTTGTCTCCCAACTGTATGGTACTCTACCAGTGGTGGAGATTATGATGAGAGTGTGTCTCAACTTTCCTACCAATTTCGATATGGCTTGCTTCATACATGCCCATGGTAAAGGAGCCTCTCATCTAGTTTCTGAATTTCTCACAAAGTGAATTGATGAATGTATTGTTGTTGTTGCTGAATCTCTGTGTCCATATGGGGAAGAAGAGTCCACAGACTATTAGTCCAGCATCTTGCTAAAATTACTTCTTCTTCCTTTTATCTTGAAGGTCAGGTTTCCTCTGGTATAATTTCCTTTCAGTCCAACTAAGTATGTTTAATATTCTTCGGATGCAGATCTTTCCATAGTGAGATCTCCTTATTTCCTTTTATCTTAGGATGTTTTTTCTTTTGTTTTCATTTCTGAATGACATTTTCTTTGGATATANTTTGTAGACCTCGGGCCAATGAATGCTGGGCTCTATCAGTTCTCAGAGACAAGTGAGTTAGAACCCAGACCCTTGGGTAGTAGCCAGAAAAATTGGAGTATTATCCGTGTAGACCAAAATCTTTGCTCCTTAGGGAGAAGAGAGATGCTGGGAGTTGTCTCCCAACTGTATGGTACTCTACCAGTGGTGGAGATTATGATGAGAGTGTGTCTCAACTTTCCTACCAATTACGATATGGCTTGCTTCATACATGCCCATGGTAAAGGAGCCTCTCATCTAGTTTCTGAATTTCTCACAAAGTGAATTGATGAATGTATTGTTGTTGTTGCTGAATCTCTGTGTCCATATGGGGAAGAAGAGTCCACAGACTATTAGTCCAGCATCTTGCTAAAATTACTTCTTCTTCCTTTTATCTTGAAGGTCAGGTTTCCTCTGGTATAATTTCCTTTCAGTCCAACTAAGTATGTTTAATATTCTTCGGATGCAGATCTTTCCATAGTGAGATCTCCTTATTTCCTTTTATCTTAGGATGTTTTTTCTTTTGTTTTCATTTCTGAATGACATTTTCTTTGGATATAGAAATCTGAGTTGACCGTTTCTTTCCTTGTGCATATGAGACATTACATTTGCCCCTGGGCTCCACTGTTCCTTATGGTAACAGTAAGACAAGTCTAGACAGTGTTTTCTTTGTATTTATTCTGATTGATTTTGATGACTCTCTTGATTCTATGTATTTGTTTTTCATCACATTTGGAAAATGTTCAACCTTCCATTATTCAATTTTCAAATATTCTTTCTATCCTAGTCTCTCTCAATCCTCTCCTTTTGAGTTTCCAAGTAGATGTATATTAGACCTTTTGATATTTTCACAATCAGCCCTGCAACTCTGTTCATCTGGTTTTCAATATTTTCTTCTCTCTGTTCATTATATTGGATACTTTCACTGACTCTTTCCTCTGTCGTCATTACTTCTTTACTTCAGCCCATTTAGTAAAACAGGTAAAAAATTAAAAGAAAGGATTATTGCATGAAAATATCATTTTGGTATGTTAGGATACTTATAATAATTGGATATAAATAGTCATTAAAAGAAGTAAGTATAATTATTTTAAGACCTCAAATGTGGGGTTTTCTAGAATAGATACCTGTACGGTGTTTAAACTATTTTGTGCTATGGAGAAAAAAATTAATTTGAGGAGAATGGAGATTGCTCTGAGTGGTGGGTACAATTTAAAACATTGTTGTTAGGCAGAGGACAGATACCATATGTTTTCACTCATAAGTGGAACAGGAGAAACTTAACAGAGGACCATGGGGGAGGGGAAGGGGAAAGAGAGTGGGGGAGGGGGAGGGAGGCAAACCCTGAGAGACTCTTGAATGCTGAGAACAAACTGAGGGCTGATGGGCGTGGGGGAGGGGAAGGGGGGAGATGGGCATGGGGGAGGGCACTTGCGGGGATGAGCACTGGGTGTTCTATGGAAACCAACTTGACAATAAACTACAAAAGGAAAAAAATGAAATAAAATATGGAAGAAAAATAAAAAATAAACAAAAAATGTAAAATATTGTTGTTATTTAAAGATAGTATTTTAAGTAGGAATTGCAGGAGATGAGGAAGAGAAACCATGGGGATGTCCTGGGGATGGTATCTGCCTAACGTATGAGCAAGTGTGATGTATTCAAGTAACAATGGGAAGGCCCGAATGAAATGGTGCAGGGGATGGAAGTATAGAGATGATCAAAGGTGTACTGAGGGGACCAGCTCATCTAGGGCCCTGCAGGCCTTTGTAAGATTTTGGCTTCACTTTGAGTAAAATGGGAATATAATACACATAGAATTTTATTTAGAGGAGTCACGTTTTAGAAGGAAGCCTTTGACTATTGAAGAATAGATATGGGGAGACAAGATGAAATGTCAGAGACCGTTAGGAGGGAGGTAAGAGATGATAATGACTTGGACCATTGTAGAAGCAATGCAGCTGGTGAGAAGTGGTCAGATTCTGGAAATACTTTGAAGAGTAGGTCAGTAGAATTTGCTGATTGATTGGATACAGACTACTCGGGAAATATGGCCAAAGCAATAGAAGCGATAGGGTTGCCATAATTGATATGTACAAGAGCTTTGGTAAAGGATAGGAAATAAGAATTCTGTTTTGGTCCTGTGAGGCTTCAGTTGTCTATTCATTCATACACTTGTATGTATGTAGGACATATGTAGTAATCCTGCCTCATAGTCTCAAGCCAGAAAGTAGGGGTGGGGTGGTCTCTCATTCTGGGTCCAATCAAAGACTAGAAACCATGGAGTAAGGTATCTGGAGGTTTGTTATTATGAATGATCAGCCTGTGGTAGGAGAGAACAAAGATGTCAAGAGAACCCTAAGTGCTACCCCAGGGCTGAGAGAGAGTACCCAGTGAGGGAAAAACTTGAAAGGAGAGCTCTCTCGGGAAAGCTGGGGTACAGATCTGCCTGGAGGAGGTGTGGCTGCAGCCCGCTGGTTTGCTGGGCTGCTGCTGGTCCCAGTCTCTGAGCCTAGCAGGAAACAAGCTTCTAGTGGTATGTGAGCCACAGCTGGTGAGCAGACACGCAGGAGTCAGGATGCTGCCCGGAGAATGACACTCATGTGTGTACAGTGTCCTTGTGTAGAGAGCCCAGGAAAGAAACCTCAGGTCACAGGTAAGTCATGGCTGGTGCATGTGCATAGTGCACAGTGTCCGCATCAGGTGTGGAAAGGACACCAGGCCTAGTTTGCCAAAAGGTTTGCACTCTGGATGTGCTCCCGCGGTGTGCGCAGAGGACACCCACGTGTCCTTACACACCCGTACTGCTGATCACCTGCGCAGCAGAAGGAAGAGACAAATGCCTGATGCCACAATCAGGAAAAGGAGCCCCTTCTTCCTGCAGAGTCCATCTGGTGCTTCCTACTGGTAAAGGTTAACATTGTGTTCACTGTAAAGGAGGAACTTTTAAAAGCTCTATTATCTGAGAGTGGGTTCAGTGGGGGTAAATTGAAGGCTGAGAGGCAGTAACTGTCATGGATGATAGGGAGAGTGAGACTCGCGGAGGTTTGCTCTTATTTGGTAACTTGTCACTGGATATGACATGAGTCTTGCTCATATGAAGGTGTCTCCTGAAGGAAAAAGCGGTGTGTTTGTACTTGTACTTGGCTTGAGTTCTCCTTGTAAATCTTTCAGACTTTATTGTGTAAATAACTAATTATTAACTTTAGATCCAAAGCGGTGTTCAAAAGTTATGAGATAGAGTTTTAATTGTGCCTTAATAGTTTCAAAATATTTGAAGGGACATTATCTATAAAAATAAAGTAGTGTTTAAACTTATTTTTTGTTATTAAATATGAGGAGTAATCTTATTTACCATTCCACTACTTATCCTTGAGGAAAAAAACATAACAATCCTGAATCCTTTCCCATAAATACATGCTTTTTTTTTTTTTTTTTTTTTTTTTCTACCAGATGCTTAAATGTCATCGGACTGTTTTAAAGTAGTTCTATTTGATCTCTGTGAAACAGATGGAAGTATTTGTTATACAAACCTTATTTAGAATGTAATCTTTTTTTCCTCCCCTCATTGCATATGTTTGGCAGTCAGCTTTCTCTCCTAGATGTGAATGAATTTTGGGCAGTCTCCAAATCTAAACACACCCTAATTTCAAAAACCACAATCCTGAGGGCCCAATTCCTGTTTACTGAGGAATTAAGACCTAGTGAAACCACATAGTTACTAAATATGGTGCACCCTACTGAGTTTTTTTTTTTTTTAAACAAAAATCTTTATAGTTTATTTAGGGTTAGTGACTATCCTTGAGTTCAGAGAGTAAGGTCTCTTCATAAGCAGTATATAATATTTACAATTGGTTAAAAATATCCATTGCTCCCGATTCTTAATACATCCTCCGTATGTGGCCAGGTGAGTTTGCAAGTAGGTGGGGAGTGACGGACTGTGGAGAGGTGATGGAGGAATAATTGATGCACAGTCGTTATTTTTTTCTTTAGTGTTTTGAATGATTAACATCAAATGAAAAATGTGTCTGTAAAAATGTCCACGAGTAAGTAACTATCAGTTGCACTGTTTTTTCCCCCAGATAATGGTTCAATTTTTCCTTTATTTTATGTTCAAGAAACAATACTGTTAAGTAGTCGAACCAAACCAGACCCTGAAGTGAATCCTCTTAGAAGTTCAGTTGAAGAAAAAATATATAAAATATGGGAGGAAAAAAATCCTACGCCCCTTTGTAATTAAACAGTTCTAATCCAATTAGAAGGAGGGGGGGAAAAGCAAGTACGGTAGAAAGAATTAGAGGTTTAACTTTACACTTCTCAGGATTGGATTTCAACAGGCATGCTTTATAGTTTTAGTACTCTTTACTTAGGGTGGTAGTTGACATGCCATAAACTTTAATCTGGAAGAAGGATATAGCACATGTCACATGATATAGCATCCTCAAAAATGTATACCGTATTACATTAATGAAAATGAATTGGATTAACCATCTGTGTTCCCATAACTTCCTAGAGCTATTTAACTCATGTTTTAAGCAACATTTAATCATTATTTCTTCAAACAAATGTGAGAGGAGTATTGACTTTCTCCACATAGCTGTTTTAAAACCATACTCTCATATTTCCTTGTTTTATTGAGCTGGTTCATGGAATCCCTGTAAGTGTGCTCATTTTCAACTAAAAATGTGCTTCAGGTGAATTTCAGAATTAACAAAAAAGCTTTAGATCTTGAATCACTTACAGATTAACTCTGTAGACTTAATAAACCCAGAAATTCCATTTCTTTTTTGTTCATCTAAGATATGATAATGCCTGCCAATTCATAACATTATTGACTGACTTTTTGATAGCTGTGTTCCTTTAGATGAAGTAACTATCTGAGTGAATTCCTTGGAAAATGAGAGTCAAAATGATTAACACTGGTGCATTGGAAAGAAATGACATGAGATTGTTCATGTACATTTTCACCTTATTTTAATACGAGATTTTAATTTGGTGATATGTAAAATGCTGACTTATTGGAGAACATGTAGTGTTTTCATGTTCACTATCGGCTTCTGGAGTTTGTGGCTACTTACCATCGCAGGTAAGTTCTCTGAGCACTTCTCTTCCCTTTCACCTTCTTTGTAGTGTCCAGCTGTTCACCCTCCAGCCACCTGGCCTCTCCATTTCTTAGAAGCCCCTGGTTATTCTAGTGAATAACAGCATGGACAAAACTGTTCTTTCAGACAGAAAATTCCTACTACCATCTCCTCCTAGTGAATGGTTTTGAATCTTCAATTCTTATTCCTTTCTTCCTTAAGCCTTCTTCCCTGTCAGAAATCATCCTATTTTGCCAAATGTCTTATAGCAACACATACCTCCTCTGTGGAGCACATGGTCTAGATATTCTACAACCGTACACTGATTATCTTTACCCGGAAAGTTCTATGTCTGTTTTCCCCCCTTAATGTTGTATTTCCGGGGCGCCTGGGTGGCTTAGTCAGTTAAGCGTCCAACTTTCGCTTAGGTCATGATCTCACGGTTCGTGGGTTCGAGCCCCGCGTCGGGCTCTGTGCTGATTGCCAGCTCAGAGCCTGGAGCCTGTTTCAGATCTGTGTCTTCCTCTGAAGAGGAAGTCTTTCTCTGACCCTCCCCTGCTCACGCTCTCTCTCTCTCTCTCTCTCCTAGAAATAAATAAAACATTTAAAAAAATATTGTATTTCCTTGACAGTGAATACTACAAAAAATTATTTTTTTTGTAAATAAATGCAAATGCAAATTACAACACTAGCCTTGACAAGTTTTCTTAAGATTTTTTTTGAATATTTGGTTTTGAAAGAGAGAGAGAGAGACAGATAGGAGCAGGGAAGGGGCAGAGAGAGAGGGAGACAAAGAATCTGCAGCAGGCTCTAGGCTCTGAGCCTCACACGGACTCAAACTCACCAACCATGGGATCATTACCTCAGCCAAAGTTGGACACTTAACCAACTGAGCTGCCCAAGTGCCCCAAGGTTTTTTTTTTTTTTTTCTTTTATAGACTACAGTTGACTAGAACAACATGGTTTGAACTGTATGGGTCCACTTGTATGTAGAATTTTTTTTTCCAATAAATTTTACATTTGGAAAATGTAAATTTTACATTTTCCAACACTTTTACATTGGAAAAGTATTTTGGAGACTGGCAACAATTTGAAAAAACCTGCAGATGAACTGTGTAGCCTAGAAATATTGAAAAATACAAGAAAAAGTGAGATATTAAAATAATATAGTATGTATAATACATGTGACACACAAAATACATGTTAATTGATTTTATGTTGGGGATAAGGCTTCCAGTCAACAGTAGGCTATTATTATTGGGTTTTGATGAGTTAAAGGTAAGTTTTTGACTATGTGGGAAATTAGCCCCCCCAAGCCCCTTGTTGTTCAGGGGTCAACTGTATCTTTTAAAATGTTGAGGTTTTCATAATTATTTTAATGATGGCATATATTTTAAGAAAGAAAGAGCAACTGCGATCAGATATTCTACAAAGTTAATTTGAGGAACAGTGTTTACTTTTACATAGGAAATATTTCTGCTTTCCTGTCACCATGAAAGAAAGCCATCTCTAATGGTGTGTTACAGAATCTATTACCCCAGGTGAAATGTAGTTGTTGACCGCTTGGATTGATGTTTCCCCAGTGCTTACCTGTTTTCACATCAAGATTATTGTTTTCCGTGCATGCCAAGCAAGGATGAAAGAGAGATATTAGCATCAGAACTCAGTGGCATTTCTTCCTGATCCTGATCTTTTCTCCCCCTCAACTTGCTTTAAGTTACTAGACTCAGGGCAGAAACTAGTCCCTTAAAATTTGCTGTGTCACTTCACAATTCAGTATTTGCTCTCGAGGTTACCAGTGTTACCACTTACCCTTTCCTTTTTGACTCTCCTTCCTAAGTGAGCTGCTTGCGGAAGGATGAGTCATCCTGAAGGGGCACCTGTTAGACAAGGCTATTCACTTTCCAGCCCATCCATCCAATGCTTCTTTATTCTAACAAAAAGTTTCTTTCATCAACCTGCAAAGAAGTTGATGAATAATACAATCTATTTATATATATAACCTTCAATCATCTAATGTCTACCCTGTAACATAAAATAGAAGTAAAAAAAGCATCCGTAATATTATATGATTCATTTAATTAGATAAAAGCTTGAAAATTATTGAACCAGAAGATATTATTATGATATAGACAGGTATTTGTCCTTTTATTTATAATGACCTTAAATGGAGCAGCTAAAAATGGCTTTGCCAGTCCTTATAGAATTTGATAAAATCACAAACACTTGGTAAATTTGAAGTATGTTTTTTCTTAGAAATGCCTGGTGGCTCCATCAGAAGAAAATTCCTTATATAATGTGTATTAAGGTATAATATTGAATATTTAAATATTTCAAATAATGTATATAAAAGTAATAATGTTTAATACTTTGAAAAGCACTTTATACTTAAATGTTTTATTTTGTAACTTACGTTTTTGTATATGGTATGCTTCTCCAAAATACACTGGGCACCTGTTACCCCCTCTGCAAGGAGAATATACTTTCGTGGGGCAGATAAAATATGCATGAGAATTTAACTATCATATAAGAGTTCTAGTGGGGCGCCTGGGTGGCTTAGTCGGTTAAGCGTCCGACTTTTGCTTGGGTCATGATCTGGCGGTTCGTGGATTCGAGCCCCGCGTCGGGCTCTGTGCTGACTGCCAGCTCAGAGCCTGGAGCCTGTTTCAGTCTGTGACTCCCTCTCTCTCTGACCCTCCCCTGCTCATGCTGTCTCTCTCTCTTTCCTAGAAATAAATAAAACATTAAAAAAAAAAAAAAGAGTTCTAGTGCTAACATTCAATGAAATAATAGCTAAACATAAAATATAATGCACTTTATGGGGCACCTGGGTGGCTCAGTTGGTCAAGCGTCCGACTTTAGCTCAGGTCATGATCTCACAGTTTGTGAGCTCGAGCCCCTCGTCAGGCTCCGTGCTGACAGCTTGGAGCCTGGAGCTGCTTCAGATTCTGTATCTCCCTCTCTCTGCCCCTTACCTGCTCGTTCTCTGTCTGTCTGTCTCTCTCAAAAATAATAAATAAACATTAAAATTTAAAAAAAAATATATAAGCACTTTAAGTCCTTTTCCCTAAAAAGGGAGGTAGGTCATAAAGGCTGTGGTATTTGGGGGACAGGAGATGTGGTGTCCATATGTAGTTAGGAGCACAAACAAAGATTAAATGGGAAAAAATAGAGGAAGGATTGTTGTATTCAATATGCCAGATTTCACAGTTCCCTCAGAAATTCTGGTTCAGCTACTGACCTGTTATAAATCATAAGCCTGTCTTCTTTAGGTGCTGACTGACACTATAAGATGTCCAAGTTTTCTACTACCTGAAAAGAGAAGACGGGGGAAGAAAAAAAGATCTGCTGTCCTCAAATTCTTTATAAAAGTAGATAAAGAGGGGCGCCTGGGTGGCTCAGCTGGTTAAGCATCTGATTTCAGCTCAGGTCATGATCTCACGGCTTGTGAGTTTGAGCCCTGCATCAGGCTCTGTGCTGACAGTTCAGAGTCTGGAGCCTGCTTTAGATTTTGTGTCTCCATCTCTCTCTGCCCCTCCCCTGCTGGGACTCGGTCCATCTCTCTCTCTCTCTCAAAAATAAACAAACATTTAAAAATATTAAAGAAAAGTAGATGGAGAATAAATCCTTAATAAATAAATAACAATTTTTTGCAATCACTTGTATGTTGGCTTAACACTAGCTTTGATCCCTGCTGCTTTTATTTCTTATGTTTTATTCTAAAGGTAAACCTCGTTTGATAGAAGACACTTGTTTGCTTCTCCTTTACTGCAGCTTCTTTTGGTCCCTTAGGAAGTCTCCCCTCAGAACATGAATGGTCTCTCTTGTGTGTGGTGTCAAATTGTTTATAAGCACCCTGTCTATCCACCAACCATTGCTTTTTATATAAATTCCATTCTTCTGTGAGCTACCTCTCGTTTCTCTCTTTGAGAACATTAACACATCTTTGAGCTTGGTAGGGTACAGAAAGTATTTTTGCACATTTGCTTTCTAATAACTGTTCAGCTCTCCTGAGGGGACAGTCTTTTCTGACACACATATACTAAACACCTTCCGGCATTTTTCCATGGTGGCCGGCAGTCATTAAAAAAATAGTGCAGCAGGCTGGCAACATTTTCCCAACCTAATGCCATAAGTGTTCGTATCCCTTCCTTGAATTCCTTTATTTTGCCGATGTTACAGGAATGTACTTATTAGTGGGAATATTATAGTTTATGTAGAAGACTTTCAATTTGGCCTGTGCATGGTCATATAAGGTAGAAAGCTTTCAGTGGTAGTAAACACTGATTGTTTTAAGTATCTGCTAAGAGCTTCGGTTAACTAAAGCTGGGCTGTGACTTGAAATTATGCATGACAGGAATAACATTTGATGGTTTTGATGTATTAGCTGGAGAGGGTCATCAGCCTTCCCTGCTTATTGCATATGAGTACGACAACTAAAGCGTAACTGGGCAATAAATTTAGTAAGGGAGTAAATAGGCAACTCTCTTAATAAAACTCCTATCATGTATTCCTTCACTAAACTCATTTAGGAAGCTGAATGATTCCAGATGGCATTTCATGTGTATTTGGCTCTGAATTTCTTGTTTACTCACACATATGCCAATATATGGTTAAGTGTTCAAGGTTTTCAGGTCTCTGAGGGGCCGTTCAGCCTTTAGACATACAGCTTCTAGATTGCTATGTGTATATGGCAGCCGTTTTTGCAAATTGCTCTCAGCCTGTGGTATTTAAAGACATCCCAGTTGTTTATTGTACCTGAGAAAGAAAGACCTGTGGGCCTGACGTATGTGTCAGTCGACTCTAGAAAGTACATCTCTTAAGAAGCTAGTGTTGAAGCTTAGAGGAAATAGGAGTCAATGCATGCATATAGGCCGCCTATAAACTCTTGAATGTATGATGTGCAAAAGTATATTTTAAGTGGTCCTTTAATAATGCAGAAGCATTTCCCCTTACAATTGTTGAGAAGTCCTCAGCCCAGTGCAAAAAGATTATTTTATTCGCAGGGCCCATAACATATAGACTTTTTAAATTGAAGTAAAATGAGGAGTGCAGTCTTAGCACTCCTGCGTGTGGATGTGTGTGTGTGTGTGTGTGTGTGTGTGTGCGCGCGCGCGTGCATATAGCTAGACATGGTCCTATGCTGTCTTATCATACATTGATCCATGTAGCCATCACTGTAATCAAGATGTAGAATTATTCTACCTTTACAAAGATCCCAGAAGCTATCTGTTTATAATTATACCACCCAGCTTCCCTTTTCCTTTCCTAACCTTGGCAGTCATTAATCTGTTTTCCAACTCTGTAGTTTCATCGTTTTGAGAAAGGTATGTAAATGGAATCATATGATAGACAAAAATTAGCTTTTTTCACTCCTTATAATTTCGTTCAAGTCTGTCCAAGTGTTGAGTGTATCAAAAGCTCATTTCTTTCCTTTGCCGAGTAGTATTCTATTATATGAATGTCCCGATATGTCTGTCATACACTGAAGGACATTTCGGTTGTTTTGAGGTTTTGGCTAATACAAATAAAACTGTTATGAACATTCATGTACATTAAGTTCTTTTGTGTGTAGATTTAAGTTTCTTTTCTTTGTAATTAATGCCCAGCAACGTGATTACTGTTTTGTATGTTAAGTGTGTGTTTAGGGTTTTTTTTTTTTTAATGTTTATTTTCTGAGAAAGAGAGAGCGCTCGAGCAGGGGAGGAGCAGAGAGAGGGAGACACAGAATCCGAAGCAGGCTCCAGGTTCTGAGCCATCAGCACAGAGCCCCATGTGGGTCTCGAACTCCCAAACTGTGAGATCATGACCTGAGCCGAAGTTGGATGCTTAACTGACTGAGCCACCCAGGCGCCCCTGTTTAGTTTTTTTACATGTTTTTTTAATGCTTTATTTATTTTTGAGAGAGAGAGGGAGGGAGGGAAGGAGGGAGGAAGGGGCAGAGAGAGAGGGAGACACAGAATCCGAAGCAAGCTCCAGGCTCTGAGCTGTCAGCACAGAGCCCGACACGGGGCTTGAATACATGTGCGATCATGACCTGAGCTAAAGTCAAATGCTTAATTGACTGAGCCATTTAGGCACCCAGTTTCGTTTTTAAGAAACCACTAAACTATTTTCAAGAATGGTTGTTCCAGTTTCTATTCTCAACAGCAGTAGATGAAAGATCCAATTTTGATGCATCCTTGCTTGGTGCAGTCACTGTTTGTTTACATCCACAGCACGTTTGAAAGAGGAATGGTGGTCTATTTGAGGAATTGCAGAAAAACCATGGAGAACAGAATGTCTGCAGCACGTGGGAACATGGCATGAGATAGGATGCAGAGGGAGGTGAGGTGTGTGGGGGGTGAATTATGTGGCTTCGTAGGCACTTTCAGGTCTATGGTATTATTCCAAGAATAACAGTTAGCCTTCAAAGAGTTGAAAGTAGCATCTTTAAAAAACTGAGCACTGTGTAGAACACGTGATAGAGCCAGAGATGATTATGGAGAGACCAGGCCGGGTGTCATGGTAGCTGAGTGGAGAGGTGGTGGTCTAGGAAAGGAGGAAAGCATCTGGAATGGAGACAGGCCTTGGTGATTCATAGGATGTAAGAGTGAATTACAGACAGACGTCCAGCATGCCACCCAGCTGTCTGACCGGTGACTTAGTCTTCTAGTTTACTGGAATCAGGATTACTGAGTGTTTGGGGGAAGGATACGTGAGTTTATTTGCAGACTTTTGTTTGTTTGTTTTGTCTGAGACGCTTGTGAGATATCCATAAATGTTAAGAGTTAACATTTATGTTGAGAAAGTCATTTAACGTAATGTTAATATGTTGAGAAAGTCATTGCCTGTCTGGATTAAGGGAAAACATGAGCTAAAGGTAGTTGCCACATTGTGGTTGGATAGTGGATGCAGGCCTGAAAGTGGAGACTGAGAAGGTTAAGCAGAGGGGTAGGAAGAAGTCTAGGAAAAGACGATGTGATATAATCAAAGGGAACAATATTAGGAGGCAAAAATCACCTAGGAAACATAAAAGTTACAGAGGTGGTTTGAGGAAAAAAGTCAAGATTTGAAGATTAGCGTTAGCTTCACTATGAATATTGGAAGAAACCGAATAAAGGAAATGGTGGTTTGGCTGGGACGGTGTTTCCACTTTCTAGACTTTAGAACACCGGCCCTTTGGGAGTGTGTCTGTCATTTTCTGTCTGTCTGTCTGTCTGTCTCTCACACACATGTGCACACATTTTGTGATCAATTAAGTACGAGGATCACTACTGACACAATTTTTCAACAATATAACTTCTAAGAGTAGGTAGTATGTGAATCTGAAAAATGGGCATAGTGTACAACAATTCCTAGTGAGTCTCAGGAATCTAAGTTTGTGTTTTCTGGAACACTGAGAAACAGCAGGCAGTGGACGGAAGTACCTACAGTGGAAATGCGCACCAGCTGATCTCGGTGTTCCTGCCTCCCTCCCCACGCCTCGCTCCTCAATGTCTTCCTCTCTGTAGAAGTTGGAATAGGAGGTTTCAGCTTAAGGGGGTGTCTGGGTCAGGGGTACTGGAGGTCAGTATATATGGTGAAATCAGTGATGATAGCCTGTCATCTGGGTGCATTTTGGCCGGTGGTTGCGTGAAGAATTGTTTCTGGGTTTTAAGTGTGATGAATCTTTGGTAACTGATAAAACCATCCAGCTTAGCAGCAGCTGCGGTCCATTTCCGTATTGGCAAACACAGTAACTCTCGAGAAAAGGATGTTCTGGTACAAATCTGCAGGTAACTGGGTGGCTGTGGGAAGCAGTGTGCAAAGAAAGAGACTGAAGCGATTTAATCATGGAAGTGAGTGGGACTGGAAGAGGTAAGTTTTCTGATTCGAACGTCAGGAGCTTGGCAATTCCTTCATGTTATTAACTGATGTATAGGGGTTTGGCCGTGTTGCCCATGGCTTTGGCCATAATGAGGAATGAACATACTTCAGGAAATCACCATTGGTATGGGAGTGGACCAGTGGCATCCTCTTCATATATGGTGAGTCATATATAGTTTTAAAAAGCAGTGGAAGAGATCACTACAGAAGGGTTAACAAATAAGAGTGATGTGATGAGCAACTTGGTGCATGATATAGGATTTTGCTTGAACCTGAAGCCTAACATATATACCTTTTCGTTCCCTGTGCCTGCTATAATGCTGGTAAACACTAGGCCTTTAAGTGAATGGATGAATGAATCCCTAAAATTCATTTCTTTAAAAAATTTGACCTTGATGATTACCTCATACTAGTGGACCAGAGAAGAACACTTGACACTAAATTTAGTTTGAAGGCCAAACAAAGCCAAAAGTGTCCAGATGACCTGTGGATTAATCTGGTACAAATTTATAACCGCTAGTTTGACATCAGTTGTGTGGTTGCTATTAAGAACAATAATTTGGGGGCTTAGCAGATAGAGGATAACAGACTTTTGCTCGGTCCTTCATGTTTTGCAAGAGCAAGGCAAGATGGTGGGCAGGAAACAGTTGGTTATGGTATGTTAGTGAATGGCAGAGTCTTGCTGAGTTGATTTAACATTGCTTAAAACCCTGTTATGTTTTAGTCCTGCTTCTTGCACCTTTACACACTTAAGTACCTCTGCTTATAAGTACACAAGAGAATTGTGTTGAGTGAATGTATGGATGGGTGAATTCATATGTACTCTATCCAGGCATAGCGTTATTTTTATTTTTTTATTTACCTATTTGTGCACTAGCATTTGAAATGACTAATTCTGTTTCATGCGTGCACAGTATCGATTTTGGAGTTCAAATGACCGCATAGGAGCCCTCATTATACTCTTACGATGACGATAAACAGCTGGAATCATCTGCATATCATTATGTCCTCAATAGTTCTTATATTGTTCTGTCAATATCCTCTCTTTTTTCCTGTCTCTTCTCCATGACTCAGAGGGCTTCTTTTGTCATGTTCAATTACTGTCATAATTTTTCAGTGTTTAAAAAAGTATTATTGACTGTTAACTATATACCGTAAACCATACTAGTTACTAGGACCATAGAGATACCTAAGACATGGCCCTTTTCCTCAAAAAGCTCTAGTCAATAGAAGGTGTAGGCATATATTTATATCACCGGTAAGATGGTGTGGTAAGCATAGCATAAAATAAAGCAAATATAAGATTTTGTGTTATCACTTGGGAAAGAGAATAATTGTAACAGAGATCAAGGTGATTGAGGCAGGCTTTCCAGAGGAGGTCATTTCTAACCAAGTCAAGCAACAAGCCAAAGTGAATGATGTATATTCCAGGTAGACGATCTGGTGTGGTGGTGTAAGGGATTGGGTGGATGCCTGTGCCTTCAACAGCGACTGCGAGTACAAGAAGCAGAGCAAATTTAGAGGCGAATCAATGAGATTAGCTCTCCATCTATCTAGAGCCAGCATATTCTTCAAAACAGGGGTCTTTTTTCTGAAGTTCATGCTACCCTAGCCCAAAGTGGTTTTTGCTCCATAGGATGACAAAATTGTGACCTCAAGCTATAAAATCTTAGAATAGTTGATTGTTTATAAGAAAAAAAAAAAAACTCCAAAAAAGCAAATGTGTTGTTATGCCTGAGTCCAAAATAATCAATTTCACCAATACAGAACAAGAGAGACAGAGAGCCTATAAACATGAAACAATATTAGGCTACTGATAACTTAAAGGATATAGGGCTCCTCCAAATATTGTTCTTAATTTCAAGCTGTAGTAACAGCATTGGTCTTTCTGGAATGATGGACTTGAGACTCAGACTATACCATGCGAGAGTGGCATGATGCTCCATTGTGTGTCATTTGTAAGTCATCAGAAACATAAACAGCAACTATGATCATGGTAGGCTCACATTTATATCATATAAATTGTAAATAACCAAAGTACTTAGCATAGAAGACAGGAAGAAAAATGTAGCTTTCCCAAATATTTGAAAGACATTTACAATTGACCCCAGAGAGTAGACCAAGAATTAATGTCTGAAAGTGGAGGAAATATTTTTGTTTAATATAATGCAGCAATGCTTTTGTTTTGGTTTGGTTTTGGACAGTGTTTTTTAAAGATATAATGATCAGTTAGTTGAGAGAGACAATGGATTTTTGTTTCTGGAGGTGTTTGAGTCTTGTGAATGCCGACGATAATTTAATCATCAGTTTCATAGGAAAGTTTTACCAAACGTCAGTTCCCAAAGTCTGCCCCATGGGTGCCCAGGGCTTCTGCATTTTTTTCAAGGGGGTCTACAATATAAAAATGACTTTCATAATAACACTAAGATTTTTTTTTTTGACAAATGTTTGTACTGATGGGTCAAAAGCAATGAAAGGTAAACATTCTGACACCTCCACTTGAATCGGTTTGTCCTTGTAATTCTTCACTGCCATGCACTTGCATGGGGAACAAAAGCTAGCTTTATTTAGAGTGTCCTTAATGAACAGTGAACATTTATTAAAACTCAACTCTTGAGTATATGTGTTTTTAATACTCCGTGTGACAAACAGAAAGTACACATAAAGCATTTCTGCTGGGCTGCAAAGTACAACAGTTCCTTTGATTAAAAGTACTTATTGTGAATTAAGGTAGCCCTTGTTCATTGGACGCCATCTCTATGTGAAGATCCAGATGGCAAACTGTGATTATTAATACATTGGCATTTGGTAGACATTTTCCTGAAAATGAACACAGTTAAGCGATTCTTTAAGGATAACATTGGTGTTTGTTGCCAACGATAACACTCAAGCTCTGAAGTAACATTGGAATTTTGGAAATTTTATGTCTGCCTCCATAAGTTTGGTGGCTTTGCTCTAATTAAGACTTTTTTGATAAGATGGGCAGTGATTTTTTTTTTTAAATTATCTTTTTTTAAATACCAGAAAGTAACATATGCCGGCATTTGGAAGTTCTGTGTTGCTTAACATGGGGAAGAAGAAGGGAGTTTTGGTGGGGGTGGATATGAGACAGAGCAAAGACTGTACTCCGGTCCCCTCAACCCTGACTGCAGAATCCAGCGTTCCTTGGCTGCCTCCATAAGAAAAAAATGCTGAAACTTAGTCTCTTGAGTAGCAGCACATCTTGCAGGAATGTGGAGGGAGGGTGCTCACCACAGAGACTGGGCAAGAGCAGACCAAAGCAGTGTGTGGCAAGATAGACCCCAGCACTGACTATTCACTAACTTTTTACTTGATTATAACACTAAAAATCATGCCCAGGGGTGGAGACTTAACAGGGTAACTAGATATATGATGCATGAAGAAGCATGACCTTTAATCGCACAGGTGCTAATAAGTTCCCACCTCTGCGTGGTTAGATATCACCCTTTTCCTGCCTGAGTTTCTTTAAAATGTTCTCGCTGACCTCTCCTCCAGGAATTGGCAGGAGGACACTCTTCTTTGGTGCTGTCTTCCTTTGGTCCCGAGAATAAGCCCCAATAAAGCCTTGCCTGAAACTCCTGTTTGGCCTCTGATCAATATCTATTGTTTAGAGAGCCCAGGGGCCCGATATGGTATGGAATAGAGTGGCATTATTTCCTTTTATCATCCATAAAGCAGCACTGTCACAACCCCAGGCAACTTTTATTTCTGAAGTCAGCAGAAATGGTCTAAGAGAGTATTAAGTATAAAGGACTATGCCATTTGTAATCCATGTGTACTGAATAATTTGGGGAATAACTATAGTTTTGCCACAAACTCACTTTATTCTCAAGACATTGGGGAATTCTGTCCTTCTCTTCAATATTTAATTATTATCATGGTTTACCTTAGCCATCTTTTCCTCTTATAGTTGTTTGTTGAGATTTTATGTGTTTTTATTTAAAGGCCACAGAAATTTACAGAGTCCATGGAGTCAGCTTCTAATCATTCACCTCTTCATACCGGCACTCAACTAGGTTGAGCCTATGTCAGGTTATCTAAGGTTCTAAAAACAAAAATTAAACCAACAAACAATAATTACTTCGTCAGATTGTAGCAAGATGAATCACCCCCCTCCCACCCCCGTTGAAGTTTGGGTATTGAATGTGATTGAGTTTGAAGACAGCAGACTAATTTTCTGCTCTGCTAAGCGAAATAAGTCAATCAGAGAAAGACAAATATCATATGATTTCACTCATATGTGGAATTAAAGAAACAAAACCGATGAACATATGGGAAGGGAGGAAAAAGAGAAGAGAGAGAAAGAAACCCTAAGAGACTCCTAATGATAGAGAACAAGCTGAGGGTTGGCAGAGGGAGGTGGATAGGAGGTGGGCTAGATGGGTGGTGGGCATTAAGGAAAGCACTTGCTTGATGAGCACTGGGTGCTGCACGTAAGTGATGAATCACGGAATTCTACTCCTGAAACCAATATTGCAATGTATATTAACTAAAATTTAAATAAAAAGAAAAGAATAGAGAGATTATAGGGACTGGAACCCTTTCTAGGATGTATTTTGGTGCAGAACTCCATGTCTTAAAAGAGCCCTGTTTTGTCAGTATTCTGAATTTTAATATTCTTTTATAATAGTGCCCTGGGCAATAAGTATAGTTATTTGCCAGAAAGATGAGCATGGTCATTATTAAAAGCCATCTTGTTACTTGGTTTTAAGTGGTATGGGATCAGTGGGGCTGGCTTCTGGGCAGTAGTTACGGTAAGTGGTATTTACTTCCCTAAAATTCTTGGGCCAGATCACAATAAACTGGTGGAAAAAAGCAGTTGAAACTACTATGCAGTTGAAATTCTAGAAGCAGGTTCTAAAACTTTGGAGTAGCTTTGGATATTTGCATTAAATGCATGCCTTTTACTTCTTTGGATCTTTTGTTGCATTGGATTTCGAAAGCAAAATTTATTTTCAATACAAACCCTCAGAAGATCTACTGATCTGTCATCAAATCCTCTTCCCCTGTTTAAAGAAGCTTCATGTGAGGGCACCTGGCTGGCTCAGTCGGTAGAACATGTGACTCTTGATCTCTGGGTTGTAAGTTCAGGCCCCACATTGGGCATAGAACTTAATTAAAAATAAGTAACTAAAATAAGAAATGAACTGTTTTAAAAAATAAAAAATGAAGCTTCCTTTGAGGAACTAGTCTTTGCTAGTTAATACCATCACCTGAAAACCTGCATTTCAAAACAATCAGTGAATAAAAAAAGAATATAGCTGGCTTTCAGATGAAATCTTTAGTTTCTATAGACCTATCAGATTCTGTCTCATACAGTAGTTCTTGGCTAAACTGCTTTAATATTTAAACAAAAAATAATAATTAAAATAATTATTTTAAGATCTGAGGATTAGACTCAAATTCAGGATATGGGAGTCTGCTCACACTTCTTAATGCAATGAAATACTGTATTTGGCTGTCTTGAAACATCTTTATGAGCTATACAATAAAGATAAGACCACAAATATAAAGCATCCAAAATTTTCATAAAGAAGAATAGATGCATATTTCTCCATCTGTAAAATCTTCTACCATATATGAAAAATGCAGAAGAAACTTTCCTACAAAGAAACAAAGTTAGGATGACCGAATTTTAGCTTGTAATTATAAATGATAAAAGAAGATATTTTGGAAGAAAAGAAGCCGAAAGCCACATTTTGTGTCAAAAAGAAAATTCAGCAGAAAAATCAACCTTTTATTTTTGTTCCAGAACTTAATAATTCAATTGTATTTTTCCCCTAAAAAAAAGCCATAAACAAGGATTGCAGGGGTTGAATATGTACTTTTTTCCTTTAGAAGTCTTATAACATTATGACCAAATTACTTCCAAATTTATCTTGATTGACTTCTAAATAAGACATGCCCACTTTAAAATGAAATTCTTGTATCCTAAAGAGTATTACCAAACATCCAAAAACAAGAGAGGAAAACTGTATTATTTTAAAGCATGCTTAAGTAAATAAATGTTTTGCAGATCACTAATAGCCAGTAACATTATTTGGAAGGTTTGGAGGCGATCTGGTTTGCATTAAACATATTTACACTTTAAAATGCCTTCATGAATTAAGTCAAGCTTTACTGCAAACAGATGCTAAGAAATATGGAAATATATAGAGTTTTGCTGTGTTAAGATTCTCATAATCTAAGGGATTCATTTCATAAGGTTTTCAATAACTGCCTGGCATTCTTTTTTCCAGAGAGCACAGTCGGATGAACTGGAAAAAATTGAGAAACACGGCCGATCCTCTAAAGACAAGGAAAATGCCAAGTCTCTGGACAAACCTGAACAGTAAGAACACCTCGGGACCTCGCTGGGGGCAGCGGGCATGTGGCAGCCTCTTTCCGTTTGGAAAATGTAGCATCTTCTGTACAGAATTGTCATGAGAAATATGGGGGTCAACATCTGTTTATATGACTTACGTCTCTCTTCTTCACTTGCGTTTATTCCCTTAGGTTCCTTTATGAACTGTCACTGATCCCCAACTTTTCAGAGCGAGTCTTTTGTATCCTGTTCCAGTCTACGTTTTCAGAAAGCATTTGCTCAATTCGTCGCAAACTGGAGGTGCTGCAGAAGTTGTGTGAGGTGGGTTGCAGTCCATAGAGAGTGACGATCGGGTCCTGATATTTCATTGTGTTCAGTCATACACCGCTTTCTTTTACTTACAAATAAGTTTGCAGGCTAGCAGTTCCACAAAAGACAACACACCATGACTGGCTTCAAGATGAAAGAAAAACTTGGAGACCGTGTGCTCATTGTGCCCCACGTCTGGGAATTGCTGTCCCTTCTGCTTTTGCCAAAACAAAATCACTTTCCCTGGTCCTTTTCCTTCACTAGACTTCAGATTAAATGTGATCTGAAGACATTTCATTTATTTTCCTTTTGTTTTGGAAGGGGCCTTCTACGGATTGTTAATGATTCCATGCAAATGATTTAGGAACAGCTGTATGACTCAACAGAAGACGAATAGTCTTCAGAAAACAAAGAATAAATGTTTGGCAGAAATGACCAATATTAGCATTTAAAACAACTCGTCAAAAATCAATAGTACCACTCATTCTGGTAAATCATTTTGAAAAGTAGTAAGATGTTATTAAAGACACATTTTCAGAGGAAAGAATATGTGCAAATTCCAGCTAAGCTTCATGGTTTGGAAGAAGTGAGTGTGTGCTTTTCAGGGCTAAATCTAAATTTGGAAATTAACCTATAAAACTGTGTTTTGGTTTCCCACAATTTGTGCCAAACATTTGAATTGTAGGTACAATTAGGGTGATGGCAATGCCATTCTTTTCTGGTAGTTCTCATATTACAGCCTTATGTTTTCCATGCAGTTGCATCATAGAAATGGCTCCGAATGGTACCTCTCAGTTTACAAATGTGTACCTGAATCTCGTAGGTGGTACAACTTCTTAAAGTTAACTTTGAGTAAACTAAAAATAAAACTATCCTACAGTCCAGCACTTGCACTGTTAAGTATTTACCCAAAAATACAGATTTGAAGAGGTACTAAAGATAGCCAAACTATGGAGAGAGCACAAATGTCCGTCGACTGATGAATGGATAAAGAAGATTATATATACATATGTAGATATGTATATATATGTATATATAATGAATAAAGAATGGATGATGAATGGATAAAGAAGATTATATATATATATACGTATATATGTCTATATATAATGGAATAATACTCAGGCATCAAAAAGAATGAGATCTTACCATTTGTGATGAAGTGGATGGAGCTAGAATGCATTATGCTAAGTGAGATAAGTCAATCAGAAAAAGACAAGTACCATATGGTTTTACTCCTATATAGAATTTAAGAAACAAAATGGAGGACCAGATGGGAAGGGGTGCGGGGTGAGGAGAAGAGAGGGAAACAAGCTACAAGAGGCTCTCAGTGATAGAGAACAAACTATGGGTTGAAGGAGGGAAATGGGTGGGGGATGGGCTAGATAAGGTGATGGGTAGTAAGGAGGACACTCGTGATGAGCACTGGATATTACACGTAAGCGATGAATCACTGAATTCTACTCCTGAAACTAATATTGCGCTGTATGTTAACTAAAATTTAAATTAAAAAAACATAGTTAACTTTGGAGACACTACTCTTAAAATATCCTGATAATGTGCAATGATACAGTTTAGATGTGACCCAGAATTATTATTTTGATATGAATATCTGCCACTGACATAAGATAATTCAAAGAAGACTCTGTCTAAGAGATAAACCGTTCTCTACCCTATTTTACAGACATTAAAAAATGGCCCAGGGGTTATGCAGATTCTGGGTTTGGTTCTTGCTTTTGGGAACTACATGAATGGTGGAAATAAGACTCGAGGACAGGCAGATGGCTTTGGATTAGACATTCTTCCGAAGCTGAAAGATGTCAAAAGCAGTGTAAGTATTTGCTCTGAATGAATGTAGGCAAATTGAGGATTAGAAGGTTTGTTTAGTAATAAGTTTGACTGTAAACATGTTGTAATAAATGTTTATGTTCCGAGATCAAAAATGTCTTTATGTTGTGAGCGAGGTAAAAGTATACGGCCATCATATGTTTATGATTTTGTGAATGTTTCCTCAAGTGAGTGAGTGGGAATCCTATGTTTAGTGAATAATTGAGTAGAGAATAAAAATAATTATTTTTTCACTCTATCATTACCATGTCTACTAAAATTTATCCTTTTGAAGTCTGAGGACTAATTAATTTTCATAAATTAGACAGTACTATTCTTCTCTTCTGTGTTAAGTAATGGAGGCCAATAGGCTTGTATTTTAAAAACAAAACAAAGATGAGTGAAAGTAGACTTTAAATAAAATGTAAGAGATGATTTTGTTTTTCTACATATCACATTCCCCTTGATACTGGCATATGTGGGAATGCCTAAGCCCTTTTGCAGGACTAATTACTTTTTGATCCCACTTCTATACTTGTATTTGTTTAACATTAACAACTAAGAGATTATGACAGCGCCAGTAAAAATATAAGATTAGGGAAACAACTTAGAGTTAATGTTTGAGAATGCAAACTTAGAAAATAACAGAATTCTAGTTCTCTGATAGAATCTCTCTACAGAACATAAAGGAAATTATGGACATGTTTTTATTTTATTTTATTTTAAAATTTTTAACACTTCTTTATTTTTGAGAGACAGAGAGACAGAGCATGAGCAGGGGAGGGGCAGAGAGAGAGGGAGACACAGAGTCTGACTGAGCCACCCAGGCGCCCCAGACATGTTTTAAAAATACTAAGTTTAAGGGGTGGCTGAGTGGCTTAGTCCGTTAAGAGTCTGCCTTCGGCTCAAATCATGTCTCAAAGTTTGTGAGTTCGAGCCCTGCACTGGGCTCTGTGCTGACAGCTCAAAGCCTGGAGCTTCAGATTCTGTGTGTCTCTCTCTCTGTCCCTCCCCCACTCACACTCTGTCTCTTTCTCTCTTAAAAATAAATAAACATTGAAAATATTTTAAAATATTAAGTTTAAATAAATAGTTGGCTCATAGGAATGGAAATAGTAGAACTGTTCTTCCTAGATAGTGAATATAGTTGACACTTGAAGGATGTGGAGCTTAGGGCACTGACCTTCTGCTCAGTTGAAAAGCCGCACATAACTTGCGACTCTCCCAAGACTTGACTACTAACAGCCCACAACATTCACCGATTGATACCTATTTCATATGTTATAGGTAACATATACTGTATTCTTACATTAAAGTAAGCTAGAGAAAATATTTTTAAGAAAAACAGAAGGAAGAGAAACTACATTTCCAGTATTATACTGTACTTGTTGACAAAAATCTCCGTGTAAGTGGCCCACACAGTTCAAACCCATGTTGTTCAAGGCTCAACTTGTGTCTTCCTCATAAGAAATACTTTGTTGTTGTTGTTTCGGCTGGTCAACAACTCATCTGTTCATTCATTCATACGTACACTCGTATATTTATGTAACATTCTTTCACTGAGTTCTGGGAAATATCGGTTATTACTTTTCCAAAATTGAATAAAGCATAGCCCTTTCTTGGAATACCAGCAACATATAATTTTTGCGGTTTTTATGGGTATATTTGTTCAGAAGCTAGTATATTAGTATGGCACAAGTTTTCATAGGAACCTCCAATATGTCAACATGATAAATCACATTTGTTCAAAAGCAAAAGCTCTCTTCGAAGCATTGAATAGTTCTTAACAACTGATTGTTGAATTGAAACAAGTAACTTTTGCAAATAATACTGGAATATAAATATCATCAACATAATATTTAACTTATAAAAGTTGATCTGAAATAGATTCTGATTTTCATAATTACATATGAATAAAGGATTTTCTGTTTCTTTATTGGTTGGTATATCTTATTCAATCCCCCTCTAAGTATAATGTTATTAATTTAAATAATTAAGGACTAACCTAGATAAAAATTACGTAATAAAATCAAGAAGCGAGATTTTTTTTTTATAATTTCATTTGCGTTCTCATAAGAGTTACACAAGTCTTCCTGATTTGGTTCTTGCTCTATAAAATGAATATAACTGTGCCTATTTCTTAGTACTGTTTGTGGACCTGCATGGACAGAGCTACTACTCAGATCACTCAGAATTTTCCCTCAGCTTGCCTAGCAAGCTGTTAATAGCAGGCAGTTAATAAATGTTTTGTTAATTCATTCAAGAAGTGCTAACCATTTCTTTGAAATATGTTAGGAAAGAGAAAGGAAAGTTGCTTAAATTATTAGCAAGCAAATGGTGTTCCTAAAAAATACATTGCTTTTACTATTGCAATATATTACGGCACAATGTATTATTATTATATTATGATTACTGTATATTACAGTGAAGTCTCTAAACACTGTATTATCTACATGTCAAACTAAATTATTAAAGCCTATTGCTTTTTATAATAGACGGAAAATAATGGGTTAGATTGAAGATTTCAGGGAATGTTGTTTGTCATATTTTAAAGTATATATAAAATACATATTTTTAAAAACTATAAAGACATCGTGAACTGAATGCCTTTAAATGTGCCAGAAAGAAGGTAAAAAGCTATTCTTTGAAGACTGTTAGAATAGAAACATTTCTACATTATTCTATGGAAGTATACAGGTTGCATTGTTTATAGCTGCCTGTATATTAATCCCACAATCTCAGGTGCTTACATAGCCATTTATAATATGTATTTGCACTTTTAGACACAGACATAGACACAGAGCACAAGCAAGGGAGGGGCAGAGAGAGAGGGAGACACAGAATCTGAAACAGGCTCCAGGCAGCTGTCAGCACAGAGCCTGAAGTGGGGCTTGAACTCAAGAACTACGAGATCATGACCTGAGCCGAAGTCAGATGCTTAACCAACTGAGCCACCCAGGCGCCCCTTGAATTTGCACTTTTAAAGCTCCTGCTTACTTGAAATAATACTTAACTTTATTTTCTTAATCTCCCTGCTAACAAACCTCAGTCAAATGTACTGTTGCAGTGAAACCTGCTGGTCCAGAAGAGGTAGGGAAATGCGGGCAAAATGTTTAATCGTTTCCGTGAAGGTAGTAGTTATACCTTTTAAAAATAAAGCACGAGAATGAATGAATGAAAGTTCTGATCAGAGAGGGTAAGACAGGAGAGTATTCACCACTGAGACCCCGTCCTTAAACAGTGAGCTTCCACTTGGTGCTTAGATCAGAACCCTGGGGAAAAGCAGATCTTCTTGCCGTTGAATTCCTTAGATGTAGTGGCTGCGGTGCTTTGAAATACAGGATGTCACATCTTATTCTAAACGTTCGCGTCCGTATATTAGTTTCCTGGAATCTAATTTATTTGATGCTCTGATATTTAAAAACTATCATTTTACTTACTTTTGTCTTTCTGCCTAGGACAACAGCAGAAGCCTGTTGTCGTACATTGTTTCCTACTATCTTCGAAATTTTGACGAGGTAAGACACTGTTTACAGAGATGTTTTGTTACTGTTTACTGTTGAGTGATTTGGCAGTGTTTTTTGTTTTGTCGTTGCCATTATTATATTGTTCTTATTTATACTGACCCTGATTTGCTTTACAATTTTGTGTTTTTTGCTAATCAGGATGCTGGAAAAGAGCAGTGTGTTTTTCCACTGCCAGAACCCCAGGACTTGTTTCAGGCCTCGCAGATGAAGTTTGAAGATTTTCAAAAAGATCTCAGAAAACTAAAGAAAGACTTGAAAGGTAACATACACCTAAGGAATCATTTTTGTATTATTCATGCTTTTTTAATGAGAAAAACGTCTGACTTTTCAATTTTTTTTAAGACAGTAAATCTTTAACAGCTTTGTAAAACTACATTTCTTTTAGTGTGGCAAAAGAAAAATATTACCCATAGGCTAGTTCTTTTGTGTTTTAAAAAGTTACATATATTTGACATTTAGATATTGAATAATATATTGGTTATTTGAATAGCTATCTCTTTCATCAGAAGCCAATTTGATCATCTTGTGTACACTTACACTTTATAGCCAGGAACATTTGTTCATTCATCGTTATATTGTTAAAAGACAAATAGTTCCTCCCTGTCCTCCGTGGTATACTCGCACAAGATGTTGTGTTGTTGTGAACTTCCCTGGGAACAAAAATGTTCTTTCACATGTTTGCTCAAAAACACGTGCATGCATAACATCTTATTATCAGTCACAAAGCCTCGCATCAAATCATTTCGAAGAGTCTAAAATTCTTCAGATTTCTAAATTAAAAGTAACATTTTAAAATAAAAACCATCCAAATTGGAAAGGAAGAAAAGCTGTCATCATTTGCTGAGGACATTTTATATACAAAAAACCCTAAAGACCACCAAAAACTATGATTAGTAATAAACTAAGTTGCAGGGTACGTAATCAATATACAAAAATCTGTTGCATTTTTATACACCAATAACAGACTCTCCAAAAGAGAAATTAAAGAAACAGTCTCATTACAACTGCATCAAAAAGAATAAAATACCTGGGGATAAATTCAACCCAGAATGTGCAACATCTGTACACTAGAACCTATAAGACACTGATGAAAGAAACTGAAAAATCTACAAATAGAAGGGTATTCTGTATTCATTGTTTGTAAGATTTAATATTGTTAAAAATGTCCATATTACCCAAAGAAATCTCCAGATTCAATGTAATCCCTGTCAAAATTCCAGTGGCCTTTTTCACAGAATTAGCACAAATGATCCGAAAAGTTGTAAAGAACCACAAAAGATTCTGAATAGCCAAAGCAATTTTGAGAAGGAATAAAGCTGGAAGCATTATACTTACCTCCTGATTTCAAGCTATATTACAAAGCTAGAGTAATCAGAACAGTATAGTATTGGCATAGGTCACCTGAACAGAATTGAAAGCCCAGAAATAAGCGCATACATATATGGTTGATTAATTTATGACAAAGGAGGCAAGAATATTCAATGGGGAAAGGATAGTCTCTGCAATGAATGGAATTTTGGAAAACTGGACATCCAAATGCAAAAAAGGAAAGAAAAAGCGAGAGGAAGGAAGGAAGGAAGGAGAAGAAAGAGAGAGAGAGAGAAAGAACGAACGAAAGAAAGAAGGAAGGAAGGAAGGAAGGAAGGAAAACTGGACAGTATCTTACACCATACCCCAAAATTAGCTCAAAATAGGTTAAAGATCTGAATATAAGACCAGAAACCATAGGCAGTAACCTCCTTGATGTTGGTCTCGGTGATACTTTTTTTTGGATCAGACTCCAAAGGCAATGGCAACAAAAGCAAAATAAAGAAATGGGATGACATCAAGCTAAAAAGCTTCTGCATAGAGAAGGAAACCATCAACAAAATGACAAGGCAGCTTACTAAATGGGAGAAGATATTTGCAAATGATAAATCCAATAAGGGGTTAATATTGAAAATGTATAAAGAACTCAAACAAGTTAACAACAAAAACACAAATGATCCAATTAAAAATGGGCAGAGGATCTGAACAGGCATTTTTCCAAAGAAGATATACAGATAGCCAAGAGGCGCACGAAAAGATGCTGAACATCACTCATCATCAGGGGAATGTAAATTAAAGCCACAGTGAGATATCACTTCACACCTCTCAGAATGGCTAGTGTCAAAAGGGCAAGAAACAGCGAGTGTTGGTGAGGATGTAGAAAAAAAGGAACCTGCCTGCACTGTTCTAGTGTAAATTGGTGTAGCTACTGAGGAAACAGTATGGAGTTTCCTAAAAAAATTTAAAATAGAACTGTTATCAAATATAGCAATTCTACCTCTGGGTATTTATCAGAAGAAAATGAAAACACTAATTTGAAAAGCTATACGTGCCCCTCTATCCATCGCAGCACTACTGACAATAGCCAAGGTATGCAAGTAACCTAAGTGTCCATCTAGATGAATAGATAAAGATGTGGCATGTATGTGTGTATATATAAGTAGATACACACAGAGGAATATTACTGAACCATCAAAAAGAAGGAAATCTTATCATTTGCAATAGCATGGATAGATCTTGAGTGTATTTTGTTGAATGAAATAATTCTGACAGAAAAAGACAGATCCTGTATGATTTCACCTACATGTAGACTCTAAAAAGAACAAAATAAGAAAACAAAACAAAGTTCATAGACACAGAGAACAGATGGGTAGTTGCTAGAGGGAGGGGTTTTGGTGGTGGAGAAAATGGGGGAAGGGATCAGGGTGTACAACCTTCCAATTATGAGTAAATATGTCACCGGGGCGTAATATACAGTATGTGACTTTAGTCAGTAATATTGTATTAACAATTTGAAAGATGCCAAGAAAGGAAATCTTAAGAGTTCCCATCACAAGGGGAAAAAATTTATGTTTGTTGATAGATATTCACTAGACTTTTGTGGTAATCATTTCATAATGTAGACAAGTGTTGAATCATTATATTGTTTTCCTAAAACTAATATAATCTTATGTGTCAATTATACTTCACTGATAATTTTTAGGATAAAGAGATTTTATGTGAGAAAAGGCAATGTTTATACAGAAACAGATAATTTATACCCATATTTTTTGTTTTGTATGTAAAATGCCTTTATTCCCTTTATGATCATGAGGATTCTTCTGGCAGAGCTGAGATAGCGTCAAGGTGTCTGTGTAAGCCTCCTGCTACATGTGTTAAGCACAGACAGGGAATAAATAAATTTATGTGAGATTATCATTTGACGTTGTATTACTAGATAAAGAGGCTTGATTACCTCTGTCCTTAAATCAAATGTGATATCACATTTTAAGAGATTGTATCCCAGTTTTGAAATATTTATACAAAAATTGGATCTATAATCAAATTTATGAAGTTGTTACATTTTCATCACGGATACTTTTATATGGATTTAAATCCACAGAGCAACATTATATAGTTTGCTTATATTTTCTAAACACGCAATAGCATTCATTTATAGTCCTGGTGAATGTTATGCATTTGCTAGTTGCCATGGATACCCGAAGATACAAGTATCACAGCCAAGGAGGGGTGAAATTATGTCTCTTAGATGTTCTCCTTTAGAGCCTCAAATCTGGGTGCTCATTGATTGAACCCAAGAATGACTACCTCATTTTAAAAAATACATAAAACTATGTTACATTTGTAGAGTACTCTGTTACTATGTTTTTAAGAATGATTTCTTAAAACAACAGGAAACCCAACCATTTCTGTGTAGTATGTCTTATACTTCATAGTTTGCCAGGTATCTTGGTTTGCTTATGAAATTCTGCTTCCTGTTTCTCTCTCTCTCACTCTCTCTCTCTCTCTCTCATATGGTGCTGGGGGCATTTCTGGAATATCTGGAAAATACTTCACACTTTGATCAACAATTCAGTCTTGCGAAGTAGGATTTTGTAGTTTACCAGTGATTTAATAAATGAGTGGAATGGTAGTCTTTTTTTAAAAAGTGTTTATTTTTGAGAGAGAGAGAGAAGCAGACTACAAGTAGGGGAGGGGCAGAGAGAGAGAGGAAGGCACAGAATCCCAGGCAGGCTCCAGGCTCTGAGCTGTCAGCACAGAGCCCAACGTGGGGCTTGAACCCACGAACCTTGAGATCACGTCCTGAGCCGAAGCTGGACGCTTAACCGACTGAGCCCCCCACGCACCCCAGAATGGTAGTCTTAATACCAGGGAATTTCCGGTTTGGTTGGTTGATCACTGTGGAATGTTACCTCATTTATTTTTCCATCTACATAGTTTCTTACTGTAGTTATTAAATATACACGTAAGTCATGAAAATGCCAAGTTCTCACAAGTCTTAGGGTTAAAACAAGGGAACTAGCACACACCAGAGAGTGGTTTCTTGTTCATCCATCTTCTTAACCAATGTGGTTCACTACACAGATTAAACATCATGGCAGCATTTGAGCCGTTTTTAGTACTTTAGAGAGTTGGGAAGGTGATGATTTTAAGCCCTACATTTTATACTTTCAATTGGGGTAAGATCAAGTTTTCTAAAAAAGCCTATTCCCTCAACTATCACCGATAGTATTTGCTAAAACGGTATTTCCTCATTTGTCTATGGATTGTTACAATTTGCTGCTCAGGCAGTGGGAAGGGTCATGACCAAATGAATGTAAGAATTGCTGGGTACGATGAAGAGAACTTAAAGAGTTCCCTGAAAGGAGGGTTGGCAGCAGTTCCCTGATTTATTTGACCACAGAGTACTTTTTTTCACAAGTATTTGGTAGTTTCTCTAGTCGGTGGAACACATTATTTATTTATTTATTTATTTATTGTTTTTTGTTTTTTTACAAATAGTTTATTGTCAGGTTGGTTTCCATATAACACCCAGCGCTCATCCCCACAAGTGCCCTCCTCCATGCCCATCTCCCCCTCCCCCCCACATCCATCAGTCTCAGTTTGTTCTCAGCATTCAAGAGTCTCTCATGGTTTGCCTCCCTCCCTCTCCTCCACTATTTTTCCCCTTCTTCTCCCCCACGGTCCTCCGTTAGTTCCTCCTAATCCTCCTATACGTGCAAACACATGGTATCTGTCGTTCTCTGCCTGACTTATTTCACTTAGTATAACACCCTCGAGTTCCATCCATGTTGCTACACATGGCCAGATTTCATTGTTTCTCATTGCCATGTAGTATTCCATGGTATAGATAAACCACATCTTCTTGATCCATTTGTCCGTTGATGGACACTTAGGCTCTTTCCATGTTTTGGCTATTGTGGAGAGTGCTGCTATGAACATTGGGGTACATGTGCTCCTATGCATCAGCACTCCTGTGTCCCTTGGGTAAATTCCTAGCAGTGCTATTGCTGGGTCCTAGGGGAGTTCTGCTGTTAATTTTTTGAGGAACCTCCACACCGTTTTCCAGAGGGGCTGCTCGGTGGAACAGATTTTAAGAAATACAAATGTAGTACCATGTTAGTAACAGAAGTATGGTATTTTCCAGTGAGGAGCTCACAGTGAAAGTGGAGAAATGAAACTATAGTTTATGAACTAATGTAATTATATATTAGTATTCTTATAAAATGAGATTAGTTGAAGAGCTATTTACACAGGCTGTCAAACTGTGAGGTATCCTTTAAATACTGACCAAAATCATAATTTAATCATACCTGTTATGTTTTACTTTTCCAAAATGTGAGTTTTCCCATTCGGGGAATAAAAGATATTTTGTGACACAATAAAGGAAATATTAAGAGCTGAAATTTAAATTCATTTTCTGGGAAAGTTTTAGCATGAATGTGGCATTTCATGTTAACAAGGCATAAAATAAAATTGCCTTGTGTCCCTGTTGGAAATGAAATGGGTATAAATCGATATGTACATTGATTTGACTAGATGGGTGTCAAATGGGAGATTTTTGGATTATGTTATTTTTGATATTATTTAAATTAATGTCTACTTTGATAAATAGACCATTAAATGATTCCTTCTAAGTGACCAAATTAGGTAATTCATTTAGGAAAATTCAAAAATTCAAATAGCCTGTTCACTTCAATTCATTCTTTTTCAGAAGACAGTTGTTTTAAGAAGGTTTAGAAACTGAGCTGATGTGTATACAGAGCTTATCCCAATGGTTTCCACACAATAAATATTGAGTATTTATAAGGAAAACATAGAATAAACGATGTGATTAGTTTGATAAAAAGGAAGACTGAGAAATAATGTGTTATGGCTCGGGCATCCTAATAAAACAACTGAATCTCATTTTAGCATTTTATAAGAACATCCGCTAAGCTTGGTTTCTATGCTTGTTCCCAGGATTTCCATAGCTCCTCGGGGTGCTCCCCTGGCTCTCTGAGCTCAGTGACATGTAGTTTGTTAAGCAACCTGATCTGCTTTTGATCTCTTCTGGCCGTCAGCAGCTTTTCTCGATGCAGTCATGCCAAATGATGACTTCTGTTCCAGTGCTTTTCTTAGTTAGAAATTGTAGCACTTGCCACATGACCTAAATCAACTCAGCATGTACAAGGCATTGAGTAATTAAGTTACCGGAACTGGGCAAGAATGTTCTCAGGCAAATTATTTCTGTATCCTCCACCCCTCCCCCTGCCTTCAATACCAGCCTTTAAAATGTTTAAAATTAATGAAGTAGATCTTCAAATTGAAGCTATATCTCTGTTCAGAGATATACAGGAAAATCCAGTCTTTAAAATTGTATTGATTCACCTTTGTTTGTAACAATTTTATTTACAATTGTTTATTTCTGATTTTTTTGTTTAAGGAAATAATGATATAAACTCAATTCAAATGCAACCAATAGCTTTTCAAAAAATAACATTTTGTTATAATTTTAAAATGAGTATCAGTGCAGCATAGGAATAATAGACAATATTGAAAAGTGTGGAGAAGAGAGTATGTTTATCTGTGGTTCTACAGTCTGATGATAAATAATGTTAATATTTGGTATATTTTTATCTGGTATATTGCGTGCATATACCATTTGAGCCGTGATACATATAATTTTTATCCTTTTTATATCCCTTACTTTACATTGGGTCATTTAATTAATTCACTCTTACATTCTCTTTTTCTGGTTCTCTGTTGCTTTGACTAATTTTTCAGTGTTCTCCCTATGAATCTTCTAATACATTTTGGAAGTCATAGGTAGTATTTCTATTAATTTCTGTAAATTAATTATTGAACTTAAATATTTAACATATTTTCTTAGTTTATATAGCTTTTTGGCATACTATAAATTGTACTTATTTTCCCAAATAAGATGAGAGTTTTAGAATATTCTATCTAATAATTAAACTCCCATCTTTCTTCTAGTGTTTTTTTCAGACTTCTAGTCCCAACATTTTTCTTCTAAAAATTACTAATGTTTTATAAGCCTTACATAATAGTATTTATCAATATTAAATCAACCACTATGCTACCACTTTTAGTTCCATTTTACTCCATCTTATTTGGTTGTTCTCTCACTGAGTGTTTGTGGGTCTCAAAGACTTAGTCCGAAAAATGCTATAGTCTTCATACCTTCCTCAACATTGTCTTCTAGTTCATCAAGTCTCTCTTTAACTCTGTCCAGTCTGATGTTTGTAATAGCAGTGCAACTAATCGTGATCTATTTGTTTCCAGGATTTCTAATATGATTTTTATTACATCCTCCTTTATTTTTGAAGTAATTTCTAGTTCTTATTTTGGATATTATCATTCCTTTATCTCTTTGATGTTTAAAAAATATATTGAAGACCTTTTTGGATTTTCTATAGTTTTTGTTTCATCTGAAATTAATCCATCCTTCATTTGTCAATAGTTGTAAGCTGTTTTTCTACGCGTTAGTTTCATTTTGGTATTGGAATGTTGACTTAAAACACATGTCAGAAAATTACAGCCTTTGTAAGTAAAGTTCAGTTGGGACATAATCATACATACTCAATTATGTACGTGTTGTTTATGATTGCTTTTGTGTAACAAGTTGAGGATTTGATTGTAACTGTCTATTAATCAACCTGTCTCTTGCTCTCTCCCTTCTCCTGACCCCCCAAATCCTGCATTCTCTCAATTTTTAAAATTGTTTTGACCTGGTCTATTTTTGGCTCCCAGGCCAGAACCAAAGCTTGTATTGGCAGCCTGGGGCTCCTGCCCTTTGCCCACATAACGTACATATACATGCATATTAGGCTTATTGCACATTCAATATCAAGCTAGTTAATGACTTAGCTGAGGTTTTGCCTGGAAAGCTGTGCCTGCCTGTGCTTGCTGCCCCAGGCACACAGCTACATGTGGACTGTAGCTGTTTTCATCCTCCTTTCATGATTTGGGGAGCTCATTCACAGCTCTGGGCTTTCCTTTGTGAGACTGGTTCCATTTCTCGCTGTGTGAATTCTCCCTTCACCAGTCTCTACATAAGCCAGGATCTTTACCTTTTTCTCTACGTGCACATTCCAGTGGCCTCTTACTTCAGCGCTGCTTATTAACTTGGGCGACTCTAGTATTTCTGGTCCAAGGAGACATTAACATTTTTCAAAACATACTGTGTTGTTTGGTTTTCTCTTTTTATGTTTTCATTTATTGCTACGTGTTTGCAGCAGAAGGGAGGCTCAGCCTATGAATTCATCATTCTATTTGACTAGACATCTGTATTCACTTTTATAGCTTACATGTTTTTTCCCACTGAAAATTATAACATGAGCATTTTCCCAAGCCATTTAATACAATTCAAAAACCATTTCAGATGATTTCATAATAATCCTTCTTCTTATGAGTGTGCCATAATTTAGTGAGTAATTTGATTCTTGTAAAAAATTAGACTTTTACCAGTTTTCCCTACTCTTAAGAAATATGTTGAACATCTTTATTCACAGTCCTTTTATTACATCTCTGATTATTTCCTTAATATAGTATTCTTAGAATCATAATTACTAGATCAAAACCAATGAACTTTTTTTTTCAGATTCTTGATGACTTAGTAGGTTTAGATTGTAAGGAATCTTAGAGATATTATAGTCTAATACCATAATTTTCATTCAACAAATTTTCATTAAATAGAGAGCACAAATAAAAGATAGACCCTATGTGGTATAATAAATATTTTTTAGTGATATAAGTAACATACGACAGAACAAGTTTTCATTAAATAGAAAGCACAAATAAAAGACACCCTGTGTGGTATAATAAATATTTTTTAGTGATATAAATAACATTCGACAGAAACACAGAAAAGGTCATGATTCAATATATTAAAATTAAATATATTAAAATTATATTTAATTTGGACTTTGAAAGATCAGTAAAATTCTGTCCAGGAGAAAGAAAAATACAATTTCAAGCATGGGAAAGAGCATGAACAAAATCACCAGAGTTGCAACGATTTCAGCTTCGATTGTCTATTGATCTCTGAGGCCAGGTATTTTTTAATTCATATCAAGTTTACATCTGAGGGTAAAGAATATTCACACCTGAATTGGCTCATTACAGCAGAATTCATAAGTAGGGTCAGAATTGTGCATAGATATGGTTTGAAAAAGCCCAAAGCCGGTAATTTAGGTACACCTTTCAAGGTAGTTGCCTACCCCATGCCAGTGTTTTAGATGCATTAACTCAATTTAATTTATGGGATGTTGATATTATCATTAATCCTCCTTTAGTGATTAGGTAACTACAAGTTATAGATATTAAATACCCTGCAAAGGGGAGCTGGATTTGAACCTGGGGAGCCCAATCCAGAGCTCATCCTCTTAACACCAACACTAATATTGGCCCTTGTTAAGGTTTACCGAATGGAACCCTTCAGGAGAGATTTGACATTGTCTTTAGCTCTTACAACATACCTGACATGATCCGTACTTAGTAAGTAAGTAAGTAAGTGAACCAATAAAGAAATGGATGGTGAAATTTGATAAAACTAGAGCATAAGGTGTTCAGGGTGTGTGACTGGAGGAAGTCTAGGCATACTTGGGAAAGGTCTTGAGGACTGACGGCCGAGTTTGGACTTGATTGTGCAATCATTGCTTAAACATGGGAATGCTTTTAGGCAAGAATGCAACACACTCAGACATGACTCTCCGAAAGCCCCTCATAAGGATTTTGTGAATGATGGTTTAGAGGGGAGACTAGAAGGAGGAGACCTAGCTAGTCTTAGATGTCGAGTGCATAAGCTAAGTTCTTTGTGGCTGCAGTGAAGAGAAGGAAATGTTACAGGACTTTTCCAAGGTTTTGGAACAGGACTCTGTAACTGCACTGACATATACAAGGCAAAGAACAAAGAGGTTCAAGGAGGCTTTATGTTTCTAGCTTGTATACCTGGATGGATGCAGAACTATCACAGAAGGGAACACAGGAGCAGTTGATCGGGATGACAAGTAGTCTCTGACTCATTTTAGACATGTGAAGGTCCTTCAGAACTTGAGGAAGTTACGTCAAGAGTGAAGTAAAAAAAATACGCAAGGGGCATGAGAAGCCCACGATCCTGCTGTGACTTGGCTAAGATAAGAGTTCCAAGCTGAGTTAGCATCAGACACCCAAGTTCACACATTCCTTTCAGCGTGCTTTCCACCGCCCACCTAGATTTTGGTCCAGCATACCTCACCCACATACAGTGAGTTCTATAGCCCACTTGCTATTACATCTAGAATTGTCATCCCTACTAAAAATCAAGAACACTCAGTATTAGAATGATACAATTAAAAATACCTATCCTAAGGTCTAATTTAGTTAGAAATAGGTGAGAACCTGAATCTTTCAAATTAGAGTGTGCTTTAGCATGGCAAATCAAAGAGTGGAAGGGATACTAATAGAATCACACATTAGTTGCTGAGTCTATTATTTTCTTTGTTTTTTGGTTTTATATTATTTTTTATAAGGCATTTCTGTGTGCTCTTCTCTTCTGTTGCATCATGTGTATCTATCTCATATAATGTAACTTTTTTACAAGTAAGCTATCAAAGTTTCACTTTCCTTATTTTTCCCTGAAATTGTGGAGCTATATTTTCACTGCATGTAGTTTTCCTTTTTGGAATTTAGTATGTATCAGACGTGTCTATAAAGTACTAAGCCTGGTCTGTTTAAGTCAGCAAAGCTTATTCAAATATGTGTCCTCCTCAAAGGCAGCTGGATTCAGAACTGGCATTTATTGAGCACCTTTACTCAAGATACTTTGCTCAGTTCCTAGGAGGAAAAGATGAAACATAAATTGATCATTGTACTTCAGAATGTATCATGTAGTAATTACAAACAGGTAATTACACCATAGCATAGTAACGATGTTGACAGAAAGCAGAGTGGAAGGGGAGCCTGACGCTGACTAATTGGTTAAGGAAGGCTTGAGTTAGGAATTGCTGTTAACAATGGAGTCATGATTTATGAATACTTTACAGGTGAAAAACTTGCGGAGGGAATTTTGAACAGGCAAATCACCAAGTTCCATGGCGTGAGATGAATATGTTCCTGGAATTGTGAACAATCCTACATGAATCAATTACAGGCTGAGTGCAGGGAAGTAGAAAGTGATAAAACCATAGAGCTCTGTGGCGACCAGATCACCAAAACCAGCATAGGCAGGCTGGGCAGGAAGACTGGAAATGGAGGAGTGTATGTGGGCCTAGAATAAGTGGGAAGGAGAATGGGGTGGGGGGGGCAGAGAAGCATTTCAGGTAGAGGAAAGGTCCAGAAACCCTGTATACTCAGAACACAGTGAGCATGACGTAAGAGAGAAAGCTTTCTGACCATGTAGAGTGTACACACTTTATGGCTTTACATCGTATCCTAAGTGTAATATCCAGCCCCTGGAAGATTCTGCTTCTGGAACTGGAGGAACATGGGGTATGTTGTGGAAATCTTGCTCCAGCAGGCATAGAACTGGGGAGAGACCAGTTATGGAGGAACTCAAGTAAAAGACGATAATGGTTTTGACCCAGGCAGGTACTGAGAAGATGCAAAGAAACTGACAAATCTTTCTAATGTTTAGGGGCAGTGAGGGCGATGTAAAGCAATTGTATCACTCCGTAATCTCCTTCGTGTCAACACCATGCGTGTTGCCATAATGTTTTGCTGTTTGAGGTGTTTCCATTTCTTTACAAGAGCCTTGAAAGACATGTTTCAGCTTTTGGTATTTTTTCCAAATTTAGTAAGCGTCAAGTATCTTTTTCTCTCTTCTCATCCCTCCTTTACCCCTCCATATTAACATGCACATGCACTTAATTCAAATAAACATTTTTCAAGATTCTTAGAATTTTCGGGGCGCCTGGGTGGCTTAGTCGGTTGAGCGTCCGACTTTCGCTTAGGTCATGATCTCGCGGTTCGTGGGTTCGGGCCCCGCGTCGGGCTCTGTGCTGACTGCCAGCTCAGAGCCTGGAGCCGGTTTCAGTCTGTGACTCTCTCTCTCTCTCTCTCTGACCCTCCCCTGCTCACCCTGTCTCTCTCTCTCTCTGTCCTAAGAAATAAATAAAACATTAAAAAAAAACAACTTAAGATTCTTAGAATTTTCATGCTAACTCTTTTGAAACTGTCTCCATTACTTTCAGTGGTAATTTTGCTAGTGGAAGGGGGAGTTAATGAGAAGAAAATCAAGTCATCAGTCATTCAATTCTAAGATTTTATGCCATTTCTTCATATTAGAAAAACCTAATAAATTGTACTTTCTCATTTTTACTAATCACTTGTTTTTCTGACCGCAGCTAATTAAAGGTGATTAGTTCTCTGACATTTTGAGTTAAGTTATATTTAATTTTATAACTTACCCATGATTGTGTCACAAAGCATACTTTACAAAAATGTTTTTCTTTTCGTGGAACCTAGATTAATTCAAAGATGTAATATGCCCTTTTGCACAGGGACCCAGTATGAGCAAATTATCACAAGCAATCATAGTCTTCCCGTATGTAGTATGTGGTCACCATGGGTTTAAAGGCATTTACAACAATCTCCATGCAAATGCCTCGTTCACTGTGACGGAGGCTCTGCAGTTATTTCTTTGTTTAAAATTGGCAAACTCCTCCTCCTTCTTCTGTACTCAGCTAAAGTGATTTCTCTCAGGAAGCTGTCTGAATGCACTTGCCCAGTAGGAGATCACTGATAAAGCTACACTGGTTGTTATCTAAATGAGATTTGCAGAGATGCACGACAGCATGTTAAATGTGAAAGTGTAAGTCTCAACTATCTCAGGATACAGATTAGTAGTATACTTTTCAAAATTATAGAGGGGCACCTGGGTGGCTCAGTCAGTTAAGCATTGGACTTCGGCTCAGGTCGTGATCTCCCAGTTTGTGAGTTCGAGCCCCGCGTCGGGCTCTGTGCTGACAGCTCGGAGCCTGGAACCTGCTTCAGATTCTGTGTCTCCCTCTCTCTCTGCCCCTCCCCTGCTCACGCTCTGTCTCTGTCTCTCTCTCTCAAAATAAGTGACCATTAAAAAAATCTTTTAAAATTTTAGAAAAAGAATGTGAAATATTGGCAAAGATGTGGATTAGTGAGAACTCCTTTACACTGATGATAGCAATATAAATTGATGTGCTTTATTTTGAAGCCTTTAAGGTTGCGTTGTCTCTCAGCCCAAGGGCGGGATATAGGGAGCAGATAGGACTCTTCCAAAGTATTTGTTAAGTTTGTTTCTTAAGTTGGAAATTGGGTGTGTGTTATGTACATGCTATGTAGTATGGTAGCTTTAATAGTTTTATTTAAGAGGAAATAAAAATAGGGAACCACCCAGGAATCTGTTCAAATTAGACTTGAAATTTAATCATCTGGGCCACATGAATTTAAAATATGTGATTACTCAGGCTTCTGTATTCTTTTTTAATTTTTTTTTATGTTTTTATTTATTTCTAGGAGAGAGAGAGAGAGAGAGACAGCGTGAGCAGGGGAGGGTCAGAGAGAGAGGGAGTCACAGACTGAAACAGGCTCCAGGCTCTGAGCTGGCAGTCAGCACAGAGCCCGACGCGGGGCTCGAACCCACGAACCGCGAGATCATGACCTAAGCGAAAGTCGGACGCCTAACCGACTAAGCCACCCAGGCGTCCCCAGACTTCTTTATTCTTTCTGGAGAAATTATATAGCTTAGCAAATTCAAGAGTAAAAACAACTAAAGAACACATAAAACTTAATTAAAAGGACAAGCTATGTTAAATAACTTTAAATATATGTTTGGTGATGAATTGTACTCATATAAAGCCTTTTGGGGGGAAACATTAATCTAAAAAACTGGCATATCTTCTGGGGAACAAATAACCAGACTTTATATACAAGCAGTTAATAAAAGTACATTAAGTACTTAGTGTCAGAAAGCTGCTGAGTACCTTAGGAAAAGATAATCTGTTCATTTTGGTTTATTGCTTCTACTAGTGACGTCAGAAAAGCAGAAACCACGCTTATTATTTTAATAGAATTAATAGAGAGAATTAGGTTAGCACATTTTGGAGGACAGAAAAATCAAAAAGGGAATGCTCAGGTAAATATCGGTAGCGCCTGTCATCCTAGGGCTAGGGGAGCCAAGTGAAGAGGTTGGGGTTATCAAAGAACTTAGAAATTCCCGGAGAGTGTTCCGTGGGACTGGAGAGTCCTCTGTGGAAAGACAGTGTGACTTGGGCAAAGAGGACCTGAGCAGCTTGAATGGAGACCCCTGCAGACCTCCTGGGACCGAGGACTCAGAGGAGGAATCCCACAAAGCTGGATTAAAGAAGGCAGGGAGAAAGACCCCTCAGAGTTGGAATCGGGGAGCTCAGTGCTTCCTGCAGAGCCAGAACTGAGGAGTTTGGAGAGAAGGGGCTCCACACAGCTGGGATTGGGGAGATGAGAGGTGAGGGTCCACACAGCTGGGACTGGGGGGCTTAGCCAGTCCTGCCTGGCTGCATTGGTGCTTTCATGGGGTACAATGATGCTATATTGGGGCCTGTGAAGACAAGTCAGGACCTGGAACCACCTACTGATGTTGGGGGAGGAAAAGGGTCCGGAGATGGAGCTCAAGGAAGCAGCACATTACGTCAGCTGCTCCCCTGCGCTCCGCCAGCCCCTCCCTTCCTTCTTGGGGAAACCAGTCAGGAAGCCCACTGGCAAAGGTAAAAGGTAGTTTGCTGAGTCCCACTGTCCCAGACCTCAGTATAATGTGTAATTTGTGGGCTGAGAGACAACAACTTAATAACAGACCTACTGTTTACTTATTTTATTATTTAACTTTAATTTATTTATTCGCATTATTATTCTAAGGTGATCCTACATGTTTCTCTTATGGGCCTCAGAGCTGAAAATAACTAGAAGAGATTTACATACAGTTTTTGGAGATCCTTAGGCCATCCTGTTCCCTTCTCTTCTCCAGCTAATATTTCTTGATGCCGTCTTCCCACTTTACAGAGCACTGCTGCTTTGTAGACACTCTCACACGTGACTGCATCCAGTTCCAAAACTGAGAGAATAAAAAATCAGAATGAAGGATGGATGGGCGATTCTGACCAATATGCAGTGCCGTAGAAAGTGCTGTGCCTGTCTGAATAGCGCACCCCGGTTAATACTATTCCACGCCTTGTTTGGTTCGAATCGTAGTTGGCTCGTCAACTCAGTTATCCCTGTGATTTGTGGGTCATTCTCCACAAACCTCTGCCACCTGTGCTATGTATGTATGTTCCTTGATTCTGTGTCACAAAGTGTAGGACTTTGTATGTGTGTCTTTTAAAACTCACGGCCTCTGATAAGCCCTACGGTTTATCAAGAACGTCTCAAATTCTTGTACTGTGTTCTAAGACTTGAAACTTCACTGAAGTTTCAAGTGAATTTTCTAATTAATAAAAGTAAAAACAGAATGACAAGTTAATGTATATTGAGACACTAGTACAGGCACTGGGCACCTCACGTACATTAACCCTTGCACTAAACTGCCTCATGTGACGGTTTCCATTTCCATGTTGCAGATGAGAAAACTAAGGTTAGCAAGATTCAGGAACTTTTCTGAGATCTCTCAGGTAATGGGTAGTGAATGAACAGTTAGAATCTATTCTCACTTCTGAAGCCTGGGTTCATGTTCTTGTGTGTTGCTTCTTTATTTTATAAAAAATACTTTCAATTTCTCCCATTTACATTACTAGAATTTTAAAGGGTATCTGGAGACACTGGCTTTCAATCCATAAGATTGGTAAGAGTCCTAAGTATAACTTTCCATTCAATTTTCCTCTTAACTACCGGGGAATGTGGAAATGATTGCAACTATATTGATAAATTGTTTTGAGTTCCCAAAATAGTTTATTTTTTTTCTTAAATAGTTTATTGTCAAGTTGGTTTCCATATAACACCCAGTGCTCATCCCCACAAGTGCCCTCCTCCCTGCCCATCACCCCCCTTCCCCTCTCCCCTACCCCCATCAGCCCTCAGTTTGTTCTCAGCATTCAAGAGTCTCTCATGGTTTGCCTCCCTCCCTAAATAGTTTAAAATACTAAGTTGGAGTTAGTTCTGTCTCTCTCTTTCTTTTTAGATCTGTTTAGGAGACTTTAACAATTGCCCAAACTTAAAACCTATAAATTCCCTAATAAGTTGTTGACTTCATTCCATTTCTTTCTAACACTTACTGTTCCTTTGAATGATCGACTAGCTTGTGCATCCTTAAGTATTTTAATAACTAACTCTACATCTCAAAGACTTCATAATCTCAGGATTTCTTCTGATTGTTCTCCTTTCTCACTGCTTATATGCTTCTCTTCTTTTTTTATGGCTGTTTACATACCTCCTCTTCCTTTCATTATATGAATTTAGGAAATTCAATACTGATAAAACTTTGGAGCCCTACCACTTTACTTTGCTTTAAATATCTTTTGCTGATTCTGTGTGCATAGGCCTAAGCTAGAAAACATTTCTGCTTGGAGATGGCCTGTCTTGAATTTTGGCTTCTTAAGCACTAGAAAACATTGCTTTACATCTTGAAAACAGACACATCAGTTAAGAGTTTTACTCCTCAGGGACAATATGCTTTATTTTTGAAATTATAAACTACTTCTGTACTACAATGGAGCCCACTAGCAAGACCCCTTTCCTGTGGCAAACAACACCCTAATGGCATCAGTTTCAGTTGATGGATGTTACTCATTGCAGCTTGAGTGCAGGAGACGTTTACTAAACTCCTCGATGTCAGTGAGCACCTGCCATGTCAGTTACCGACTCCAGTTCCAACGTCAGAATTGGAAAATATTGGCAACCATAGTAACGACACTGCTCCCGAGACTCTCAGGTACTGAGATTTCTAGGCCAGTCGTAGATACCTGCAATTATACCTCAAGTCATCATCTAATAATGGCGGGGGGCAGCCAATATGGAGCCAGGCACCTGGCCAGGCCAGTATTGTTAAGATCATGTATGAGCTTCTCTGACAGTCACTTAACGCCCTTAATAAATATTATCACCTAGTCCCGTGATTTAACTGTATCCTTAGGAAATGTCAGAGGCTTTGCTTCATATAAGTTCATATATGCAGTACATTAGAGTACATTATATAATACTTTCAGTTTTGTGTAAATCACTTTGATACTCAAGACATAACATTTTATTTGTAGTATTTAATGTTAAAGAATTCATTTCCACAATTCCAAAATATTTGAGCAACTTGATAAATTCTTGACAATATTATGGTTAAAGATGTACATATTTGAAGAGTTCTAGAGCCATGTGTCAAATATTATAAGCAGGTCAGTTTGTGGTGAGGGTGCTTTTATAGTTTTATTATAAGTTGCTGCATCTGTCATCTTAAATATGGTTTAAAGCTATGAAGTAATAACCTTTTACAACCATCTTAGGAAAGTTGAATATTTCTACTTATTTGGAAGAGTAGAGCTCGTAAGTCATCTTGAGAAATCTGCCTGGTAACCATTACCAGTGTGTTACTGTCACCCTGAAGTGCCAGTCAAGCCATCAGCTAAAGAGACACTTCTATCTGCAGCTGTACAGCCTTCAGACTCTTAAACTGAAGCCAGATGTCTAAGAAAACCAAGTTTTACAGTCTCTGCGGAGCACGCTTGACCATTCTTACCCTTCTAAACAAGAATTGCCCTGGAGACACTAGCCCCAGGTCCTTTGGTTAGAAGTCTTAAAAGTCCAAGTTAGGTAGCTGGGACATGTTATCCTTTGTTGTTGTTTGTTTATAATTTTTATTTGATATAAATCAAACTTGCAGACAAGTCGCAAGATAGTATGCGAATTCCTGTATATTCCTGCCCTAGACGGTCAGCTGTTTATCTTTTTCCCATTTGCTCCATCATTCCCTCCCTCCTGTTCTTTACGCACAGACATGTGTATATGCTTGCTTGTGTGTACACATATGGGTGTGCATGGTTTTATTTTTCTGAACCATACACCAGCAAGCCAGGGATAACATGCCCCTTTACCTCTCAGTATTTTAGTTATATATTCTAAGAACCTGGGCATCCTTTTATGTATACACAGTATAATGATCAAATGCAGGAAATTTAACATTGATAAATACTATTATAATCTACAGACCATATTCAGAAGGGTTTTTTTATAGCTATGTTGCCCAATCGCTATTTCACAAACTGCTAGATGCAGTTTAAAACTAAATGTTTTAATGTCTCCTTAGGCTTCTTTAATTTAGTGCAGTTCCTTAGCCTGTCTTTCTTGACCATACTATACTTAAAGACTGCTTATTTTATTTTATTTTAAAATTTTTTAACATTTATTCATTTTTGAGACAGAGAGAGAGAGAGAGAGAGAGCGAGTGAGCAGGGGAGGAGCAGAGAGAGAGGGAGACACAGAATCCGAAGCAGCTCCAGGCTCTCAGCTCTCAGCACAGAGCCCGGCGCGGGGCTCGAAACCATGAGCAGTGAGATCTTGACCTGAGCTGAAGCTGGACCCTTAACTGACTGAGCCCCCCAGGCTTTTTTTTTTTTTTTTTTTT
>NW_027529596.1:3022341-3045867 GCF_008692635.1 Crocuta crocuta
TTTTTTTTTTTTTTTTTTATAGATGTCTCCTCCATTGGCTTTGTTTGCAGAAATGGTCTGTGTCATTTCTGCAGGCCCATGGCGTCAGCTTCTCTCATTACTGCTAAAGATGATGTGTCTGTGACCTTGGCCATTCCTGTCACTGCGTTTAGGCAGTTCCTCTACAGTGAAGTTGTCTGAGGTTTCTTTGGTTTGTTTTGTTTTCATTTTGTTTGTTTTTTTAATAATTAGTAAGTAATTTGTTACTTGACTCTTTGAGAGTATGTAAATATCTTATTTCTCAGCAGACTTTCACCCACGAGTTCTAGTGCCTATTAGGGTTTCCGGCCTCATTGTTTCATCAATATTTAGGAGTTAAAGCCCGCCATTCTTGTGCACATATATCTTTCAACCAAATTTTGGCACAACTTTAATTCCATTTTAAGTAAATTCGGTCTTGAATATTTTATGAGAGATTTATCAGTATAAACTGAGGAGAGGTTATAGGAGAACTTGGTATGCCTGTTCCTAAAGAGTCTCAGTGTTAGCTCAGAATTCCTGCAAATTTCTATAATTTGCTTCATTTTTCTGTGAAAAGTTCTGAGCTAGTAGTAATGTTCATTTTCAGAAATAAAAAATTGTCCCTGTGAAATATGATATGATTTGGAAAAGGAGAATAGCTAGAAATAGTCAAGTTTATTTTTCTTTGGTAGAAAATAGTCTTCAGTAATGTCATTATGACCTTATGTCATCATTTATCATATTACTGTGTTCCAAGAGAAGTTTGATTTTAAAAGCTTATGCTTGATTTATGTGTGGCTTTGTTTTTGGAGGCTTATTGTTGAATATTAACATTCTATAAGACCTTTCCTTTGGCTAGTTTGCTGATGGTTCAGGAATTCAGAAGAAGCACAGTGATCTGGTAATAAACATATCATTCTTCACTACATAGATAGCCTTTTCACTTTTTTTCTGATACTGTAAGTAATGTGTGATCTATTTTAATGGAAGAAGTGTGGTGAAGGTCTTGTGTATTTAACCTTTAAAGGAAACTCTGTGGAAAAATATATTGTTTTAAAAGAGCATGTTACCTCCTGAAGTTAAATAAGAGCAAACCTCTAACTCCAGAAAGTGTTGTGATTCATAATGTTGTTACTTTTTGTTTGCATTGTTGATGTTGTTTAGAAAGAAATATATTCAGGGGCGCCTGGGTGGCTTAGTCGGTTAAGCGTCCGACTTTCGCTTAGGTCATGATCTCGCGGTTCGTGGGTTCGAGCCCCGCGTCGGGCTCTGTGCTGACTGCCAGCTCAGAGCCTGGAGCCTATTTCAGAGTCTGTGTCTCCCTCTCTCTCTGACCCTCCCCTGCTCGCGCTGTCTCTCTCTCTCTCTCTCTCCTAGAAATAAATAAAAATATATTTTAAAAAAAGAAAGAAATATATTCAGACAATGGGAATACAGATATATGTAGATATATGTGTGTATATATATGTATATATAACATTGATTCATTTTTGAGAGATGGAGAGAGACAGAACATGAGTGGGAGTAGGGCAGAGAGAGAGGGAGACACAGAATCAGATGCAGACTCCAGGCTCTACGCTGACAGCACAGAGCTGGATAAGGGGCTCAAACCCACAGACTGCGAGACCATGACCTGAGCCGAAATCAGACACTTTACTGACTGAGCCACCCAGGCACTCCTGGGAGAATAGATTTTTAAAACATCAAACCCTCACCCAAATAAAAGGCACTCTAATTATTTTGGAAAAATCATGACAGAAAAATTCCATCATTAGTTTTAGTCCTAAGAGACTGCAGTGGGTCTGTATTTTATGTGGGATGTTGTTAGGACATCCTTCTTTGAAATTTTTTGTGCACATGTATACATTAGCATTGGTTAGCATATCATTGTAAGGCATCACCGTTCCATAGTCTTTAGAGTTGTTTTGACAGTGTTTGCAATATTGATTATATGTGTTCTTGCTCCTCACCCAAACAGACTCTCCGACTGTCTGAGTGGACACCAGTTATTTTAGAATTCTAGATCAGTCTTTTTTTTTTCAGCCCATGGGAGTAAAGTAGAGGGTGTGATATTTTAAAGTTGAAAGGAAAGTAGACAGAGTCATTTTCAAATATATGAAAAGCTATCCTAACCACTTCATTTGAGTGAGTGACAAACGTCTATTTAAAGGTGTCTTTTCTGTTGAATTGGGGAGTGACCCTTCAAAATCCTGTTGAAGAACATGCTCAGGTACCCACTCTTATGTGATCAGAATTGAGATTTGAAATGAAACCTGCTACCCCAAAATTAGACTCCTTGCATGTTATACCAGCAGACAAGACTAAGGTCAGTATGTGAAGATAAAGGCAGGCAAAACGCTCTCTGTGAAGGACTATTTACAGAGGAGAGCTGAGGCAGTGGAAGGGCTGACGTTAAAAGCAGTGAACCTCTAGACACCAGAAATGTTCACATGCAGACCTGGAGACTCAGAATGACTACATGGTATATAATTTTCATAACTTCATCTCTTGCAAATGTTATGACACTTTGGTATCATTCAGTACGTTCAAGGCTGAAGCTGAAAGAATCAACACCAGTGTCTCCCCACAAAGCCTACAGAATACAAACGTATGGAGTTTTATTATATAAAATTACACTGTTTACATTATGCCACATAAGTCACATAAGTAATTTAGAATTATTTTAATTTGACTTTGAATCCCCTTACTAATAGAGTGGATCCATTTAAATGATCTAAATGACCACTGTGGTATTGCTTATGATGATAAGAAAACATTTACTTTTCATGCTTTCCAAGGCCAAATGTGAAAGGAAAACATATTGCCAACAGTGTACACCCACGATTTGTCAAGTGTTTATGCTTAGACCTACCAGTAACCAGTGTTGAGTACTTGTTCATATCAGGTGGAGACTTAACGCAAATGGAGACTAACTGATGAAGTTATGGTCCCTCCTCTTACTTAACACATAGATAAACTGAAGAGCATAAAACAAGTGGTGTCAAAGGGACCCAGGGGGTCATTAATTCCAGCCTGTGTCATGCACGGTATTAACAAGGGTGCGTCATCAATGATTTTTAGGTGTGTCTCAATCAAGTGTGAGATAGACTAGTGATTAGTGACAACCAATGAAAGATAAATATAAATATATACATAGCCATATATATGTGGCCACCAGTAAAAGATATAAATATATATAATTCTATTTTATACATAATATAATATATACTTTCTATAATATGTATAAAATAGAAGAATAAAACTCATTATATAAATGAATATATATACAGTGAATAGAAAACTTCACTGTAGCCCAGTGAAGAACAGTGAAGGCATTTGTCCCAGCAGAAAGCAGGAATGGAGAGGATACAGACTTCAGAAGTATTTAGGCGGTAAACAAACAGGGTGTGGGGATAAGGAGAGAGAGTAAAGAATAACTCCTGCTTTGGTGGGCGTTATTTAGGTCAGATGGTGGCACCACCAGCAGGAGAACAAAATAAGGGAGGTAGCAAGTCTAGAGACGGCTGTGATGAGTTCTTTCTGAAAATACTAATGTGTGGAAGTTTAGTGTATGAGCCTGAAGGTACAAGATACTGGGCTAGCGATGTGGGTCGGAGAGTCAAAAGCTTACAGAGCCTGCTCTCCGAGAGTGAGGAGTCCTGCGGCATGTGGGCAGCGAGAACCCAGCGTATGTCTAAGTGGTCTTAAATCTTACTGGATATAATTGTCTTTTACATTTGATGGGGAGAATAGGAGCCAACAGTGGAGCCCCCTGTACCCTGCTGCGTAGACAAACTAACAACCTGGAGGGGAGAGGAAACCCTGTTTTAATAAGAGAAAAAATATTTTAAAGAGTGAAATTTCAAAGCCTCCTTGAAGAATTAATTGGCAACCGTGTCTTAAGAGTTGTAGATCAAGAAGATGTGGTTTATCTATACCATGGAATACTACATGGCAATGAGAAACAATGACATCTGGCCATGTGTAGCAACATGGATGGACCTTGAGGGTGTTATGCTGAGCGAAATAAGTCAGGCAGAGAAGGACAAATATCATATGTTTGCACGTATAGGAGGACTAGGAGGAACTTGACGGAGGAACAAGGGGGAGAAGAAGGGCGGAAATGGTGGGGGAAAGGGAGAGAGGCAAACCATGAGAGACTCTTGAATGCTGACAAAAACTGAGGACTGATGGATGTGGGGGGAGGGGGGGATGGGCATGGAGGAGGGCACTTGTGGGGATGAGCACTGAGTGTTATGTGGAAACTAATTTGACAATAAACTATTAAAAAAAAAAAAAAGAATTGTAGTGAGAAGCATGTTTTCCTGATTCAGATATTTATATGTCCTCTAAGTTTTGTCTTTGAAATATGTGCTTTTTAATTTTGAATTCTTTCTCACTATCACCAAAGTTTCTTCAGAAATTTTCTTAGAAGTAATTCTTAATTAACCTTTGTGGGATCTATAGGCTTCTAAGGCATTTATGATGGCATGGGCATAGAAACAAAATAAACTCTCGAGTCAGATCAGGATTTCATTTATGTATCTGATACTTACTATTTGTGGGCCTATCAACAAATAAGCGCCCTCTTTGAGCCTAACTTTCCTCAACTATAAAATGGGTAATGTCAACTTTTATTAACTTATTCTAAAGATTAACTTAAATAGTAGGTAGTAAGTATCTGGCATGTAATATATGCTCCTTAATTATTGAATTCCATACTAACATGAGCCCCAAAGTGGTTATTTGTCATTTATTTTTAGAAATAGGGACTTCAGTTTGGGAGAAACTTGTATTAGAAATCAGTTAATAACATGAAAGATGATCACAAATACTGACATACTGCTTTATGGTCTGCCAGACGTTATTTGAACACTTTATATCTGTTGGCTGATTCGATCCTCATGACAGCCCTGAGAGGTGGACACCGGTGATATGACAATTACATAGATGAGGTTGAGGCTTGGAGCTTAAGGGAGCAGCCTAAGTTTGCACGGTTTGGCAGTGACCAAACTTGGATTGTAGATTCTCAAGAACCTGTTTTTACAATCCCCCAAAGCGAAGCCTTGATCAGAGACTTCTTCTGTCAGTTTTTGGATGTTTCCAAAATACGTGTAGAACGTATATCAGTTAGCATGTTATCAGGGGTTTTTAACATCAGCTAAAATGTTTTAAAAGTTGATGGAGCACCTGGTGTATTACTTGGTTAAGAGTCTGACTCTTGATTTCAGCTCAGATCATGGTTCTGGGTTGTGTGATCAAGCCCTACATCAGGCTCAGTCCTGGGCGTGGAGCCGGCTTAAGATCTCTCCCTCTACTACTTGTGCTCTCTGTCTCTCTCTAAATGCTGCACATGCTCCATTAACACTGTGACGTTCTAAACAGTGTCTATCTCTAATTTCAGCCTGTGAAGTTGAGGCGGGGAAAGTATACCAGGTATCCTCACAAGAGCACATCCAGCCTTTCAAAGAAAACATGGAACAGTTTATTATTCAAGGTAAATTCGAAAGAGACATGTTGCATTTCCCTCCTTTTTCACCAGAAAGGCAGGTAGAAGGCATTTTAAAAATATGCATTGGTTTAAAGGGGATTATTTTGATATCACAGAAAAACAAATGATGTTTAATCATGAGTCACACAGCCATGAGATACTAGCAATTTGGTAAACATACTATTATGGATATGCTTGTTATTTTTGTTTTTTAATGACAGTAAATATACAGTTAAGATAGTAACGATTTATAAAGATGTTAAAATTTTATGCTCTTTATGGTAGAAAATTAGATATTTTTCTGTTTTAACTATGCTTGTGACTTCAGCTCAACTTGGCATTTATTTAGTTTTTGAAAATGCTAAACAAAAAGAAGTATATTGATGTTTTCCAGGTCTTCAAAACATTAGATTCTATTTTTAAGGGTGTATAAATACCTTTAGATATTTAACACCTTTTTTCTGGAAAGCTTAAGATGTAATCAGTGTTACCATTTTTGACTCTTCTTGTGACATGAACAAGGATGGAAAAATTTCAGAAGATATTAAAGAAACAAAAAAATTTTAAAGAAGAAAACTATTTAAAAAGTCTTACCATTTTAAGTCATTGAAATTTACAATTATATCAAAGCATTTGCTGCTCAAAACATTTCTGCTTGAGAATGACATCTCTTCTGAAGATCAGATTTGTGTCATGCCATGTTCTGGGAAAGTTCTTGCTGTCAGGAACTCTTCTAGAGGCTGACGTGGCTTGAGACTGAGGCCAAGTAGCACTCTGAAGACTGGCTCCATCCTCTGTTTATTAGGCTATGGTTTTTATAGGTTGTTCAAGTGTCGTTAATGATGATATACAGTGAATGAGTCATACTGGAATTTGATTAAATGTTAAACACAGCTTTTTTTTTAGATGGGAAAATACTATTTAATCACTTAAGAGCATCATGAAGATTGAAACAGAACTTTGGTCAGATTCATAAATCAAAGTGATTGTCATTTCTGAATTCTCAGGTCCTCATGTCTTAGAGTGGAAAATCTACTCAATAATTCCTAAATAGTCCTTGGAACAAAATCAGAGTCTTACAGTTGCATATTAGAGGGCACTGTAAGCTCAGTACATTCTTAACGATGGATAAAAATGAGTGTTGCTTTCTCCATTAGGTGGGATATTTAGATCAAGAACATGTAATTTGGGAGAACTATGAGGGTAAAGGATGGGATATTCTTTTTGCTTATATGAAGAAAGGAGTCCTTAATTCATTAACTCATTAAGGAAGGAAATGAGTCTTTCTTCAATGCTCTTCTTCCATCACTTTCAGTTACTTTTTCTCTGGTCCTGTTCAAGTGCATTTTGATCACGTGTTCATTGAAAACAATTTTGAGTACCTCTATTCGTCTAGATATTCAATAGCAGTGAATAAGAAAAAAATATATATATATGTCTTAGTGGGTCTTACATTGTATATTATCCAGATGTCAGATAATGTCAATAGCAAATTCTTTGGAACATCTTACGTTGATCAAATATGTCAAAATTTGGAAGAAAAAAGTTCAGCTTTAAACATGAGTGAAAAATGCATTGCACTTTTGTGCAAAAATATATGCCAAACCTTTGCTTATAATTAGGCTTTCCTCAATAATGAAATAGTTTTATTACATTAACCTCTGTGCTCCGATGACCTCACATAGGTATTTTAATGTCTTTATATATCCTATCAAAGTCTTAATTTTTTTTTATCATCCCATCAAAGTCTTTTTAAATGTGTCACATTTCTAAATCTAAAATCTCTCTCCAACAATTCAAGAGACTATGCCCATTACTGGACGAACATTTTTATTTCATTAGCTCCCACAACATAATAGAAACATCTCTTATCCTCATAATTCGGCTATTGTGTGATCTATGGAACACACATGAACAGTCTGGATTGCAACTAGCCCTATGCTCCACGGATTCACCCACTTTGTTACTCCCTGTCTTCCCAGTTTTTCTCAAGTCAAGATTTTATGGACTCTGCTTAAACACCTCTTCCTTGGGAATGTCCTCACCCCTGCTTTAAAAGAGGCAGATTTAGAGAATTAAGTCCTGCTTCTGCAAGGCATTCCTTGTTTGTAATGGTGCCAGCAATGTACCATCTTTGGAAGAACTGAAGTTCTCAATAATATTAACACTAATTAATGTTCTCAAATAATGTTCTGAACTCCAGCCAGCATTATATTCTTTGTAGTACTTACTGCTTTCTGCAGTTGTATTTTTGATTGGTCCCTCAACAATGTGAGCTCCATTAAGAAGGCAGCCTTGTTTGGCTTCTTGCTATTCCTTTCTCTAGAACAGTGCCTAGCACATTGTACACAGTGTGGCTCACCTGACAAAACCAAACAACCCTCATCAAGCCCATCTCTTTGCTGTCTCTGAATTTAAACCAAAGTAGCTCAGCTCTTTTGAAGGTAGGAGGGTACTTACAGCAACACCAACTGGTATCACCTAAAATCACGACCACGGACCTGCTGTTGGAACTCATTTGAGCACTTCTCTAAGATTTTCCATGTAAATTTACTTTTCTCCATTTCTGAGATTTGCTCCTCTATTCTCCTCTCAAACCTCCACAGTCTTTCTCTTCTGCTTCCTCATGACTCTGATGATAACCTCATCTTTTCCTGTGGTGAGAAAACAGATGCTTTTGTACAGAAGCTACCACACTTCCCCAGCCCCACATCTACAAACCTGCCTGAAGAACTTGGGCTTCATCCTGAATCCTTGGGGAGCAGAGGTTGAAAGACTTAAGAAAGTTTATGCTGGCAGAATCTGGGAAGGGAGACGGAAAGACCGGACTTGGAGACAGTAGAGTGCTTGCAAAATTGTTATGGCAAATTGTTAGAAAATGAGGAGGCCCCATTCTCAGGACATAGTAATTGTCCTGAAGAGAGGACATATTTAAGGGGTAACAATAGCAGAGAAGAGAAGTTACTTGGTGACCAAATATATATATATATGGAGGTGATGCATAGGGTCCAGATTGCAGGCTTGTGTGGTGGGGAGTGGTGGTGTTAGTCACTAGGATAGAGAATATAAATATAGGAAAAGATGTGAATGGATAGCATGGCCATAAGTGGGCTCACAGGTGAATGTTCCCATCGAGCAGGTGGATATATGCCTTGGATATGGCAGAGAGCACAGATGGAGGATTGGGCATCATAAGCAAGGTGACTCTTGGGTAGATATGATCACCTAGAAAGATAAGAAAAATAGACTCAGGGATAGAACTCTTTAGTAGGATGCACTTATAGGATGGACATAGGAAGACCCAACAGTTGTTAGTTAGGTGGAAAGCAAACTAAGAAAGGCTGTTGTGATGGAAGCCAGAGTTAGGAATAGTTTCAGAAAGGAAAGAGTGATTATAGTAGTTCCTGGATAGAACAATTTTCTTGGATTGGCATAGATGGAAACCAGTTTTCTGAGCTTTTAACATTCAAGAGAAGTAAGGAAGTAGAAGGACGCAACTGCAACAGTTTTAAAAGTTACGTGGGATACTGTAACCGGCTTAAGTGTTAGACAACGGTTTAATCAAAGTTGCTAAAATTTAACTTCTCTCTAATTCATGTCACCATACGTGATGATTTTATTTTTTAGATGTATTATGAAGAAACCTAATTAGTAATCACTGGACACTTATCCAGGATTTATCTGTAGTTTTTGCTTAATTTTCCTTTGTGCTTCTTTTTTCAAGTGGCAGAAAGCAAGAGGAAAGAAAGAGGAGATAAATGAGATCACTAGGGAAGCTCATGCTAAGCTAATATATCTCTCAGAACTCAGCAGACTCCTTCCTCTTTATTTTTCCCTTTTCTTTTTGAGTCAAAGTTGTATTATGGACAAAGTAAGCATATGAAAACCATATGCATAGATATGAAGAATTGCCTTTCTAGGTGTCTGTACATGGGGAGATTGCTGGGAAAGAAATAGGAGCCTAGCTCTATGTCGTTGGCCTTCAAAGCCTCTTTACTCATATGGTACACTTGGATAAGTGTTTATTTTCAAACCCAAGCTCAGCTGTTTGAGGCGGGAGGTAAATGGCAAATTAAGGGTCATTTCTCTCCATGCTATTATATGAAGTCCTTATTGTGATTTTATAAATCAGAAATGGCTGATGAGATTTTTATTAGCCTAAGTATTAGCCTAACTCTCCATACCTCCACCCCTTCTCTTCCCAAACTTTCTTCCTGAAATGAAGCATAGTAAGTTATAGCTGAAATGAAGGAATAGAGCCAAGGTGACAGTGCATAAATTTGTAATTATATATGTATCATTATAAGAATGTTGAAACTTCCACCCTCAGCATACAATCTTTAGTATTGGTAATTCTTTTTTTTAAATAAAAAAAATTTTTTTAGAGCTTATTTTTGAGACAGAGAGAGACAGAGCACAAGTGGGATAGGGACAGAGAGACACAGTCTGAAACAGGCTCCAGTCTCTGAGCTGCCAGCACAGAGCCTGATGTGGGGCTCGAACCCAAAAACCGCGAGATCATGACCTGAGCGGAAGTCAGACACTTAACCGACTGAGCTGCCCAGGCGCCCCTGGTATTGGTAATTCGATGATTGAGAATGAGGAGATGGTGAAAGCAGTAGCATTAACTGTACCGAAGACTGGGAAGTCTGCCGGAAGTATGTTCTGCTGGACATGGTACCCATGGTGCCCTGTAAGCAGTGCTCCATATTCAGGGTGGGCGTCTTTGGTAGTGTTTTTATTTCTTTTTCAGAAAATATACTGAGAATTTTTTTAGTGATGTTAAAAGTGTAGGATGCATCATATGTTTGAAGTCTTTCATTGACCATTTAAAATTGAAAAGCAAACAATTGTCTTTTAAGCACACAACTTTTTACTTATTATTCATATAACAATAATAATATTAAGCGTTAATACCAATCTTGTTGTGCTAAAGAATTAACTGAAGCCCTTTTTTACTCTGTGTGATTTTAGCTTCACAATTCTTTAGGACAGTCTGAGAAGCCACTGTTATTCCCATTTTCTGATCAGGAAACAAAGACTCAGAGGGCTTTGTATATGACTAAAGTTACACAACAGATGGCAAAGTCATGCTGAAACCCAAATCTTCCCTAAGAAGCTTTAGCTATATTTTATTTTAATTTAAAAATTATTTAAAATATCATTAGGGGTTCCAAGAGGTAGTGGATAAATGAGTTGTGTAATGTCCGGTGGTGGAAACCATAATGCAGAAGCAATCATATGTAGAGGATGCAATTAAACTCAGAAGTCACAGTATCAGAACTGGAAAGTGAGAACATTTCTGTATTCATGCAATATGCATGCAGATGCTTTGCACCGGATAGACAAAGCTCTTTTCCCTGTTGATAAATGATTATTCCATTGTCCCCCTCCTGTCTCTGTTAACATGGAAGAAGCATGAATTTGAAATGATCCTTCTGTAAAGAAGAATAGTCCATATCACCACTTCTCTCTGAGGGTTCGATTTCTTCCACCGGCCACAGTCATTCATTCTGTGCTGTGGATGAGAAATGATCAAAGAGCTGCTGAGGAGCGGTGGGAATTGATTCCATATGAGGTTTGCTAACAAGTGCCTCCTGCACATTTCTACTTGGATGTTCCCACCGCTGCCTCATACTAAACGTCTCCATATTGTGTTCCCTGCTGTGTCCTCTGCACTTAGTACATAACAGACTCCAAATAAATGTTTATTTCATAGATGAATGAATGAAGGGATGACTTTATCAGTTCAGTCAAGTCCCTCCTCTATTCCCTGTCATTGTCATGGGACTTTGGCTTCATTGTTTATTTTTTAGTGAATAAGTGGAAGAAGCAATTTTTAATAATTCATGCATATATTGTAAAATTTAGGTATGAAATGAAATGTAAGTCTTCTTACTATTACTTTCCTGTGTTTTAACCAAGGTTGGGTTTCATTTCTCTTCTTCCAGAAGTAGTTGGTACATGCAGAAGCGTATGTATGTATGTATGTGCATATATACCTGTGTTTATATATGTTTTACTAGTGGTTGCATCCTCTACATGTTACTTTTGTCCCTTGCTTGTTCATTTTTATTACAAAATATTTTAGACATGTATAACTTTATATTTATTTTATATATAGTGTATATAATAGACATATACATGCATACATATAAATTATAGTTTTATGTGTTTTATATTTATAGATAACACAAAAATAAGCTTTATTATTATTTTCTATTAGGTATGTTCTATAAATTTGCCATCAGTACTGAATTAATTAACACTGAACCATATTGCTCCTCGGAACAAATACAAGGTTCAGTTTCATCAATGCTTTGGTTATATCGGTCTAGTTTTCATCCATCAGTCAATATACAACCTTGTTTTATGTGTGGTCATAGTGTTTTTTTTTAAATAGGCTTTATTTTTTACGCTTATTTTTTTTTAAATTTTTAATATTTTATTTATTTCTGAGAGAGACACACACAGAGTGAGCAGGGGAGGGTCAGAGGGAGGGGGAGACACAGAATCTGAAACAGGCTCCAGGCTCTGAGCTGTCAGCACAGAGCCCGATGCGGGGCTGGAACCCACGAACCGTGAGATCATGACCTGAGCCGAAGTCGGACGCTCAACCGACTGAGCCACCCAGGCGCCCCAAAGCTTATGTGTTTTCACGTTGAAGACCTTATGTACTATATACATTGTTGATTCATTAATACTGAACCAACAGCCAGCAGCACCATGAATCGTGCCTGAACCAAGCGTATCTAACGCAAGTACTTTCTGTAAGGGATATCACAGCCTTTTTGTGCTTAGGAACAAGCAGTAGACAGCACTGCAACACCATACCTGATGGCCATTTAAAAAAGATAAGTTACCTCCAAAAAAGACACAAAAATGCAAAAAAAGTATCATCATAGACTAAGAAGAGGACACATGTTTACAGTATGAGAGCCTGGCCTTGTTCCGCCGTCGCCGGGAATGGATGTGTCAGGTGACTGTTATGCATATGTCCTTAAAAAACTACCAAAGCACTGCAAGTGTACACTTAGGAATAAAATCCAGTTTAGTGAGCAGGCAGATTCACCAGTATAGAATTCATGAATAATGAGGGTCAACTGTATATGTGGAGGGCATTTATATGTTGTATACATATGACACAGATAAGAATACTGATATTTAAAATTTTTTTTTAATGTTTATTTATTTTTGAGAGAGAGAGAGACAGAATGCAAGCGGGGGAGGGGCAGAGAGAGGGCGACACACAATCTGAAACAGGCTCCAGGCTCTGGGCTGTCAGCACAGAGCCCGATGCGGGGCTGGAACCCACGAACCGTGAGATCATGACCTGAGCCGAAGTCGGATGCTCAACCGACTGAGCCCCCCAGGCGCCCCAAGAATATGATTTTATATTTATGTATATATATTATAACCTAAATGAGATCACTGCAAGTCATGACCATTTCATTTCTTAGTTTCTTTTTCCTGACTGTGTACACTGATGTGTCCCTCAGTGTTATATGGACAGGAAGCATGGAAATGGCCTATTGTAAAGAGAGACGGTTAGAGGAACGGAGACGCTGACTTTGTAAATACATTATCACCAACTGATAGATGGTCTTCTTTTCATTCCACATTTCCCCTCTACTACATTTTGCATCTTCATTCTTTTAATATATACCTTGGATATTTCAACAGGATTGTTTAACAAAATCTAAGATTTAAAATAATACAGTCCCTGGAATGCTTCAACTCTAACCTCACCCGTTTATACTTATATGCCATTCTTTTCCAATGGTATAGTATCATCTTATTTTTTTATAACCAATACCATTTTCTTTGCTCACCATACCCTCATGCTTCCTCCTAAGCCTTCCTTCTAAGATGATTTTTCTTCTCTCTGAAGTATACTCTTTAAAAGTTCCTTTGGGGGGTGCCTGGGTGGCTTAGTCGGTTAAGCGTCCGACTTTCGCTCAGGTCATGATCTCACGGTTCGTGGGTTCGAGCCCCGCGTCGGGCTCTGTGCTGACAGCCAGCTCAGAGCCTGGAGCCTGTTTCAGTCTGTGACTCCCTCTCTCTCTGACCCTCCCCTGCTCACGCTCTCTCTCTCTCTCGAAATAAATAAAAAAAAAAACCTTAAAAAAAATTAAAAAAAATAAAAGTTCCTTTGGGGGGAGGAGTGCCTGACTGGCTCAGTTGGTAGGGCGTCCAACTCTTGAATTCACTTCAGATCATGATCTCATGGTTTGTGGGTTCAGACCCTGTGTCTGGCTCTGTACTGACAGTGTAGAGCCTGCTTGGGATTTTCCCTCTCCCTCTCTCTCTCTCTGGCCCTCCCCTGGTCGCTTGCTCTCTCTCTCTCAAAATAAAAAAATAAACTTAAATTTTTTAAGTTACTGTGGCATGAGACTGGATTGTAGACTCTTTTTTTTTTTCTTTGTCTATGGAAATGTATATCACAGTTGCTTTTGAGAGATGTCTACTAATCATAAAATTCTGGGCTGAAAATGAATTCCTCTCCGGAGTCTGGGCACCTTAGACTCTTCCCTAATTGGGTTGTCAACTCTGCTTTGGTCCAATTTTTGTGTCTTGGCTTCTAATCTAAATTTTCTCTCAGGCTCTTATATGTTTTCTATTTCTCTATAGGCTTGTTTTGGCTAATCATCAGGGGGCACTACCAACCAAGAACTACTTTAAAATACAGTTTTGCCATGCATTTTAGGATCACCTATTGTGGATTGAGACCCAATACACAGTTGATTGTCCATTTGGGATTATGGATTCTTATGTAGGAGGGCTTCCCCTCCCATCCGGAGCCACAAAAAGATGGACACCTTTCTTCAATGTCTACTTTAGTGAGGTATAATACTTTTCAGTTTCCTCCTCACTGAGAGTGTCTCTTTGGACACCTTGGAGAATTGTAGTCCTGTTCACAATTTTCCTGTATGGCCTTTCAAACTACAACTGTAAGTTGCTGGGTTTACTAATGTCCCTAAGGCAGTGCCTGTTTATACCCCTTTAGAACCCTTGTTCCTATTTGTTTTTATGGCCACAGAGAATTTTCCTTATTTTCTAGCCAACTCAGCCACACATTCAAGTTTACTTTCATCTGGTATCTTTGTGTGCTTTGTTGTGAAACTTTGTGATATCTGGTCCTCAGTATGGTTGAAAATAGAGGTCTATCTTGGATTTTTTCAATAAAAGGTCTTTGAGGTAATTTCATATTGGTACATTCTTGATGATTTTATAGTATTCCATTGTAAAAACATACCACTGACTTGCTCATTTCTTTATTCACAAATCTTCTTTCCTACAACATTGCTTTTAAAGGAGAAAAATTATAGAGAATAAATGTGTACATTTCTCATACTGCATATGTATACAGTATATTCCTAAATGTTGAACTGCTGGGGCAAAAGAGATATCAGCCTTATTCTATTTTTTTAATGGACTACTTTAAAAAATTCGTTGTCATGTTTATTTGAGAGAGAGGAAGGGAGTGACAGTGAGAGAGAGGAGAGAGGAAACATGCTCACGGGTACATGCATGGAGGAGGGAAGAGAGAGAGGGAGAGATTGTTCCTCCTGACCTTGCTTCTCTTGTGTAAGCATGACTAAGTCCTGTGGATTTTCTCAACACGTCAGCTTCCTTGCTTTAACACTATCCTAGCTCAAAATAGTCTCTTGCTTCTATTATGCTAAGCCCTTCCTAAAAGTTCCATTTTTCCTTGTTACTTTCATTGTATTCTAGTACAATCATGAGTGAAACTCATAGTAACCTAAAGTCTTTTGGAAAAGATTGAATTATGCTTAGTATCATGATTAAAAGGCATTACAATTTAGATATATTTAAATTATATCCAATATATTTTAAAATGTCAAATAGCTGAACTATTTTATTAAAATATTCTACATTTGCCCTCCATATTATGTTATAAACTATTAACTGCATATTTTTCATGACTAACCTCAGCTTTCCTTCCTTAGGTCCTGGATGCTTGGATAGGATCCACTGTGAGAGTCCTGACCAATAGTTATGTTCTTATAGCAGAACCCCAATGCATTCTTTAATGGAGATGATATGACGCTTCTAGTTGTTGTTTTTTTTTTTTTAAGAAAAGTCAGCGAGAAATTGAATTTATGACTACTACTTTTAAAAGTATAAACTTTTTTTTTGTTACAAGAGCAATTCGGGTATAGTAAAACCAAAGGATCCTTTTCTATAATTCCTTAGGAAATAACAACCTGTTGATTCCAAGGGAAATATTCCTAACTTAATAAATTTTACCATTAAGAATTACAAAGATTTTTGGTTAGTGTTTAAAATCTGTCAGTCTGGCAATTTTCTGCTTGACAGATTTTTTTTTTTTGTTTTTGATCTTATTTGGGCATTAGGACTGTTAGGAACATTAGAATTAAGGGAGTATGTCCACATAGGATGTCTCTGATTATCTATCTCTACTCTGAAGATGAGTAACACTGGTGAGGCATAGATCTATGACACGTAGGAGAGAGAAACCATCTAACCCAGATGGCAAATGGTTTCACCTCAAGTGCCAAATCTAGTAGGGTGATAATGACTTGTTAGAGTCTTGTCTGAGGGATAATTCTTAGGTTTTTAACTGGACTCTTTAAAATTTTTTAAAATGTTTATTTAGTTTTGAGACAGAGAGAGAGAGAAAGGCAGAGAAAGGGGGAAATAGAACCCAAGCAGGCCCAGGCTCTGAGCTGTCAGAACAGAGCCTGACATGGGGCTCAAACTCACAGATTGCGAGATTCTGATGTGAGCTAAAGTGGGATGCTTACCCGACTGAGCCACCAGGTGCCCCTGGATTCTTTAATTTTTAAGAGTACCTTGATTAATTAGATTTATTGTGATTAGTGCTTGTGTGATGCACCTTTTTCTATTTCTTTTACTTTTAACTTAAGTGTATATTAATATTTTAGGTGGGATTTTTTTGAGAGTGCTTATAGTTAAAACTTTTCTAGTCAATTTGAAAATTCTCATATTTTAATCAAGTATTTAGGCCACTTACATTTAATATAACAATCAATATGGCTGCATTTCATTTACTGTCTTTGTATTTGTCTTTTATCTGTCATGTTGTTTTCCTTTTTACCTCTTTCCCTGCCTTCTTGTGGACTAGTTGAGTATTTCACTTTATCTCTACCATTGCCTTATCAGCTTTTTCTTTTTGTTTTCTCTTTTTAGTGTTTTTTCTAGGGTTTACATTATACCTCTTTAATTTGTCACAGTCTATAATTTTATTCAGTTTCAAGTGTAATCTAAGAGCTTTACAACAGTCTTACTTCCATTGTCCTTCCTGTTCCTTGTATTGTTGCCATATTTTTACTTCCATATAAATCATAATCAAAAACAATATAATGTTCTTTTACTTTTAACAGTCAATTATATTTCAAAGAAAGGTATAAATGAGAAAATATCTCTTATATTCTTCCACATATTTAGCATTTCTAGTTCTTTTCAGTCATTTGTATACATCAGAGTTTCTGTCTGATATCATTTTCCTTCTAACTGAATAACTTCCTTTAACAGTTCTTCTTATGTAGGTCTGCCAGTGCCAAACCTTTTAGCATTTGATTCCTTGACATGTTTTATTTATTCCTTTATTCTTCTCCATTTTTGATATTTTCACCGGACATAGAATTGCCAATTAACAGGGTTGTTCTTGATTTTTTTTTTTTTTTTTTGCTTATTTCTTGCCACACATCGGGGTATTTTTCTTTTGTCTTCTGCTTGCATAATTTCTGATGAGAAATTTATATTAGTTTCCTTTGCAGTAGTTTTTTATAGTTGCTATAAAAAAATTACCACAACTTTGTTGACTTAAAGCCACGCCAATTTATATTTCCGGATATCACACATCCAAATAGATCTTTTTGGGCTAAAATTATGGTGCCAGCAGAGCTTTGTTCCTTCTGGAGACTCTAAGGCAGAATCCATTTCCTTGTCTTTTTCAGATTCTGGAGGTTCCCTCTATTCCTTGACTCTGGCTTTCCCTGTGTCTTCAAAGTCAGGAATGTCTGATAAAAGTTTTTCTCATGTTGTGTCATTTTGACACTGACTTTCTTGCCTCTCTCTTTCACTTCTAAGGGTTTTGTGATTATTTTGGGCCGATCTAGATAATACAGGGGGACTTTTCTCAGTATCAACTGATGAGCTACATTAATTCCATCTGCAACTACAATTCCCCCGTGACATATTCATAGATCCTGATGACTAAAATGTAAACATCTTTGGAAAGCCGTTATTCTGCCTCCCACAAAGTCTTTAATAATTTTAGTTTTTGTTCCTTGATATAAAATGTATTTCCTCCCACTTCTGGTTGTTTTAACCTTCTGTGTTTATTGTTGATTTTTAGGATTTGGATACTAATGTGCACTTTTGTATATGTATATTTTTATTGCTTGTAGTTAACAGACCTCTTGGATCTGGGAGTTTATAGTTTTTATCAGATTTGGAGAACAGTTGGCCATTATACCTTTAGTTACTTTTCTGCTTTTTTGCTTCTGAAATATCTGATGTCATGTTATTTTCATTTTAAGTGAACGTTCATTTTTAATTCAATTGTATTTTTCATTTCGGATACTGTGTTTTTCTCTCTGCAAGTTCCACTTGGTTCTTTCTTTTGTATCTCTCATTGTTATATACTACATATTTGTGTCTTCCAAAATTCATATATTGAAACTCTTAATGTGTTGGCGTTAAGAGGTGATTACGTCATGAAGGTAGAGTCCTCATAAATTAGACTAATGCCCTTAGAAGAGAAGACATAAGAGAGCTTGCCTCTCTCTCTGTTCTGCACCATGTGAAAATACAGCCGGAAGTTACTACAAACCAGTAGGAAGGCTCACACTTGAAACCTATTGTGTTGACACTCTGATCTCAGACTTCCAGCCTCCAGAACTGTGACAAATGAATGTTGTTTAAGCTGCAAGTCTGTGACAGCAGTCTGAACAGACTGATACATTCAGCCTTGCCCCAACCTGTTTCATGTTTTTCTTTACTATTTGAGAATAGTTATAATGGGTGTTTTAATTTTAATGTTTTTGTTTTGTTTGCTAGTTCATCTCTTGTCATTCCTGGTTCTGTTTTTACTGATTGATTTATCTTCTGGTACTTGATCACATTTTCTGATACTTGGTTGGTCTAGTAATTTTTTATTATATCCTAGGCACTGTTATTGTCATTGACTGTGTGGATTTTGTATATTATTTTAAAGATATTTGGCTTTCTTTGTGTGGACAATTTAAATTACTTATGTCTCAGTTTGATCCTTTAAGGCATGTGTTTAAGCTTTGCTGGGGCTAGAGTATCCTTCACACCAGGGATAATTCAGTCCTACTACAAGGTGCTCCCCGGCCCCACCTCCCCTGCACACACACTGGGGTCTCCAAGAGCTGTCCTGTCCCACATGGTCAGCAACAGTTCTCCACTGTAACTCCGGATTTTGAACACCACTAGGCCCTGTATGGGCTCTGGGAATTACTCAGTTTATAGCTCCTTGATTCTTTGCTTTGATGTACAGATCTTCACTCTATACATGTGCCACCTAATACTCGGCAAACACCCAAAGAGACCTTAATGCAGATTTGTGGCCTTTTTTCTATAAGGCTGTTTCTTCTCTGGCTCTCAGACCCTTAACTTCAGCTACTTCAGACTCCCCAAACTCCTGTATGTAGTTCCTCGACTCAGGGAGACTGACTGGCTTATTTGGGTTCTTCTTCTGGGGCCCACAGTCTGGAAATTGCCGTTAGACAGAAATCCAGGAAGATTTTAGGGTTCAACTAGTTTGTCTACCTTCTTTCATAGACGAGAGCCTTGTGCTGCCAGTTGTCCAATATATGAAGACTGTTGTTTCATATATTTTATCCAGTTTTTTGGTTGATTACAGCAGGAGGTAAGTTTGGTTCTTGTTAATCAAGTCCAGAGGTGGACATCTCTTTCCATTGGTTTAAAGTGAATGAGGTGCCTCATTTGTTATGATATCACAGCATAAGAGGCTGAACTTACCTCTGTCTACAGCTTTTTGGCCAATTATTTTTCATTATATTTCCCATCTATTCTACATCATATCCTTCCTTCTTGATATCCCGGACCATGTGGCACTTACATCTTTGCACCTGTTTTCTTGCTGTTTGGTGTTTAAATGTCCTCCCTAGTTCTCTACTTTTTTCATTTAACTGATGTTTGTTCACCAGTCATTTGTCCCAGCTCAGCATTTTGCCTTTCCGTTTTCCTTATTAACATCTCTCTCAATAGATAAATGTTTCATTTAATTGCGCTCATGATTGAATTGACAGTGTGGCTCTGGGATCAGGCTGTGTGTGTTTGAATCCTATCTCTTACTCTTAATATTTCTTATATGTTGTGCAAGTTATTTAACTGCTTATCTCCTCCTTGTGATTTCCTTCAGCTTGTAATTAGTAAACAGGTGTGCTTGATCTATCTTCTTCAAGGTATTTGCTACTTGAAAAAGAAAAAAAGAAGTGAATTTGCCCCAGATGTGTCTTTTTTAAAAATGTTGATTACTGAAAGCTTATGAGAGATTTACTTAGAATATAGGTAGAATAATATGTTGGATTTGTCTATAATCTTAAAATTAGATGGTATAAGCAATGTTTCTGTTGGAAATCAATAACTCTTTTTATACTTGTATTGTTCACAGAATGTGAAACTCATACATGCCCATTATGTTTTCCCATGTCGTTTTCACTTTGGGCTTAAAAAAGAAGATTTAGAAAGGAATTTCACTAAGGACCACTTCAATAACTACATCAGGCTGGGTGATAATAGCACATGGCTTTCTTGCATTTTAGGCTTGGCCAGAAGCCACATATATCAAATTTTTGAACTATGCATCATTTACTATAGTGTGTATGTTTCTTGAATTTTTACAGCAATCACCTATTCATTATGTTTATACACTTTTCTATTTCTAGGAACACAAATGGTACGTATTTTTATGCACTAAGTAGGAACAACCCTCAGTAGTAACTCAAAGTTGCCTATGAATTATTGCAAAGGCCAAATTGTAATTTTATACTCTGTAGATATTTGCTTTCTTTCTCCTAGGAGTATTCCACAGCATTTATTTTATTGTCCCAAGAACATTTGCAGCATCAAGGAAGGAAGGCATTGCGTTCGTTATTTCCTTTGCTGTCTAAGGACAGAAGTTCTGATCATCATTCAGTGTCTGACCTCTATAAGCTGCCTAAATTTACTTGACTTTCAGTTCATTGTCAAAAGGATCAGTGTCTCAAAAGTTTCAAAACCAAAGTAATATATCTGCAATTAAATGACAACTTTAAATGACTCAAAAGAAAGGCACTGCATCTGTCTAAAAAATAACCCATACTGGCTGCACTTAAAAGCAGATGAAGTGCACATTCATAGCTAATTATAAACAAAAACTAGTTAACACTTTAAATAAAAGGAAAAATAGCAAAAAGATTTAGAGCCTAGACAAGCAGATGAAAGGGTTCTAAGTTGCCTTCCATCTGATATTACTCAAATACAACTCTGTCTCCAATTACCTGGGAATATGTGGTATTCCCTCATGAAAGCTCCAGATCAGAAAGGGCGTCCGTTCCGTGCCTCTGCTTACTCACAGTCGTTTGGAACAAGTTCAGCAGAAATATTTAACATTGCAAAAGAGTCTGGAGCCAGACAAGTGACTACAGACAGTAATCACTGGGTCAAAATAGTAACTTAGTAGGACAACAAACACCAGAAAATATTTGTGGGAGCAGAGATTTGGGGGGAGGAAGTATTAGTGCTGTTGGAGAAGATATCACTGAATTCAGCCGAAAATGGCCAAATAGAATCATTGAAACATTTTTCAACCAGTTTCATGTCTAGGGACATAGGAATGTCCATGCCAATGATCTCTGGCAAAATTGGACCTGAAAGGTAATATTATGCCCTAGCCTTAAAATAAATAAATGGATGGCGGAGGGGAGGTGAAACTAACCACCTAAATAAATAAAGGCTACCTCCTAAAAAGTTCAGTGTTTCTTTTATTATATGGTTTTAACTACAAGCTTCCTCTGCCTCAAATTGCATATCGCTATTAAGATGTGGGGGGCAAAGGGAGACCATCACTACGACAACTGCAGTATTTTGATTAATATTTAATACCCAGTTTGCCCCAGAAGTGCACAGTTGATTGATCAGCTCCTATAAGGTCCATTTATTTCTAAGTTTAGATTTTAGGTCTATGAGTTGCTAATATTCTCTGCAGATTATGTGACGGTACAGACCTCTTCTTATTTTGCCTTCCTTCTGAAACTACATTGTACTTTTTCTTCCCTCTAGTATCAGTACAGGATTGATTGTTTTCTTTCATCATTCTGACTCTCTTCTCCCCACTTTAAACTCTGTTCTCAGTATCAAATGTATGCTTTAGAGGAATATTGCAAACTTTGAACATATCATCTTATCTTTTGGATTTCTGTAGTTTCTCCCTGAGTTTACAAAAGGTACTGTCGTCCCCCACGCAGCAATTTCATTTACTACTGTACCTCCACACAAAGACTCAGAAACTGTTAGCCTCTGCTTATACTATAAGTGCTGGGAGCCTATGAAAACAACAGCACACACAAATTAAGTAGAAGTAAAAAACAAGAAAGGATACTAACTATAGAGTTAATTACTTGAGTTTTGTAAAAGTTTTTGAGTCTCCTGTGATATCTCTTGGCCTGTAACTTATTTATATTGTTACAAGGAAGCATTCTTATTTTAGCAATATATAAGCCCCATTCTGAATCTGGGTACTCTAGGTTCTAAATTATTACCTATGCAGCAGGTGGTTTATGCCTTATTTCATTAGGCAACTCAATGGAAAGGAAATTATTACCCTGTTTTAATGATAAAGAAAAGTTAGAAAATCAATGTGATTAGTAGGATTATTAAAATCTAACACAATTTAGTGGCTGATACAGAATTCTTGCATAGGTCTGCCTGATTCTAAATGTCATATTTTAATCCCAAACACTGACCCCGATGGGATATGAAAATGAGCTTAGTGGTAAGAACCATGCCAAGAAACTGTAGCTTTTTCATGTGCCACGTGGGAGAGGCAGGTCCTGGACCCTGAGACCAGGGATGCCCTGGGTCGGTGTTGTCCATTAGGAGTCACACCAATTCCCCCACCAGAGGTGGCTGAGGCTTCCTGGCAGTAGAGGTGCAGGGAGCCTCAGGTGACTGGATGACAACTTGAAGGTCACTTCACACCAAGCCTTGAACCTGTTTATTTTAATGCTTTTTAAAACTTTTCTGTAGTTCCCATTATTGTGAATGACTAGAAGGCCACCATTCTCATTAACATGTCAAAAAAAAAAAAAAAAAAAAAAAAAAAAAAAAAAAAAAAAAAANAAAAAAAAAAAAAAAGAAGAAGAAGAAGAAGAAGAAAAGAAAAGAAATAAGCTATATGCTATAAAGAAAGGGAACATTTGGGGCTCCTGGGTGGCTTAGTCGGTTGAGCATCTGACTTTGGCTCAGCTCCTGATCTCATAGTTCCTGAATTTCAGCCCTGCGTCGGGCTCTGTGCCGACAGCTCAGAGCCTGGAGCTGCTTTGGATTCTGTGTCTCCCTCTCTCTCTGCCCCTCCCCAGGTCATGCACTTTCTCTCTCTCTTATTCTCAAAAATTAAAAAAAAATTTTTTAAGCTAAAAACAAAGAATGGGAAAGTCGGTCATTCTTTAAATAGAAAATTGGAACCTTTTATAACTCCTATCTAGCAAATTTTGCATACTTATGAAAGTGTATTGACAGTATGCTGTAAGTATATAGGAAATTGTTGCTAAAAGTAACTCTGGCATTTAAAACTAGTCACAAAGCCGTCTGTGCCATTAGAAATGAACTGAAAACAATATTTATATTTTTGAAAATATAGCTCAGGGAATAAAATAATTAGCAATAAGATGTTGACATGGTTTATAGAAAATAATCTTATTTCTATATCACTTTCAGCTTTCTTTATCTTATTTCTTTATCACTTTCAGAAAATAAATAGACTTACTTGAAAG
>NW_027529596.1:3045890-3078389 GCF_008692635.1 Crocuta crocuta
GTATATAAATATAAATAAATATATTTACTTGAAATATATAAATTTATATATTTATATATATGTATGTATATATATAAAACACAGATGGTCACTGCCTGTCAGAAGCTTTTACTCAGACTGAAAACACAGTCTTTAAGATTTTGGTCACTGGAAGTGACTAGCTTAAATACCTCCTACATGAATGGCAGTGTTACTCTTATTTTGTTTCTGAACAATATCCTAATTCTCACGAACTCAATTATATTTTATTTTACTTTGGTAGATTTCATCCTCATTAACTAAAGAAACAGAATCCTGCATTTGTCACTAAGTTAACATCTTAAGTGTGTTTCAAAGAATCACGACAGCAAAATGTTGATGGACTGTTTGTACAAGCAGCTTGTTGGGAAAGGGTGGTTCAGTGTGCCCAGAAACCGAATTACACCCCAACTTTGCAGAAAGCTTTTGTTTCTAAGATTGCCGTACAAAGGAAAATCTGTCTAGTTCACTGAATTGTTGACTCTACATCAAGAGTTGAAATGTGTAGTCTAATGCACTTGCTTTGATCTCTCATTTGACTGTTTATCAAAGCTGATTACACTCTGAATACACAAATCCTCTTAGCTTCAAAATCATGTAAAGATAATGGATAATAGAGCATTTTTAAGTATTCTCTGCTATTCCAATTTGGTTTTATGATTGTAATACGGCTATTAGGTTTGGGAGGAGGGTCTGTTTTTATGTTTGGTTCCCTTGGTAAGATCCAGTCTTTTGCCACATTGGATTAGAGTGGGTTTTGCTTTTTTTTCCAGCCAAACTTGCTCATGCAGTGAAGCAAGAGCTGTTGTAGTACACATCAAAAGGAATCATTATGAACATATGAAATTTACTTCATTCTCCTCACCACAATTTAGGGGCTTATCCTTTTTGGAAAGCTATAAGTATGTGCTTTCTTTATCTGTGTGTAAGTTGAAACCTAATAAAATAGCATTTGATGTATTCAGTTAAAGATAATTATGTATTATATCACCTTACAAATTTCAAGAGCTTAAAATCCAACATTTTCAAAGAACATTTATTTAGTCCCTGCTAATTATTGGAGGCCGTATGCTAAATATTTGTATATGTCAACAGATTAATCTATTTGCCTAAGATTACGTAGCTGATTTTAATGGCAGAATCAGGAATAGAATATAGATCTCTAGCATGCATGCCAGCATGTTTTAAATTTCATAAGGCATTTACTTGATTCTTCTAACAGAATCCAGAAATTTTCTTCTAATCTCACTCTTAATCTCTGTATTTTTAAAAAAGGAAGAAAATTCACGTGAGGGCAATTGGAAGAATGTCCGTTCTGAAAATTGCGTGCATTGCGGTGCCTTTTTGTTTTCCCTTATACACACTTGATATTGTTCTAGAATTGCTTCTTGAAGCACACCATTTTTAAGCTGGGCGGCCCAGAGCAGATTTTATAAGACAGTGTGTTCATGTTGGAGCCTTTTCAAGTAAAATCATGGAGCATCTATTCTGTTTTTTTAATATGGCTAAAAATTGACCTGTAAGTTTCTGTAAACAATCTAAAGTACAAAAATGTAAAGGAGAAAACAGTGCTCTCTGCTGCCAGCTCAAATGGTCCCTGCTGAATCCGACAATCCTGGCCAGGAATGGCCCTGTGCCCCTCGATTATGTCTTTACAGATACTGAACAGACCTTTGAACAAACACTATCGTGAGGTTGTAAAACATTAACCAGCCCAAGCTGGATTATTGTGTTTTAAGTAGTGATAGAGACATTTTGACAATTCTCAACTGACTATGGGTTTGATTTCACGCACAGTTCCAATTTTTTATAATCAACTCAGCCTCCTCCACTTTTCTCCCCATTTCTCAAAATGGTCACAGTGTGACCCAAACGACAACTTCTTCCTTCACTAGTTTCACTAGGGTTTTTTTTTTTTTAATTAATCTTTTAAACTTTTTGTCCTGTTGCTCAGTGATTTTCAAAGTGTGTGTGACACACCATTAGTGAAGCATGAAATCAACTTAGTGGGTCACAACTACACTTTGAAATCTAATAGAATAGTGTAAAAATATGAGAGAACATTATATGAAGTAAGTATTTTTGAAACGTTTGTGTCAGGTGTGTGCGTGTGTGTGTGTGTGTGCACGCCCACGCATGTATGTAGGGAGAGTAATACATAATGCTTGCTGACTAAAAAATGTAAAGGTCACTGCTGCACCTTATTATGTGATCGTGTTCCTATGTTTTTAAAAATAATTTCAAGTAGTGATGTAATCACTTTCTTAAAATTTGATCTTTGGGTTTCTGTCAGGCTATCATTTATGTTTAGACAAAAATGCTAGCAAATAAATGAGGACACTATTGCGTCCCTACTTTCAATTAGTAGAAAATGTTGGTATCTTGTCCTGTACCTCTGTAGAAATAATCTGTGGATCTGTTCACTTGTGGTCTGGTATGGAGAGCACTAGTCAAGAAGTTTACAACCATTTCCACTTAGTTTCTTCACTTGGTTTTTGTACCTTTGCTTGAGAGAGTTATTTTTAACTGATTATTGGCATTTAAATTCCAAGTTAAACAAATTAATGTGACAAACACATTTAAAGTGATTATGTAATTAGCCACTGTTTTGTTTTCTCAGGTTAATGTGACTGACTTAAAGAAATTACTTAGGGCGCCTGAGTGGCTCAGTCAGTTAAGTGTCTGACTTCGGCTCAGATCATAATCTCACGGTTCGTGGGTTCGAGCCCTGCGTCCGGCTCTGTGCTGACAACTAGCTCAGAGCCTGGAGCCTGCTTCAGATCCTGTGTGTGTCTCTCTCTCTGACCCTCCCCTGCTCACACTGTCTCTCTCTCTCAGAAATAAATAAAACATTAAAATAAGAAATTACTTAGAAAAAAGGAAATTACTTAGAATTTAAAATTTTTAATTTGTCATATATTTTATGTATTGATACATAGAAAATTAAATACAATCAATCTACTTAATCATATTAATAGATTTAAAATAAGCTTTTTGGAATACACTAGAATTATTAGTAATGAATTAAAATATATTTCCTATTATTTGGATCATATTTTGCTTAAGATAGTGTAACTATTATTTATCTAATTTCTTTTTCTGTTCTTGCGTTTTCAGCTAAAATTGACCAAGAGGCAGAGGAAAATTCATTGACAGAGACTCATAAATGGTGAGAAATTGCTTTCCTTTTATATAAAAATTTATTCTCAGAATAAGTTTATTAAATACTTAGTATGTTTTATCTCAAGGAACCAATTATTAGCTCAGTNTTAGAATTATTAGTAATGAATTAAAATATATTTCATATTATTTGGATCATATTTTGCTTAAGATAGTGTAACTATTATTTATCTAATTTCTTTTTTTGTTCTTGCGTTTTCAGCTAAAATTGACCAAGAGGCAGAGGAAAATTCATTGACAGAGACTCATAAATGGTGAGAAATTGCTTTCCTTTTATATAAAAATTTATTCTCAGAATAAGTTTATTAAATACTTAGTATGTTTTATCTCAAGGAACCAATTATTAGCTCAGTTTTTGTTTTCAAGCATAAAAGAAGAATAAAGTAATAGTGTACTTTAATATTATATCGAATTTCCAAATCTATTTTTATGACTCTAGATTCTGTGTGAATCTGTTAAGCAGCAAATTATTGTGACTAGCTTAGCACTTTCTTTGAATGAGGTTTAGGGCTGTGGAAGGACCAGAGAAGGAAAGATAGCAGGAACCTGTTTTAAGAAAGAAGGGTGAAGAGTCTGGTTATAGGAAAGTATTCAGTTTGTGCATTAAAAAGTAGGGTCTAAGTAGGAAGCCAGGAACTTTCTGTGCATAAACTTTTACTTTCAGATTGCCAATGGAGATTTGCAATCATGAGTGAGTGAGCATAGAAAAGTCTTGGCTTCTCTGCCTCCACATTCTCTTTTTCTCTTTTCTCTCTCTGTATTCCTTGGTGTTCTCCAGAAAGCAGAACCAATAAAATGTGTGTGTGTGTGTGTGCGCGCGCGCACGTGCAGAGAGAGAGATATTAAGGAATTATTTGGCCCATAACAGAGTGGTAATTCCTAGTAGTAGTTAATGTTTTAATCTTGAGTCTGAGAGCATTCTGGAGACAGTTCCAGAATGTCTTTGTAGTAGAGTAGTCACTTTTCTTAAGACCTTCAACTGATTGAATGAAGCCCATCCATGTTATGGAGGATAACCTGCTCTCCCCAAGTCTACTGATTTAAATGTTAATCACATATTTAAAAAATTATTTTCAATGTTTATTTATTTTTGAAAGAGAGAGCGAGAGAGAGCAGGGGAGGGGCAGAGAGAGGGAGCACAGAATCCAAAGCAGGCCCCAGGCTCTGAGCTATCAGCACAGAGCCTGGCGTGGGGCTCAAACTCACAAACCATGAGATCATGACCTGAGACAAAGTAGGATGCTTAACTGACTGAGCCATCCAGGCATCCCTAAATGTTAATCACATCTTAAAAGTACAGTAAAACCTTGGTTTCTGAGCATAGTTTGTTCCAGAAACATGCTTATAATCCAGAGCACTTATATATCAGAATGAATTTCCTTATAAAAAATAATGGAAACTCAGATGATGCATTCCCCAACCCAAAAATATTCATATTAAAATGATTATAATACTGTAATATAATATAAAATAATAAAGAAAATACAAAAATATAGGAAAATGAACAGAGTTTGCTGCACTTACCTTCGAAAACTTTCATGGCTGGTGCGAGGGAGACAAGAGAGAGGAGGGCTATTGTGTAGGACGACTTCCCCTGTCACGAACGGATCACTGTTATCTGTTGGTTCAGTGGAATCTTCTTTCAATGAAACTTTAACAAAAGAAGTTATCCAACTGCTTTTGCTTCCTTTTGAAGATTTCATGGAAATGTGACATTGGAGTGTCATCAAACAGATTCATCACTCGCACTGCTTATTCAGGTGGTGCTTTTCTACAAAATTTTGCACTCGCTCTTCCCCATGTTTTACATGCCTCCCTAATCTCATTTGAAGTGAGATTCCCTCCTCCTTTTCCTCCTCCTCTGCAGATGAGATGCAGACATAGACTTCTTACAAAATCTTGAAATTTCAGGCACTCTTCAGTACTTCTCAGTGATTTTCTTCTTAATTTCCACCGTAATCATCTTCTTACCACCTTTCTTTTCAACCTTTTCCTGCATGGGGTCCATTGTATATGTTCACATGGATGTTGCCTACAGTACAGTATTAATAAACTCTTGTCATATGCAGTATTTAATGTAACTGGCAATAAGGCCACAGAGGAAAGGGTCTCTATCTGCAGGCAGGCTGACCTAGAATGAAGCAAAGCTTACTCTTAATATGGAAAAGCAAAGGACTGTCCACAGATACTTTGAAGTGACCAAAAATATACTAGTGCCAGTTGTGGGCAGCTTCCAACATTCTGAAAAAAAACCACTGATTTCGGCCACACACTGTGGCCTGAGACCGAGCATCCAAGCATGGGAGACAATCACCCACAATTCTGCGTTGAGAGAGAGAGAGAGAAGAACATTGGCTCTGTTGTGATCATGTGACATTTGTCATCACATACTACTCGTACTGCAAGACATCACTCATTTATCAAGTTAAAATTTATTAGAAATGTTTGCTCATCTTGTGGAACCACACACGGAACAAATTACTTGCAATCCAGGGTTTTACTTATTTTCACAACAACGTATAGATTGGTGTTTGCCCCCAAAACTGGTTACCATAACCTAGCCAAATTGACATATCAAATTAGCCATCACACTCTCTAAAGAATTCCGATTATGCTTAAGTGAAAATTTTGATTAAAGAAATTCTTTGCCGTTACTTTATTAGGCAAGATCCTGAATATTCTGTAAACAAATTCCACAATTTTTGTTGTTATTTAATGTGACGTATTGTGTTAGACAAATTGGTAAAGACGACTGGCCAGTTTCTATGAAAAGCAAAAACAGGTCCCAACCAGTAGCTTCTGAGGAAGACGGCAGAGTAGAAGGACTCTAAGCTCACCTTGTGCCATGGCTACAACTGAAGAGCAGCCACATCAGTGTACACCCAAAACAGTCTCCGTCGCTAAATAAAGAGAAGAGGCCACATTAAAGAGAGTAGGAGGGTGAAAACCAGGTTAGGAGCTATAAGAACCTGTGAGACAATCCACAGGATGGAAGGACACCTCTGGCACAGGCAGGGAAGAAAGGAGAGAAACAGATTCTCACACCAAAGATCCCACATGGGTAAGATGAATCCCCGTAAGATTTCGCTTTGAAAAACAGAGGGGCTGAATGTTAAGAGTTCTTATAATCAGCAAGGCCTAATACCTGGACCACTAAAAATCAGCAGGGAGAGCCAAAAGGGTAAGCTGAGAGAGGAAACTAAGTCTCTACCCTTAAAGAGAAGGCAAAATAAACAACCCCACTGAGATACAGCATCGAAGCCACAGCTTGAAAATTCCTGTGGTATATGAGAGTGAGATTTGTTTACTAATATGAGAACATGTGTGGGAGGGACAGGGATCCTTGGGAAATTTCTCCAAGAACAAAGGAGATGGTGGGCATCATTTCATTCCCCCAGCCCACAGCCTACACACGTGACACCTGTGGGAACCAGCATTCTACATTCTACTCGCCACCTGACCTGATACGATTGTGCCCAGCCCATGCATTCTCCTGTGGACATGCTACCTCCAGTTAGGCCTCAGCTCCAGGCCCCCTTTCACAGCAGACCCACGAAAACCTTGCTAACACTGAGCATCTTGCCCCTGCATGCTTCTGTGGATATGCCCCCTCCAACCCTACATCAGAGATGAAGAACTCAGTAAATGAAATTAAAAATACTCTAGAAGGAATGAATAGACCAGGGGAAGCCAAACAGATCAGTGACCTGGAAGACAGAGTAATGGAAAACAATAGAGCTGAAGAGGAGAGAGAAAAGAAATCATAAAAAATGAAAACAGGTGAAGGGACCTCAATGACACCATCAAGTATAATAACATTGACATTATAGGGATCCCAGAAGGAGAAGAGAGAGAAAAGGGTGCAGAAAATATATGTGAAGAAATAATAAATAGCTGAAAACTTCCCAAATCTGGGGAAGGAAACAGAAATCCAGATCCAGGAGGGACGGAGAGCCCACAATGAAAAGTCAATCAGGGAAATCCACACCAAGACACACAGTAAATAACATGGCAAAAAGTGGTGATAGAGAATTTTAAAAGCAGTTAAGAGAAAAGAAAGCAGTTACATACAAGGGAAATCCCAGAAGGCATTCAGTGGATTTCTTTTTAGTAGAAACTTTGCAGGCCAAAAAGGGATAACATGATATATTCAAAAAAGTCCTGAAAGAAAAAGTGTAGCCAAGGATACTCTCCAGCAAAGGCTATCATTCACAATAGAAAAAGAGTTTCCCAGATAAAAAATAAAAAAATAAATGATGACCACTAAACCAGCCCTGTAGGGACTCTTTGAGTGGAAATGAAAGACCATAAGGGAGAGTAAGAAACATAGGAAACAAAAGCAATAAAAATAAGTATATCTATAAAAGTTAATCAGGGGATTAACAAAATAAAAAGATGACATATGCCCAAACTGTGAGGGGGAGAGGAGTAAAGATTGGACTCACATTTAAGTGACCATCAACTTAATATAGACTGCTATATGCAGAAGAGGATATATACAAACCTAATGGTAACCACACGTGAAAAGCCAGTCATAGATATGCAAAAAATAAATAGAAAGGAATCCAAGTTTATCACTAAAGAAAAACCAGCAAACTGTGAGAGAAGAGAGCAAGAGAAGAAAGAAACAGAGAACTATAAAAAGCATTAAACAAGTAATAAAATGGCAATAAATCTGCCAGTAATTACTTTGAAATGATCTGTCAATAATTACTTTGAATGTAAAAGGACTAAACACTCTAATCAAAATACATAGGGTGACCAAATGGTTAAAAAAGCAAGACCCATTTCAGACCTAACAACAGATTGAAAGTGAAGGGCTAAAAAAAGCACTTGTCATGCAAATGAAAGCGAAAAGAAAGCCAGGGTAGTAATACTTCTACTGGACAAAATAGACTTTAAAACGAAGAGTGTAACAGAAGAGAAAAAAGGGCAATATGTAATAATAAAGGTGAAAATCCAACAAGAAAATATAACAATTGTAAATATTTATGAACCTGACAAGGAAGCACCCAAATAATGTAAAGCAGCCAATGACAAACATAAAGGAAGTAATTGCTGATAATACAATAGTAGTGGAGGACATTAACACCCCAATTACATTGATGGACAGATCACTCAAACAAAATCAATATGGAAACGGTAGCTTTGAAAGACATATTGGATCAATTGGATCTAACAGGTATATTCAGCACATTCTATCCTAAAAGTGCAGAACACACATTCTTTTCAAGTGCACATGGAACATTCTCCAGAATAGATCACATATTAGGTCACAAAACAAGCCTCCACGAATTCAAAAACACTGAAGTCAGAAATTGTGTATTTTCTGACCATAACACTATAAAAGTAGAAATGAACCACAAGAAAAAATCTGGAAAAATCACGAATATATGGAGGTTAAATAACATGCTGCTCAAAATGAATGGGTCAAGCAGAAAGTAAAAGAAGAAATTAAAAAGTACATGAAAGCAAATGAAAATGAATATACAATGGGGCAAAAGCTGTTCTGAGAAGGAACTTTAGAGCAATACATGCCCACCTCAAGAAGCAAGAAAAATATCAAATAAACAACCTAACCTTACAATCTAAAGGAGCTAGAAAAAGAACAAACAAAACCCAAACCAGTAGAAAGAAGGAAATAGTGGCGATTAGAGTAGAAATAAATTAAATAGGAAGTAAAAAAAACCAATAGAACAGCGCAATGAAAGCTTGACCTTGTTCTTTGAAAAGGTAAACAAAATTTATAAACCTTCAGCAGACTCATCAATAGCAGCAGAAAGAAAAGAGAGAAAGAGAGGGGATTCAAAACAACAAAACCAGAAATGAAAGGAGAAATAACAACTGATACCATAGAAATACAAAGAATTGTAAGAGAGAGAATATTATTAAAAATTACATGCCAACATTGGACAACCTAGAAGAAATGGATAAATTCCAGAACTGAAGCAGGAAGAAGTAGAAAATTTGAACAGACTAATCACCAGCAATGAAATTGAATCAGTAATCAAAAAACTTTTAACAAACTAAAGTTCAGGACCATATGCTTCACAAACATCGACCAAACATTTAAAGAAGAGTTCATACCTCTTCTTCTCAAACCATTCCAAAAATTGAAGAGGCAGGAAAGCATCTGGGTTCGTTCTATGAGGCCAGCATTACCTTTATACCAAAACTAGATAAAGACACCACAAGAAAAGAGAACTATAGGCCAATAATATCTCTGAGGAAACTGGACACAAAAACCCTCAACAAAATTTTAACAAAATACAAGGATTATTGAATCACCATATTGTACACCAGAAACTAATATGACATTGTACATCAACTATACTGGAATTTAAAAAAGTCAAGTCCTTAAGTTACGACAAACAGAAATTTCAATTAGATGCATGATAGAAAAACTGCCTAATGACCAAATTGTTAGTAAAAGAGCCATCTTATAATTGAACAATTCTGAAATTCAAAAATAAAAATAAGAATAATGAATTATGTGAAACGTTTCTCAAAGAATAAATCTTTGTTCCATTTTCATAGCAGCCTTACGTGACCAGCTCAGCAATGAACAGTAATTCTATTCAGGAAGGTAGCGTAACCCTGGCCTGATGACCTTGGAGACCAAATCCTGCCTTTTATGTGTTAGCTCTGTGACTTCAGGCCAATGCTATAATCCCACGACAATAATACCTACTCTGTAGGTGAGAATTAAGTTAGTTAATATTTCCCAGATGCTAAGTTTTTAGCAAATGGTCAGTAGATGTTAATTGCTATAGTATATTCACATTATTATCTTAATTAGAGATTAGAAAAAAATTTGTTGGTAGTCATAGAATACACCATATATTAATTTGTTTGATTCACTGTCTCTATTGGATCAGCCATTGGGCAGCCTCTCATGGTCATGGAACAAGATTTTGGTATCATGTCTGTGTATCTGCGCTTGCTCTAAGCTTCTGGCACTGTGACTTCAAGGATTTACCATAACTTTACATTTTTGTCCTCGTCTGAAATAAGAGAAACAACATATAGATTGTAAGTGGGTGGAGATAGTTCAAAATCATTAAGTGAGTGATGTGTAGAACACTTGCCTCGTATAAAGTCCTCTTGTATTTAATAAAATACTTGAGCTTAGGAGGCCGACTTCTAGAATGAAATCTCTTTCCAACAAACCGACATTTGGAGAAAATTATGTAAAACAATCGTTTAACATTATTAGGAAATGCTCAAGGGCATCCAGCAAATGGGGAATCATTCATTCAAGACAGTCTAGTAGACAGTCTACTAGATCTGTGGCATTTGAGCCACAACTCAGTTGTATCTTATGGACACTACTCTCGAAGCTCTAACCCAGGCAGGCGCCCTCTCCGCGGCTCCCACACCCTGGATCAGAAGACTGCCAGCACTGCTCATCCCACCAGCCACAGCTGACTACAGAAGTTCTATCCTAGACTATGATGTCAAGAGGTGGGGGCTCCTTTCCTCAACCCGGGCCTTTTTGGTGGGGCATAAGCTCTCGCCTAGGGGTGGCAGATTAAGAACATTGAACCCCATTATGCTAAGCGAAATTAGTCAGAGAAAGACAAATATCGTATGACCTCACTCGTACGAGGACTTTAAGACACAGAACAGATGAACATAAGCGAAGAGAAGCAAAAGTAATATAAAAACAGGGAGGGAGACAAACATAAGAGACTCTTAAATACAGGGAACAAACAGAGGGTTACTGGGGGGGTTGTGTTGGGGGGGGAGGGCTAAGTGGGTGAGGGGCTTTAAGGAATCTACTCCTGAAATCATTGTTGCACCATATGCTAACTAACTTGGATGTAAATTTAAAAAATCCAGTAAATTAAAAAAAAGAGTATTGCACCCCAGATCTTTTGCTCCAGCTGATTATCAGGGTAAGGGCTCCCCATACACCAGGAGGTGCAAGCAGAGAAGGCAGGGGCTAGCCACCTGAGCTCCTGCTTGTAGAGCCAAAGTCTCACTTTGGGAAAAGTGGGCCCCTGCCTCACCTCAAGCGTTAGCTCCTGTGTAGGCACTGGGACCCTGCCCAGAACTCTGCCGCTCTGTCCGAGAGGACGGACTCTTTTGTGGAACAGAGAATCCCATGCCTCAATGTCTGTTGAAAACGATTGGGGGTCTTAGTGTAGAGCAACTAAGAGGGCACTCACAGCTCCAACAAGCAAAGTGGGCAGGCAATCAGAAGTTTAACAGAAAGAACCAGGGAAGGAGAAGCATTCTTCTGGGATCACAGTCCGTCCACCCTCGGGTTTGGAAAGGCTGTGCCTGAGTTTACTAGTAAGTTTACTTACTCATGAGCCATCAGACCAGGATGTGAAGCAGACTTGGAAACATTCCCCAGGATGCATACAGATCCATCAGCAAATGATAGAAGCCTGCCTGGCACTAAGGGCCTCAGTGCAACCTCTGACCAGTCACTTGCTGAACAATAGCTATTCCGACCCAGGGGCAGCTTGGAGGATGCTAGTCTTAAAATAAAACCACACACATGCCTGGCAATCTGGAAGTACACCAGCCTCGGCTGAGCTTACTGCTTTTCTAGAACTGTGTGTGAGCAGGCAGAAGCATTTCTTCCTGATGTGCTGAAGGGGTTTCAATTCAGCCAGGCTGGCTGGCTCCTCTCCGGCAGCTGAGGGAATGATGGACTTGACCCAGATTCTAGAGTCTTGGGTCTCCTTCCCAGCTGTGAGGCCTTGGCCATTTTGTATACCACCCCAGTGCCCCCCAAATGCTCTTTCTGCTGGTGTAAACTTCTTGGGAACCCAAGGCCTCAGGTGTTTACAGTTTCTCTTTGTGCTTGGATTGGGCAGAAACCCCTCCCCCTAGCCCACCCCCGCTCCCCTCACACACACAAACACAATTCAGCATGAGATGCCCACTGTTCTCACTGTAGGGAGAGCCAGGACTGTGTCTTCAGACAGATAGCTTCCCAGTCTCCCCTTTCTCTCATTATCTCTTTATTTTCTCTTTATCGGAGCGTATTATTATGTTCTACGTGTCATATTATTAAGCCAGCGGGGCAGCCCATTTTGGAATTAAGATGATCTATAAACACACTGATTCTACTTGGTCTACATATGTTAAGTCCAGCAAAGCTGACCTTCTTCATTTTCCTGAACTTGAGGCAGCAAATACACAGGTTGTATGAATATATTGAAAGCATCTTAATCAAAGGAATTTCCTTGTGAGGTTCTGTTTTTATCTCCGCGACGCTGTTACAACTCAAGGTGTTTTCATTTTACTTTGCACCCTTTCACAGGAGGCCCAGGGACAAGCAGTGGCAAACGCGTGTGCTTTCATTTCTAGAGCTAGTCGAGAGTCATTTACAGGTGATGGTGATAGCTGAGTTGCACTATAAATGTCTCACGGAACGTATCATGATGGAACTCTTCTGTTTCTCAGAGTTTTTAGGCAATTTAGCATTCCATGCACTCACCACGGATGCTATGAAGAAAGCAAGCCAGTGTGGTGGACAGGGCCCAGATAGGTCTATCTTAGAACTGCAATGGGAAAAACCACAGAGTGCTTGGGGCTCAGCTTCTTTGTTTGTAAAAGGCATATAACCTCGTCCTTTCTTCTATCTTCTAGGGCTGTAAGAACAGAATACGGTGCTTATATTTGCAGTATACAAAGTTTCCTCAAATGAGGCTAGGAGGAGGCCTTTACTAGAAAAGTATATTTATGAAAATGTTTTGTAAACTATACAAACTCAGGTTATCAGCATGCTTTGAAAAGAATTCTATACTAATTCATCTTTATATTTGAGTGCTTACAAAGGAAAAAAGTCTTGGCTTTTAGTTTAAAATGGATAAGTGAACTTTTATCAAGATACTAATTAGATTTTTTCAATAGTGGAATAGTATGGATTTTTTAGGTCATTTTATGATTTCCTGAAATAAAAGTATTCAAAAACAATGGTTAGTATATTTTTATTTATTTATTAAAAAAATTTTTAATAGTTTATCGTCAGGTTGGTTTCCATAGAACACCCAGTGCTCATCCCCACAAGTGCCCTCCCCCATGCCCATCACCCCCCTTCTCCTCCCCCCTCCCCCATCAGCCCTGTTNTATCAGCCCTCAGTTTGTTCTTGGCATTCAAGAGTCTCTCATGGTTTGCCTCCCTCCCTCTCCCCCATTATTTTTCCCCTTCTTCTCCCTAATGGTCGGTATATTTTTAAAGCAAATCAGATTTTTTTTTCATGTTCCATTCGTTAGTATGATAGTTTTATATGCTAATTTTGTCTGTTTGCTCACACATTTTTATGATTAATCTGAGAAGTGGGACTTGACGTTCCTATTTCATGTGAACAAAAATGTATAGCTTTTGGATAGTTATTAGTTTAACTGAACTCTTCAGTTCTCCCAGAAAGTAAGACGGCTGAGCAGATGATTCTTGAACCTTACCCAAAAATCCAAATACAAATCGGATGAACATATTCTTATCTTCAGATGATTTCCCTGGGCAAGCCACACTATCATATTGTATTACAAGATGGATTTCAGACTCTTGTTAAGGTTGCCTGCATACACACTGTATGTGTTTATTTCAGCTTCTGCTTTTATTTTATTTTTAATTAACATAAATGGCTTTCTGCAATTGTGGAAAAAATATTACCAGACCAAATATGTTGTTTTTATTTTCCCACAGAATTACTCAGTGTCTGTCTCAGCTCACAAGCAGGGAATGTAGGGATTCTGAATTTGTCTAATAAATGGACATTCCTTTATATTTCTACTTAAAGAATAATGAGAGTTGGAATTATAAAATTGGCTTCTGATACTCAGAGATCCTTATTTTTAAATTGTGGCTAACTTCAAAATTTTCTTAGATTTATTCTATTAATTCCACTGGTAAAATACATATTTTACGGTGAAACAGACTTTTGAAATAGAAAAAGAGCAGATTTTTGAAACAGTTTGTTTCAGCTATCAGTTCCTTTAGTTTCACTGAATTTATTATTCTGGCATCAATAAGCAGATGGAGATGACTAAAAGTAAAATTTGAATTATGACTATTACATTAGATAATTTACCTTTGTCGGTATATTTACGTGATGTTCTAGATAAAGGAAATCAAGCTGAGAAAGGTATAATTAACCTGTGGCATCTTTTATGAATAACAGAAAACAAAGTAATTTGTTCGTACCATTTCTTCATTTAATTTTTTTAACATTTATTCATTTTTGAGAGAGAGACAGAGCACAAGCAGGGAAGGGCATAGAGATAGGGAAACACAGAATCTGAAGCAGCTCCAGGCTCTGAGCTGTCAGCACAGAGCCCCATGCGGGGCTTGAACCCAGGGACCTGAGATCATGACCCGAGTCAAAGCTGGACGATTAACTGACTGAGCCATCCCGGTGCCCCCATTTCTTCATTTAAAATGCCTATTTCATTATTCCAGGAAGTTCGTGATTTTTCTTACAGATTAAAACATTCGTTTCAAGATGTTTATATTTTTTAACAGGACATATATCTTACTGAAAGTTTTTGTAAAGCTCTGTTTTTAAAATTGTTTCAGCATGAAAGTCACCCTCCCTACCGCCATGAGCTAAAGACAAAAGGAAGAGTAGAATGTAACTAAGATTCTCATCGTGAGGCAACAGTAAATTTGTTAAGTAGAGAAGCAATGATTACAATCATACTCACAGAATTAATAAATCAATGTCCTTTATTCTGCCATTTATGATATGAGGAAGAATGATTGTATAGTTTTAATATACACTTGAGGTGCCTCATACTACCAATCTTTTTTTAAATTTTAAAATAGAATACACTAGTCTTCCTCCATCCCCCATTCAGTATAAATAATAGCACAAGAAATTGCAAACAACCAGTGATAAAAGGTGAGAAACAGTAGGGGAGGAAAGCACATTTGTGAAAGAATTTAAAGTCACATGTTTAAAAGAAATAAATACTATTTCTGTGGGTAATATTGCTTGAGTGGTATTTTACCGAAGCCAAGATGATTGCATAACAAATGAGTTGAAGTGGAAAATTAATCTTTCGTGCAAAATAAAGACAAAATGAAGGAAAGAAAGAAAAGGAATGTTGATTCCAATTGTTTCGTATAGTATGTAACTGTTCATTTGTCACAGGAGAGAAAATATTTAATCAGTTCTGAAATGATGCACACATACTTTATCATGTTTAGTGACTTTTAGAGTGTCAGTTTGTAAAGTGTTTATCCAAGGAATGGACTTCTGGCACATGGATAAAATGAAAAGTGAAATGTTTAGTTCATAATAGGCATATTTTCCAGAATCTTTCTGAGTAACTATCCGGAGATGAATGGAGAGACTACAGGTCTGTGTTTATCTGGCTTATGCTGGCACACCAGGCAGGCTCCAGCCTGGTATTAAAACTGAAGTGACATGGAATGTCTTTGTAAAACCCCCAAACAATGACATCATTCTCTTAACAATATTGATAAAGTAAAACAAAGTTGGAGTTCGTTATTTTCCAATTCGGTTTTCTCAGTTAACTCCTTCAAATCCTGCCAAAAGGTTTGCTAGTTGGAAGCCCTTAGGAGGAAGATTCCTAGAGTCAGTGGTAAGATGCTGGGCTCTATACCTTTTACTTTTGGGCCAGGTGGCAAAGTTTAGGTGTAGTACCTTTCTTTGTACAAAGGGATTTTCTTCTGTGGCTGTGTTATTTGAATTTTTATCAAATCCACCAATTTTCAATAATGCGGGAGCCTGTGACACCTGGTGCAGATTTGCTGACCTTTGCCACTTATAAAAAGTCTTCTGAAGCATTGTTCTCTTCTGAAACTTTTTGTTAGCTTTTGTGTGTTCTGAATAGAAGGACTTTAGGACCTTCTCCCTCAGAGTTTGTTATGTTTCTTTTCAACTTTGGTTGCTAATTGTGAAGGGGAAAAATATATCACAGGATTATTGCCCTTTTTTCCTATTTTCAAAGTAGAAACTCTTCCGGGGCACCTGGGTGGCTCAGTCGGTTAAGCACCCGACTTCGACTCAGGTCATGATCTCACAGTTTGTGGGTTCAAGCCCCGCGTCAGGCTCTGTGCTGACAGCCAGCTCAGAGCCTGGAGCCTGTCTTCGGATTCTGTATCTCCCTCTCTCTCTGACCTTCCCCTGCTCATGCTGTCTCTCTCTCTCTCTCTCAAAAATAAATAAAATGTTAAAAAAAAATTTTTTTTTTAAAATATAGAAACCCTTCCATGTGGTGTAGAGTTGATAAGATCTTCTCCATTCCAATGTTCAAAAATCTGCTTGGGTCTCGTATAGACAAAAGTTTTTCCGGAAGCTACTTTCTCCAACTTGATAGAAGTTAAAACTCCTAAAGTTTTATCCTCTCTAACAAGAAGATGACTAACGAAATCACCACAGGATCATGGAGGATTGTGATGGCTGTGTTCTTACAGGAGGTGGGGAGGGTGAAGATAATTCAAGAAAGACGGGACCTCCACACTGTTTACCAGAGGGGCTGTACCAGTTTGCATTCCCACCAACAGTGTAGNGGAGAAGAAGGGGAAAAATAGTCGGGGAGAGGGAGGGAGGCAAGCCGTGAGAGACTCTCTTTTTTTTCTTTTTCATGAGAGACTCTTGAATGCTGACAAAAACTGAGGACTGATGGATCGGTGGGGGAGGGGGGTGATGGGCACGGAGGAGGGCACTTGTGGGGATGAGCACTGGGTGTTATATGGAAACCAACTTGACAATAAACTATTTGTAAAAAAAAAAAAAAGAAAAAAGAAATTTTGATATTTAAATTCTAGGAAAAAAAGAAAATAAAAAGCAGAAGTGTTAGTGGTTAATTTAAATTAGCAGGTGTATTTAACTGCAGTGTCATGACTAAAATCCATTGAGGTTGAGAAACAGTTTCTAGGACAGTAGATTCTAGGAAAAAAACAGTTGATAAAAATGAGTCTAAAATCATTTTCAGAGGGAGGAAAAGATTTTTCTGAGTAGAATGAACTAAGAAAAAATGGAAGAGATCTAGGTGACTTCACCTATACACACATTTCATAAGGCAAATTACAAATTTGCTTTAAAAGATAGTTATTAGAGGGCTCATTTCATTGCCTGTTACAGAGAACTACCTTAAATTATGTTACACTGTCAAAGGGATTGGTGAGAGGCTTCTGGAGCCCAAGGTAAAGGTGAGTGGCCACAGAAGGGGTGGGAATGAGACAGGTATGAGTGCAAGTTCCCATCCCTGGCCACATGTGAAGTAGAGTGGTTAATAAGTCCAGGTTTACTCCGCGCCCCTTTTTTAAGGTTGTCTAATTTGGGCAAAGTTACTGAAACTTGCTATAGCTCTGTTTCCTCATTTCTAAAATGAGAATAATAGAGCAGTGCCCAGCACGATATAATTACTTGATATTATTGTTACCTCATGATGTTTATCATAGTGACCTGCTAATAATGGCTCAAGTTTGAATTTTCTCTATAGTGATTATTGCAAATTCTCAGAAGGGTGAATCTGATTGGCTCCTAGACAGGTTAACGTGGGGGCTGCTCCCGCACAGGCTATGGATAAAGCAAGTTTTCTAAAGTTAATAACCAGCACTATATGGCTCAGTTGGTTAAGCATCTGGCTTAGGCTCAGGTCATGATCTCCAAGTTCACGGGTTCGAGCCTCGTGTTGGGGTCTGTACTGACAGCTCAGAACCTGGAGTTTGCTTCTGTGTCTCCCTCTCTCTTGCCCCTCCCCCCTCCCTCAAGAATAAATAAGTATTAACTTTTTTTAAAAATAACCAGCAATATATGAAAATGAAGGTTGAAAAGAGATAATTTGGTGAATAGTGAATGAGCTTTTATAAATTGATTTTTTATGTAAAAACAAATCATCTTAGTTTTTATTGCCTACTGTTGCTTGTATCAGATATGGATAAACTTACGTGAAAAAGAGAATTAAGTTTTTTGACGAGTGTGCTCACTCTTTGTTCCGAAACACAACATAGTTATAGACTGAGGCCAGTAGAAATCACAGCAGTGTTTACCTTGCGGATTTTTAGTCTGAGGTGGAGGAGGGACATAAAAGAGTATACATTCTGGCCCCACTAAAGATGTTATTTGCAGAGAGTGTCAAGGAGGGACATAACAACTAGCTCCAGGCCCATGGTGGGCTAATTAGTCTTTCTGATCTTGGTTTTCTTCATTTATTACGAGAAGTCATTGTAATCCCATAAATATTGTATTTAACCCAGTAGCTAAACATGCAGTATGTGTACAATAAACACAGCTTTTTCCCAAAGAGCGTATGTATTTTTCTACTTTTCAAACAGGAATTTTTTTAATGGTTCATGGTTTTCCACAGCTCCTTCCTTCCCCAAATAACATCACCCCATCTGGGTAAGACCACAAGGTCACACACTCCCATCCCTGGCCTCACAGTCTCCTAAACAGAAACATTAGCATATTTGCAATGAAAATATATTTTAATCCCTCTGGTAATACTGTGGTATGGAAATTAGCATCTATACTGATTTTTGAAAGAGTAAGATTATTATTGGCACATAAAACCCTAGATTAGTGTGAACAGATGTAGTTACTGTATATTATTTAACCCACTAAAACAGTTCCCAAAGTTTCTGGGGATTATTTTTAAACATAATGAAAATATACCCTTACAAAATAATTCATAAAGCCTTTTTTTGGTTTGTTTTTGCTTGTAGTCTTTACATTGTTTAGCAGTAAAATCATGAGTCTTTCTGGGAAGAAATTCATGAATTGAATTCTTTGAATTGAGGAAACTGAAATCAAGTTAAAGAAAATGAGAATATGTAAATGAGCTTCAAGATTAATCTAAAAAATGCATGAGAAACTAGGCCAGCAGAGTCTTGACTTTGAGTTAGTCCCAGTCAAGAATCTAACAGGAAGAGAGCATAGAATGAAAAAGGTGATAAAGGATCAGGAAATAATTTTAATAAGTGGATAAAGGAAGAAAGCCAGAAGTAGGAGATGGTGAAGACATTGCAACCACAACTGCATTTTTTGTTTTATTCAAGGGTGTTGTTATGAGTGTCTAGCAGAGTATCAGAGCCACGTTACATTTTTTTTTATGACCTGAAATGTAGATGCCACTCTTTTAAGGTTGATTTTAATTTCAAGCATTCAGTGACAGTTGAAAGCATGGCTCTATGTTGGTAATAGAGATACTTTGAGTCAGTTATTTCGAGAACGTAAAATATTGGCCCATTAAAAATAAGAGCCAGAAAATCATTGATTCTAACATTTCATTTTTTTTTTANTAACCGACTAAGCCACCCAGGCGCCCCTGATTCTAACATTTCGGCTGTGAATCACATTTCTGGTATAAACAAAAGAAAAAAGATCAAAATCCCTTTGTACCTTCAAGTCCCTCTAAAACTGGGCTGCTTTTGCCTCTGAAGTCTCTCAGATCCTCTAGTCATTTCTCTGGGGAAACAGGACCTTTTAGGTTGATATATTTTCAAAATCTGTGTTAAGGACCTTTCAATGTTCTATTCTTACTTACAAACATAAATGTAGATTTCATTTTTTTTCGAAGCTCATGCAACTTATCTTTCTTTTTTCCCTGTAGTTATATCCCACATGTTCCTGATTAGATAGGAATAAATGCAGATAATATTCCAAACCTCTCAACTGTATGTGAAATGTGTGTGCTATCAACTCTGCTATGTTAAGGGGCTCGATCAAGTTCTCAGTTACAGGCTTACAACATTTCAACCTCATTTTAAAAGCAACCTCTAGTTTGGATACATATTTGCATAGGGCATTTTACACTTCCATGCTGGTGAAAAGCTTTTCATTCACTATGTGACTATAGTGAAATGTGAGGTCTGTTTTAATGGATTATGAGACTTCAATTCCTGATATAAATACTTGGGCGGAGGGGAGCATCCCTTCCCTGTCCTCCCCAGTAACTTGTACAAACACAGTTATTCAGCATTATAATAGTTGTGTAAACTCCATAAATTATCTTGCGTTATAGTATTTTAATAAAATGCCCAGATAATAAGGAAGACAAGTAGCAAGAGGCAGAATGGTGGTAAATGTCTTTATTGGTTTGCTAAATCTGCAGTTGTTAAATATTATATTGATTTAAGACACTTGCATTTCACCCCTATAATCTGGTACGTAGTTCAAGGTCAGAATGTACTAGCGGTATGCAGAAATGCATACCTGAGTAATTTTTATGCTAATTTTAAAAGGAGTAACTACCTACTTACTCTAGTACTATTTTGACCACAAATTTAAAAAAACTAATTTTAAAGAAAGCTAAATGTCAGCATCCAGAACTTTACTGTTTATTTGAAGTATAATGTTTAGCATTTGATGCAGAAAACTTTAGTGGTGTTAATTACAAGATTTAAAGGACAGTGAGTGCAGGATGAAATATCTTCCCTCCCCAAGAATTGTATATAATTTGGGGAAATAAAGTTTGCCGCTAGCTGATCTGAAAAATATAAATAAAGGTTTAGAAAGATACTGACATTTAAAAAATAATTATGTCTCAATTCCATTCTAAAAAAGACATATTTAGGTCCCAGCTTAGAAGCAAAACACTATCATCAAAGTTTTTTGTTGGCAGTTTTTCACTGGGTAAATTTAACAACCTGAAAAATTGCAGTCAGTGACAGAGCAGCAAAATGAAGACATTTTGAAATAATGAAACAAGGTCTTAGAATTCAGATGGGACATTAACCTTAGGCTAATGAGGTTCTGCTGGAAGTAGACACAGATTTCTAAAATTCTGCTTCAGGTCATCAACCAAATAAATTGCAAAAGGATTAAGGAAATAAACATTAAAATTGAAACTTTAACGAGAAGAAAATATTTGGAAATATTTATAGGGTTTAGAATGGGGAGAAGTTTGTAAGCATCATGCCCTCAGAATATCAATGTTTATTTTTGTTACTTATTTCTAAGTGAATCATTGTTTGTTAGTGTTCTACTAAGTAACAAATTACAGAGGATACATGGTAGGCAAGTTAGTTTAGGAAAGTGTTTCCAGCTTATTGTTCTTCTATTTTTCCAAGAACATCCTTCCTCTCCACTTCATTTCACTTTTTGTTAACTTTTATTTCTTTTATTTATAAATGTAGACATAGTTGAAAAAGTCACTTAGTACCACAAGGCTTATAACAAAAGACAGCAGCTTTCTGCCCTCCCCTGCCCTCGTCCCTCTTAGCTGTTTTCTCTAATATTTTCTGCCATATTTCTCAATCGTATCTTGTACTTGTCATTTTTTATTAATTTAGCCATTATCTACTAAGTCACAATAATGGTAGATGAGCCTTTAGTTCACTCTTCTCCCCATTCCGTTTCTTTATTGATCTAACCTGCATATTGCAATTTTTAGTTAAATGTTTGCTGTTTGCTTAATATCACTATTTCAGTATTATTCACTGCTCTATCAGATTGTATGGTATGGTGCTTTCTTAAATGGTCTTATTTTTTTTTTTCTTGAAGCTTAGAATTTTTTTCATTTGCTTAGTGTTCTCTGAGCTTATTTTTCATTATTCTCAAATCCTCAACCCTATGTCCAAAAGCCCCTCCCAATACTATTTCCCACATGGTCAAACATATCCAATAATTCATGACACTTATTTTTATTTTCCTCCTTGAGCACCTCATCCTCTTGATTCAATCTGCATGGATTTCTTTGAGCCTGTGGCTCAGATATCATCCTGACTCAGCTATCAGCTACTCTCCTTTGTTGGATCTCTGTCTCTCTCTCTCTTTCTCTCTCTGTCTCTCTCTCTCTTAGACTTTGTGTTTTTCTTTCTTTTGGGTACCTGCCTCCCTTTTTGGAAGAGGGGGTACACTCTACAGTACGTACTTTTAGAACAGTTGTGTACAAGATGATGTTTCCAGACATGCAATTTCTCAAAAATATATTCTTCCCTTACTCTTAATTGATTCTTTATCTAGACATAGTATCCTAACTTGAAAATCATTTTCTCTTAGAAAACCTAAAGGCATAATTTCTTTCTCTTCTACATTTCAGAAGTCTTATATATATTCTTCCCTGCAGGCAGTCGCTTTGTGTTTGACCTGTAGTTTTTCTCACAGGAGCACTTAGGGTCCTCTCTGTTGTGGTGTGAAAGTACACATCCTGGACCCTTGCATGTGCCTTTTTCACTCTGTGGGAAAGTCGGTGGGTTTTTTCTACTTGTTGTCACATGTGCTACTCTGGAGTTGGTCTAGAATGATCCTCACGTTTCCGATGTGGGGGACTAAGATGGCATTTCTAAACTGAGATGGGGACAGAATGAAAAGCTTGAGGTGTGTATAAGCCAACCAGTAGAAATGACAAGCATTTGGTTTGGTGTTTGGGTGAAGCTCAGCGTGGCTGGAGAGTGCACTTTGTATGGCATTCACTAGAAGCAGAAACCATGAGGTTGTATAAGCACCGGAAGAGATGGTGTCCCCAAAGATCAGTGGCCTGAGACCAAAGCCACAAAAATATACTACATCTGAGGTGCTATTAGAGGAAAGGGAGCACATAAAGAAGAGAGGTCAACTCAGAGAGTAAGAAGAGTGATGTGTTACAGAGGTTTGATTAAGCCAGAGGTGGCAGGGAAGCCCAGCAACAATTGTGATGTATAGCTAAAGACAAAATATCTGTTCACTTTAGTGATGGAAAAACAATTTGTGGGGCGTCTGGGTGGCTCAGTCGGTTAAGCGTCCAACTTCGGCTCCGGTCATGATCTCGCGGTTCGTGGGTTCGAGCCCTGCATCGTGCTCCGTGCTGACACCTCAGAGCCTGGAGCCTGTTTCAGATTCTGTGTGTGTCTCTCTCTGTCTCTCTCTCTGTCTCAAAAATAAATACACTATAAAAAAAATTAAAAAAGAAAAACAATTTGTACTCAAAAATAGTTTTCTTTAAGTTTTGGCCCAATTTAGCAACTGGGTCAGAAGCTGTATAGCAGTGGGCTAAAGAGAATAAGAAAGTTGAAACTGAGGATCGGCTGCTTTTATCAGACATTTGCAAAAGGACAGAAAGAGAGAGCCTAGCTGGAATGTAAATGGAAGTGTGTGGTCAGTATTTCAAGTAATTTTTTATTGTCGTGCCTGAAGATATAGGTCTATCTCCATAACCGAAGAGAGAGTCTACATTTTAGGATAGACCATTACTGTAATAGCAACAAAACAGAAGAAAGCTATGATCTAATTGCTGGCGGGCGTGAAGCAGTTAGAATCATGGAAGGAGCTGAGTAACTCTGAGTGATGTCATGAGCTTCAAAAAAGGTGTGGCTCAGTATGGGAAGCAGTGGTTGGAAAGGGCGCTAGAAATAAGGAGACTTGCCCTCTTGACTCCCTGAATGTGGAAGGGTTTAGAGACAGAGGAATGTAAGGATTCCACCAAAGAACATTATGGATGACATGGCATCATCTAGTGAAAGCTGTACTTCCATTAAGAAAAAGATAGCAACTAAACATACTGGAGAAAGAAAGTGTGGGACTATAAACATGACTCCCCACCCCGAACAAGCAGGAATAGAGAGGGCGTGGGAACACAGCTGGTAGAGCCAGTCAGTGGTGAGTGTTATGAAACTCTGATCCATGGGGATAGAGGTACAAGAAGAAGAAAGGGAGTTGAGGTTAGAGGGGCATATACTTAGGAAGACGGTCTTGTCTGTCAGTGAGGAAGGGGGGACTGAAGGTTCATAATAGCAGCACAAGAACTGAGCGCTTCCTTGGCCAACTTCTTTTAATGGTGAGTGCTAATCGGTTGACCATGGTTCGTCATGGAATATGGTACCTCATCCTCTGCAACTTGACCTTTTAGATTTGTTGGGCTTAAGATGGGCCTAGGAATGGCCAGTTGAAGTGGGTCCTGACTGGCATTATTGGGAGAAAATGGGCAGGTTTCTTCTGGATGAGAAAGAATGGAAGAACAAATCGTTGAAGAAATAGAGGGGTATCTTTGGGCTGGGCAACACAACAGAGCAAGGCTGTCAGAATTATCCAGCACTTATATTAACCTTATAAAGAGGGCTTTTTTTTTCTGTATGTTCAGAAATCATAAGACAAAGGCCCTGTAGAAACGGAGTAGAAATAAAATAATGTTTCTTTATATTCAAACTGCATTAGTGTCTTCAAAAATGCCAGGAGGTCAAAGAATCTATTCAGCTCGCAAATACTTCTATGACAGTGCTTGTTTTCCACCTCAGCAACTGCCATGAGGGTCCTTGCTCACCCTTAAAAAAAAAAAAGAGGCATTCCTGGGTGGCTCAGTTGGTTAAGTGTCTGACTTTGGCTTAGGTCATCATCTTGCAGTTCATGAGTTCGGGCCCCGTGTTGGGGTCTGCTGACAGCTCAGAGCCTGGTGCCTGCTTTGGATTCTGTGTCTCCCTCTCTCTCTGTTCCTCCCCCACTCGTACTCTGTCACTTTTTCTCTCAAAAATAAATAAAGATTTTTTTAAAAAGGCAGGCATTCCACTCAGTCTGACAATGCTATGCAGCTTTCAGTATGCCACACATATCTTACAAACATTGTGGGGCTAGTGAAGCCGAGATTTATCTGAGCACCAAAAGTACATTTTTCAAATGCCAGATATTGTTTGATTATTATTATTTTCTTTCTTCAGCCTCAGACTTCTCAGTTTACCTCAGCGAAGCTGAGGTTTCCAAGGACCTGGTTGTGATTAGTTACTACTGTCTGTGAAAGGAGCTTTGTAACATGTCTAATTACCGTTGTCACAGAAATGAAGGTTATAGCTTTTCTTCTTTTAAAAAAAATTTTTTAATCTTTTATTTATTTCTGAGAGAGAGAGAGAGAGATTGAGAGAGACAGCGTGAGCAGGGGAGGGTCAGAGAGAGAGGGAGACACAGAATCTGAAACAGGCTCCAGGCTCTGAGCTGCCAGTGCAGAGCCCGATGCGGGGCTCGAACCCACGAACCGCGAGATCGTGACCTGAGCCGAAGTCGGATGCTTAACTGACTGAGCCACCCAGGCACCCCTAGCTTTTCTACCTAAGACCAGGGATGGGAAGGCTTGGGGAGCTCAGCCCACCGCTTCTCACACTGTTCCTGTGAGGAAAGGGTAGGGGGATTTGCAGAGGAGGAAATGGAGATCATTTTATTTCTGTTAAATTCCCTCCCCTGTATCAAAGAGGGAAGTAGTACAAAGCCAAGAATAACTGAGGCTGCTTTAAAGGTTGAACATTAAGTGTTAAAAGTAATCTTGTTATGCAATTCCAGCAATCAGTTACTGCAGTTTAAAGCTGAAATGAGCGGGTGGTGTGGGCATTTTTGCTGCTATATAATTTTGCCAAATAACAGCCTATATTTCTTGTTATGTTCCTACCTTGCTGATTGATGGCAATATCCATTAAAACACTTTGTGAATTTTATGGTGAAATATAAATATGAGATATTTATGCTGATATTATTTACAAGTGTATGTGCTGTTGTTACCTTTGATTATGTCAGCGAGGATTCAAACAGACAAAGTAACTAAACAGTACTTGTAATACTCGTGTAAGTCTATGATTTTCACTGTGTCAAGATAACCTTGCATCTACAACTGGGGCCCACCTAAAGTAGTGCAGATTTTTAAGACTGATGGGAAATCTGTTCTATTTCAGAAGAACTTGGTTGTCTGTATGTATTCTATATGTCTACTGAAAAGTACATCTAAAAGCAAATATCTGGAATTAGAAATGTCACCCTTGTTCTGAGAAATAGCATCAGCATTGATAACAGCACAGAAAGATTTTTTTGCTGTTGACCACAAAGCACTCTGTTCTGGAAAACATATGAGAGAAAAAAAAAAAAAGTTTGATCCTGACATTTCCACCTGATCTGGGAAAAAAATCTATCTTATGTGTATTAATGATTCCCATCATATTGATTCCACACAGTATCTTCACTGTGTGTGAAATAGAAAGCATCTGTGTTTTAGATCCCTTAGCTTCCCACTGGAGAGTTATGTGCAACATACCTAGCAGACGGGGTGATGAGCATTTCATGAGAAGTAGGCTTGAAGTTTGCGGCGCAGTCCGTACTTAAGGAGTCAGTGATGACCGAGTACTTAGGGAGTCAGTGATGACTGAGTACTTAGGGAGTCAGTGATGACTGAGTACTTAGGGAGTCAGTGATGACTGAGTACTTAGGGAGTCAGTCATGACTGAGTACTTAGGGAGTCAGTCATGACTGAGTCTGGGAGAACTCTGTAAGAACTGTGAAGTTCACTAAGGTACATGCCTGCCCTCAAAACACCGGTGTGAGATTGTCAGATGCAAGAGGTTCTTCCCCTCAACACTCTTGGTTCATGGCTTCTCCAGCCTCCTTAAGTTTCTGCTCTCCCTCTTTGCTACCCTGCCTCCAGGTTTTTGGGTTTTTTGCCTGCTCTCAGTTTCATAGAGTATGTCCCCCAGACCAGAACCCCTTCCTCCGTCTGTTACACGGAACTGCTGCTTGTTTGTCTGTCTTCTCCTCTTCTTCTGCTTGGAGGAAATGTCTTTTTCCATCAGATGGCTCCTCTGGATCCTTTAACTGCCTGATTTCACCTGCTCCCTTATGGCCATCCATGCTCCCATTTCATTATTAGCATCAAATATCTACTTAAAAACAAAGTAACAAAAAGTGGTCTCTTGCCTTTACATCTGACTATCCCCATCCTTCTCCGCCTCACTGGATCCATATTTATGTTCCTCTCCTGACGAATGTTGTTTGGTTGTGCCGTCTTGCAGTTTTGTGGCCAGTCCTTTATGGAGGTTGTCTATTTTATCATTCTTTCAAAAGAACTGGGTATTTGGATTTACTGAGTATCTCCTTTCCTTCCCTTTTAGTGGGGACGGCGGTGTTGGTTGGTTCACTTTCTATTTCACACATTTCTGCTCCTTAATTATCCCTTCTTTCTACAACCTATGTGTTTTTCTGGATGTGTCAGTTGAATGAATAATCCACTTATTTTAAATTTTCCTTATTTTTAAACCGTATATTTACAGCCATAGCTTTGCCTTTAAGTTCTACTTTAACTACATCCCGTTAGGTTTCAAATAAAATAGATTTTATTGCTGTTAAGTTACAAGCTGTTTGTTATTTCCTCTTCAAGCAATGAGTTTGTATGTGTATACTCATTATATTTGTTTCAAATATATGGGTTTCATTGGTTTTGGTTGCGGTCATTTTCTATTGATTTCCAGTTAGTTGCCATGCAGGCACAATCCAGTCTGTATAATGCTCTTGAAAAATCCAAAGAAGTCCAAAGACTTCCTTTTTTAAATAGCGTGTATCTGTTTTTAGTAAATACTCATATATTCTTGTACAGAATCAACGTGGGTGTGATGCTATAATTTACCAATTCTCGGATGCACATTGTTTCACATTTTATATCCCCGAAAGCAGGAATACATCTTACAGTTGACTGCATTTTATGATTGGTGTGAGCCTGTCGGCTTCTTCCAGAGGGCATTTGAATTTGTTTTCACCAGTCAGCCGGGGGTACTGTCAACCCCAAACCACTTTAAATTAAATCCTCGGCTTTTGTTTGAGGTTGTTCATTTGTTTTATGAGACGTGGTAGTGTGAATTCACACAGAAAACTTGCATAATTTCTGGCTGGCTTATAATTCAGATTTTCAAAGGAGATTTTTCTTTTGTTTTTTTTTATTTTATCTGTTTACCTAGTGCTTGAGTTGAGATGGTAAGTTTCCTTACTGTCTCTTTCTTCACTGGGGCTTCTTTCTCATCTCTTTTCCATGAGCAATTTGGTATCTTGACTTATGATGCACAGGGGCAGTGGAGAGGGACTCTTCTATTACGGCTCCTCATATCGGTCTCTTTTTCTTTATTAGTGCTACATAAAATAATGTTAACTTTTTCAAATCTGTGGGATGTTAAACTAGTGAAATATAGCCTATTTTTAAAATAAAAATTGATTACTAAATCTACATCATTACTAATTTTTAAAAGGCTGCATTATAATCTCCCATTATAATTATGGATTTTCCAGTTTTATCTTTTAATTCTATAATGTTTTTAAACCATACATTTTGAAACTATGTGGTGTGTACCCTCTTGGTGGAATTTTTTTTTATGTTTATTCTGAGAGAGAGCAGGAGCTTGAGCATGTGTGTGTGCTCACGTGAGCAAGGCAGGGTCAGAAAGAGAGAGACAGAGAACCCAGGCAGGCTCCACACTATCAGCACACAGCCCAAGACAGGGTTCAAAGCCACAAACTGCAAGACCATGACTTGAGCCAAAATCAAGAGACAGATGCTTAACTGACTAAGCCACCCAGGTGCCCCCTTTCTCTCTCTCTCTCTCTTTTTTTTTTAATTTTCTGAGATATTTTGGGTTAGACATGTCTTTTGTAAACATGTATCTGAAACCTCATTTTAATAGCCATTCTGAAAGACTTTCTTCAATGGGTAATTGAAATTCTTTTATGATTGTTGATATATTTTGATTTATTACTACCAACTTAGTAATTTTCGGGCTTTTGCCTTTTTTTCCCTTTTCTCCTGTCTCCTACTAGATGGAAAAGTTTTCTTTATTCTACGTTTTGATCCTTTGCTGGATTAGAATTTATAGATTTTATTTTTAGTATTCGGTGGTTACCTTTAAAATGTTTTCTAGCAAAGATGGAAGTCTTATTTCTCCACCCAAACAATTCAAGGAATAGTTTGTTCTTATTTTCTTATTGTCTCAAGTTTTAGTGACCAATTTTTAAGCACAAAAAAATCAGTGATCCTTTAAGAATTACTATTTTATTAAACAAATAATAATTATATCTACTTAATCTTTCTTCTTACAACTCTTTCCCCTCTTCTGGGTTAACTTTTCTTCTTCCCGAAGAATTTTCTTTAGTAGTTCTTTCAATGAAGGCCTCATTAAGACTTCTTTGTCCCAGGGGTTTTAGAGAAGTGTGTTTCTAAATTTCCAAATGTAAGGGATTTTTGAAATGATCTTCTTTTTCCTGCCATAATTACATTAAGATCACATGAAAGAAGACTATCTGCATGAGAGGAAATCTTTGAATTTTTTGAGACTTGCTTTGGCCCAGAAGAAGATCAATATGTACAAATATACCAGCTGAATTAGAACATGGTGTTTTAGGGTTAAGCACAGTACTCCATATTTGCTTATCATTTTAAATGGACTCAAAAATTGTTCAAACGTTCAGTTATTTTACTAGATTTTGTTGCTGCCTCTGTCGGTTACTGACAATGATAGTAAAGACTTTCATGGTAGATGTATCCACGTCTTCTCACAGTTCTGACATGTTAGCTCTTTGTGTTATTTTGCATGTGTTTTTGTTTTCTCCATACGAATTTAAAGTTGCTTTTTATCATCCTGATAAATTAAATATTGTTTTCAATGCTGTGTTGTTGTTGTTTTTTCTGGTAGTGTTTTCTGCCTGAATTTCTATTTTGTCCGACATTGGTATCAGGATACATCAGCTCTGTTTGGTTAGCATGTTTGTGATGACGCTCCCACAATTTACTTTTAACCTTTCTATATCCTTATGGACAAAGAATCCACTTTACAGATTATTTCTTGTGCTCAGGGAGAGTGGGTGATTGAACTTTATACTTTAGCCAGGATTCCATTGGTACCTGGCCCCGTGAGCCCCGGCACTGGGGAGGTGGCCATGATGAAGCGGTGGGTGTCTGCTCAGATCCCGTGTCTTGTAGCGCTCACAATGCTCCCATATCTCTCTTTATCCAGGTACAGTCAGCTGGGTGATGGCTGCAGGTTCTTTCGGGGGAAGAACTAAGGGAACCGTTACAGTATATACTTGCCACGGTGTTTCAGGGTTCTTCCTCACACACCCATTCACCCCTTTGGGGTCTGGATCCCAGATTGGCTCAATTCCAGGAAAGTCCAGCGATCTTGACTTCTTATTGCAGCAGCCACCACTCTCCTCCCTTTTCTTTGTTGTAGATGTTAAGTAGTGCCCTTGTTCTTCCCCTGAGGATTCTGTGATCTCTTAACCGTCTCCACCCTCCACGCAGGTCAAGCTTCCTTTTCTGCACCTGACCTTGCCTGTTACCATGGTAACTATGGTCCCCAGGCTTCTGGCCTTTGAGGCTCACCATTTGGCCTCTGTTCCTTTGGGGTCTATTCTCTCCATGGATTTTAATGAGTTCAAGCTGAGACCCCCTTCTCCTCCTGTCTTTCCCAGCCTACAGGAGAAGAGCCCCGTCTCAACTGCTCAGTGATGCAGTGCCTGTCGCTAGTGCCCTGTCCTCTCGTGGAAAAACGCTTTGCTCAGTTTTTTGAACTCATGCAGTTTATGGACATGCCCACTGCTCTCGGCCTCTTTATTTTCTTCTCTGCCTTTCGCCGGGGCAGCTCACCGTGTCTGCTTTTCTCCGCATTGGCCATCACTTACTCTAGGCCTGGAAGAGCCGCTGCCTGACTCCTGCCTCTACATGAAAGCTTTCTTACAGCTTCTTGATTGTATAATCACTTCTTTCTCTTCTCACGTCTGGCACTTCTCTAGCTGGGTTGTGCTGGGATGTCACCTTAGTTACTACATGAGCAGCCAAGGGCAGCTTCTGAGGGCACCATTTTTTTTTGTTTGTTTTTGGTTTTTTTTGTTTCTTTGGTTTTCCTCTATCACAGGGAAGTGCTAGGGAAGAGTGGGCCACCTCTTCAGACTTTGAAGAGTTTTAGGGCTCTGTAGGGGTAACCGTCAGATGTCTCCATCCCTTGCTTTAGGACGCAGGTTTTCCCAGCCAGGGCCCTAACTTTCGCTTAGTGGACCTGCTTTCTCTGAGCACTGAGAGGTCTCTGGAGCGAATTCTTAGGTCTTCTTTCTGTTGCTCAGCTGTGTCTATCATTTCATTGTGGTAGAAAGCTACTTCTTTCTAAGCTACCCAGGAGGCTTTCTAGTAGTCTTTAACGGCTTATTAATGCCCTCATTCTTTCCTTATCCCTCTGCAGAGTGGCCACTCAACTTTTTTTTTTTTTTTAATTCAAGTCAGTTAACATACAGTGTAGTCTTGGCTTCAGGAGTAGAACCCAGTGATTCATCCCTTGCATATGACACCTAATACTCATCCCAAAAAGCGCCCTCCTTCATGCCCATCACCCATTTAGCCCGTCGTCCCACCCACCTCCCCTACAGCAACCCTCATTTTGTTCTCTGTATTTGAGTCTCTTCTCATTTGCCTCCCTCTCTGTTTTTATCTAACTTAACAGTAGTCAGCCAACTCCACTGTCTGTGCGACATTGTTCTCACCGTAGAATCAATAGCTTGAATCATCATACCTGTGAAGACATTCCCACCTCCTCCACGCCTCCCCCGCCCCAGGGCATTTTGTTAGGCCAGCTGTGGTGATAATCTTTGCAATTCATGGCCTTCACTGTATCAGGATCTGTCTGTGCCCCACATACCACTCAGGGCAGTGGTGTGGTGAGTGAGCCTATCCCAGACCCCATCTCACTGCTTGTTTTCTCAGGCCATTTGTACCCCTACTTATGTAACCTCAGCTTCCCCAAGAAGCAGGTGCTAAGTAAGACTGGATTTGTTAGGAAAACTAGGAAGGGAGCCAGAAGAAGCTGGGACAGCTGTTAGACCTGGAGGCGGGTCCGACGCTCATGGAGGAGAAGGGAGGGAAGGAAATATGGATCAGAAAAGTCAGGCTGCAGCGCAGTTACCAGAAAGTTTTGGTAAAGCCGATAGAGGTCTTGAGCCAAAACTGCCCTTTAGAAGAGTCTTGTGATCCTAGGATTGCTACATCAGCACCTCTGCTGTGTCTACTCAGTAGCTAGGAGCAGCTGCTGCATCCTCTGCAGGTAAAGTGACTGCCTTGAGAGCATGCATCGAGGGCCCTTGGTCATCTTCATTCTCTGCAGCTGGATATCTGAAAATGTATACTTACGGCAGCCATAGAAACAATACATTTTATTTCTCTTATATTAATGGTTTCCTTTAAATTAACAAATATTATTTTAGTTAGTATCGTGACTTCTTTTCAAAATAAAATAAAAACCTTCAAACGATTTAGCTTTTCTTACCACCGTTTCACAAGTTGTTGATCAATTATTTTAGGCCTTTGGCCTGTGTGTGTATAAGATGTGATATCTGTGCTAAGGGTCTTTGGTTTTTGGATTTCTTTCTTTTTTTTTTATTTTGGCATATAGATATTCAGTTGTTCCTGCAGCATTTGTTAGAAGGACTACATTTTCTCCACTGAGTTGACTTTGTTTCTTTGTCAAAAATCTGTCAGCTATATTTATGTGAGTCTACTTCTGGGTGCTCTGTGCTATTTCATTGACGTATGTGACCTTTCTTTGGCTGATACCAGGCTGTCTTGGTTACTGTAGCTGTATAGTAAGTTCCTGAAATTGCAAAGTATGGAGGTTCT
>NW_027529596.1:3078418-3086912 GCF_008692635.1 Crocuta crocuta
CCAAAAAAAAAAAAAATATATATATATATACACACATACATTTAATTCAAAGTTTAACTGTTTAGTGCTGGTAGCATTGGAAATAATAGGAAAGCAATTGAGTTATATATATATACTGACCTATATATTCTATATCCTTCAGCCATGCTATACTTGTTTATTTCCTCAAGTTGTTTTGTAGATCCATTGGCATTTTCTACCATTTTCTACCTAGATACATTCATCTGGAAATAAAGAGAACTTTATGTCCTCCTCCACAATCTGTATACCTTTTATTTCCTTTTCTTGTCTTATTGCATTAGCTAGGACTTCCAGTACAATGTTAAAATAGGAATGATCGGACACCCTTGCTTTATTACAAGTCTTAAGAAGGCATTAGTCTTTGGGCACTTGGGTGGCTCGGTCATTAAGCATCGGACTTTGGCTCAGGTTGTGATCTCATGTTAATGTAGGTTCAAGTCCCACATTAGGTGGGCTTGAGCCCCGTTTTTGGTGATCACGGGCCCTGCTTCAGATGAGCCTCGCTTCTCTCTCTCTTTTTCTCTCTCTCTCTTTCTCTCTCTCTCTGCCCCTCCTGGGATTCTCTCTCTCTCCCCCCCCTCGCTCACTTGCACCCTTTCTCTCGCTCGCTCTCTCAAAAAAACATTAATCTTTTCACATTAGGTATGATGTTAGCTGTAGAGTATGTTTGTAGATGTTCCTTATCAAGTTGAGGAAGGTCTCTATTCCTAGTTTTCTGAGAATTTTATTGTGAGTGGTTTTAGATATTTTTCAAATGCTTTCTCTACATCATTTTACATCATATGATTTTTTAAAACTTGTTGATGTGATAGATTACATGACTTGATTTGAATCCTGAACACACTGCATAATTGGAATAAATTTTACTTGGTCATGGTGTATAATTCTTCTTATTCACGTTGAACTCTATTTGATGATATTGTATTGAGGACTTTTGCATCTCTGTTCAAGAGATATTGGCCTATAGTTTTGTTTCTTGTGATGTCTGCATCTTGGTTTTAGTATTAGAGTAGTGCTGGCTTCATAGAATGTGTAAGTAATTGGTTCTTTTGCTTCTACTTTCTGGAAGAGATTGCAGAAAATTGCTGTTATTTTTTTTTTTTTCTTTAAATGTTTGATAGAATTTACCAGGGAAATCACCTGGGCCTGGTGGTTCCTTTTGTAAAAGGCTATTAAATATTGATTTAATTTTTTTAGTAGATATATATGCCTTTAGATTATCTATTTCTCCTTATGAGAGTTTTTGTCGTTTGTGTCTTTCAAAGAATGGACCTATTTTATCTAAGGTTTCAAATTTGTGGGCATAGAATTGTTCATAATATTCCTTTAAATGTCCATAGGATTGGTAGTGATAACTCTTTTCTCATTGTTTTTATGTTACTAATTTGTGTCTTTTCTCTTTTTTTTCCTTTGCCTGGGTAAGGTTAACCAATTTCATTGATCTTTTTTAAAAAAGAAAGAAAAATTTAAAAAAGAACAACTTTTGGATTTATTTTCTGTATTGTTTTCTTGTTTTCAAGTTCATTTATTTCTGTTTTAATTTTTATTATTTCTTTTCTTTTGCTTGCGTTTGGCTTAAAGTACACTTTCTACTCTGGTTTTCTAAGGTGGAATCTTATGTCATTGATCTTAGAACTTTGTTCTTTTCTTTTTTCTTTTCAAACCAAGAGTTATATGCTTAAAAAAATTTTTTTTAATGTTTATTTTTGAGAGAGAGGGACAGCATGAGCAAGGGAGGGGCAGAGAGAGAAGGAGACACAGAATCCAAAGCAGGCTCCAGCCTCCGAGCTGTCAGCACAGAGCCTGACATGGGGCTCCAACCCACAAACCATGATATCATGACCTGACTCAGAATTGGACTATTAACCAGCTGAGCCACCCAGGCACCCCAGACTTCCATTCTATTCTAATATGAACATGTGGTGCTATAAATTTTCATTTTAGTTTCTATTTTAACTGCATCCCATAAATTTTGTTATGTTGTATTTTCAGTTCAAAACATTTTTCAATTTCCCTTGAAACATTCTCTTTAATCTATGAATTATTTAAAAATGATTTGAAGATTTCCCTGTTATCATTCTATTACTGACTTCTCATTTACTTCCTTTGTGGTGAGAGCACAAACTTGGTATGATTTCAATTCCTGTTCCTCTTTTTTTTTTTTTTTTTTAACCCTCAATAATTATGAGCCAACATAGGACCTTTATATAAATTAAAACAGATGTCAGTATATCAGTATCCTGGGAACAGGAGGCCAATGCCTGGTTATCCCACCACCTTTACCTGCTCCTCTTTACTCATCTATGCAGTTTATTTCCCTTCACTCAGAAGAAACTTTGCAGTTGCTCCTGCCAAAAGAATCCCTCTATGGTACCAGTCTTAAGTTCTTAGCTTTGACAAATGTATTGTGATTCTGTAAGACTTTAATGTTAGAAGAGACTGGGGGAAGGCCATATGGGGACTTTGTATATTATCTTTTCAACCTTTCTAAAATCTAAAGTTATTCCAAAGTAAAGTGATGAAATAGGTGATCCAAAGCTCCTGTAATTGAGTTTCATGAAGGGAAATGGGAATAATAAATTTTATTATATTTGCATAGGTCACTCTAAGGAGTAGAAGAAGAGCTCTGTTAATCATTTGCTATTTTCAAATTCAAGTAAGCAAGATAGAAATGGATATTTAAGGACATGAGGATGAAAATTGCTAGAAGTCATGGGTTTTTACTGGGGTCCCCTGAGAGAAAAAAGATGGAAAGTAGTCGATGAAACCAGATTTCAAAATGAGTAAGGACACAAAGTTATATTATAAAGCAACTGTACATAAATAATGGTGTCTCTTAAGGAGTCTGCATGGCTAAGAGGAATATTTTTGAATGGAAAAATCTGTGTTCAGGATACTTTCTGGATCAGGAGGAAAAGCTGATAATAATAAGAGAGCTATTAAATGCTGGAAATCGGAAACAATGGAGTGGGTACCTTCCTAGAGGTAATAGTTGTAGGAGGATAAAAACCATTCAGGTGAAGATGTAGTCTTTTTTTGTTTGTTTATTTCTGAGAGAGAGAGAGAGAGAGAGAGAGAGCGCGTGAGCAAATGGGGGAGGGGTAAAGAGAGAGGGAGACACAGAACCTGAAGCAGACTCCAGGCTCTGAGCTGTCAGCACAGAGCCCGATGCGGGGCTCGAACCCACACACTGTGAGATCATGACCTGAGCCAAAGTTGGGCGCCTAGCCAACTGAGCCATCCAGGTGCCCTAAGAACTTAGTCTTGATTGAGAGGAGCTAAGCTTCCTCCCTCAACTTTTAGAAATGAAAATGCAGTGATAGAGAAATTTAGAGTTGTGAAAAATTATGTGAATTAGTGAAGTGAGATTTTCATGAAAGTTAAAGTTCAGGACATAGTAAGAATAGAGATCAATTTAGGAAGAAATCTAGAGTATGTATATAAGCTACGGGAGATGAGGGAAAAAAATTGCCTTCACATTGTTGACTATAGTTATTGTCTGGTTCCCAGTTTAGGGACTTCCTACGTGCTTCGTCTTTGGGATCAGAGTGACTTTGGGACTTAACATTGCCCTCTCAAGCGCCAATCAGGGCCTTTGAAAACGTGTCACTTGGATTTTTAATCTTTTCTTCCATGTTTTGTATGAGCTTATACTTGTTCTTGCGTTGAATTACCTTTTTTCTAAGAGCAGTTGGCCGTTTTGAGAACACAATTACCCTGAAGGTGGAAATACCATAGTTCTTCATTTTAAGAGGAAAGAAATACCAGTTTGTCCTCTTACCATTCCGAATTCCTCTGACTTTCCATTGCCTGGAGCTAAATCATTGGCATGAGAGTATTTTTGTGCTCTTTAGAAGGGATGGAAGACCCCTCAAAGGCCTTTTAATGATGAACGAAGGGGATTTATTCTTCCTTATTGGGGTAATAAAATTTGTTACACTTCATGTAAGTTCCTCTGGGGGTGGAGAAAGGAGGTGGAAATGAAGAGGAAGATTTGGATTCCAAAAACTGCAGTTACTTGTGGAAGGTTTTAGCTGAAAATAGATCTTTCTCTTGAGATTTGAGTTTGTTCTGGAGAATAATGTTACAAAATCCAGCATTGCACAATAAAAAGGCAAAAGCAGGAGAAGATTTATGATGATGATCCTTGGCAGTTCGTTTAAACTGGTTTGCTGTCTTGGCCTCGTATTTAATACTGAGATGCTTTATGTTCCTGATTCTGCCTATATGAACTAAATTAAGTCGTAAATGTGTAGTTCTTAGAGTGTGGATAAACTGTCATGTAGCGTGTGACCTTTTAGCTATACTCCATAGGACAATGGTATTGAGAGGCCACAGAGGGAACAGAGAGGAAAGCACTCCAGGACCACTCAGGCGGGGCCAAGACTAACTTGCTGACTCGCTAAAAAGGCTGCTCTGATCATAGAGTGTGCAAAAGAAACGACCTCATCAGACCCTTCCCTTCCTCCACCCACGAGTGCAAACATAGCGATGTCTCAAAATAGCCTGAACTGCCACGTTGGCAATTGAGCCAGGGAGGGAGGACTTTGGTCCCAAAGCTTGTTGGCATTAACATGAGAGAGAGGGGAAATTAATAAATGACCTGTTCCTGTCTGCACAGAGCGTAGAGATGCAACAGAACATAAGAACAACAACTCGGACCTGAATTGCGGTATTAGCTTTACTGATAACTCCAGCTACATTTGTGGTAGGAAGAAGGGGAAGTTGAATTAAATGGATTTACTCCTTTCAGCAGACCTCTTTTCTTAGCTGTGGACTGTGATACGTCTGTTAACTAGGTGCCAGGAAGATGTGTGCCTGTGTGCGTGTGTGTGTGTGCGCACGCGCACGTGTGTACGTGTACATGAAATACATGCCATGGAATATGAAACAGTCACATGAAATAGACACAAGAATTAAGGGCAAAATCCCTTATCGTTCATCTCTTATGTGGTGTCAGGGTAGGAGGATATGTTTTTCTTTCTACACAAATGAAGTGAGGGGAATTCTCTTGGCGGGAGAATGAGATAAACTTTCTCCTAGGCCAAATGAGATAAACTGCATCGATGAGTAGGGAAGAATGGGTAACGGGGCCACCCCACTGAGCACTGGCCTGTTGTCCCGTAGGACAGTGACATAATCATATTAGCCTTAGTTTATAAATTGGTCTTGTGCCGTCTCATAATTATGCGAGACGATAGGAGAGGAAGGAATTGTTCTCCTTGACTTTTCTGTACAAGGAACAACTGCCAGGTCTTTCCGTACCCTGTGAACATACCAGGAAGGCTAAAGAAGAAGCTTGGCCAGAGCTAATGGAACCATTACTTACAGGTCTTACTAGGCACCTGGTAGATCCATAAGCATGTTGCCTACTTGATCTCATTCATCCTCATAAGGATCTGATTAGGTAGGAAGCACTGCCATTCACATATTACAAATGAGGTGACAGAGCATAGAGAAGTTAATTAAGTCACCAAAGGTCTATGTTGGGTGGAGCCCGAACTAAATCTTGGTCTTTCCAATTCAAAGCCTTTGTTTTTTAATGTCAGGCTATAAAAGGCCTAACAGATTTTTGTCTACTACCAAGTTTCTAAAACTGAGATTGTTTTTTGTCCAGAACTGTCTAGGCCAGTTGTTTAGCAGAGAATAATTCTTTAAGCAGATATTGACCAAACAAGTGCGGTGTGCTAGGCACTGTTCAGATTAGGGATAAAGCAGTGAACGTAAGATAAAAAAACAATCCCTCATAGAGGATAAGTTCTAGAGAAGGAAGACCAACAGTCAACAAGTAGACAAAACATCTCCTATTTCTGATGGCAGTGAGGGCCATAAAAATAAAGCGGATACGTTAGGGGAGTCCGGTGTTGCTATTTTTCTTTGGTTTTCATGTACCATCTCATTTGAGGAAGTAAAGTTTGAGCCAAGATCTTAAAGTGGTGAGAGGAAGCCATGTGGATATTGATTGAAAAGCATTACAAGCAGAGAGAAAGTGCAGAATTTGAATGCCACAGCCTATGAGGCTAGTTTGATGGGAGCAAGAAACCCGTGGATAAAAATGACGCGGTATTATTACGTTAATTGGCATGGAAAGTCTCTCTGACAGCAATCAGTAAGAATATTGATGACTCCAGGGGCGCCTGGGTGGCTTAGTCGGTTAAGCGTCCGACTTTCGCTTAGGTTGTGATCTCGCGGTTCGTGGGTTCGAGCCCCGCGTCGGGCTCTGTGCTGACTGCCAGCTCAGAGCCTGGAGCCTGTTTCAGAGTCTGTCACTCCCTCTCTCTCTGACCCTCCCCTGCTCACGCTGTCTCTCTCTCTCTCTCTCTCTCCTAGAAATAAATAAAAAACATTAAAAAAAAATTAAAAAAAAGAATATTGATGACTCTGAAAATCAACCTATCTTTAGATTACTCATCTCGGCTTGCTCTTGTGGATGCATCCTTTTTTCTACAGCTGGGATCATTTCTGAAACACCCAGCCACATACCAAAAAGTCCTCCCTTGTGTTGTTTTAAGCATGCCTTCAGGTTGTCGAAGAATAAACATCTGAACATTTCCTAAATATTATCACAGAAGGGTTTAACCTTCTCAAAGCATGTATTTGATAGCAGATCAAAGAGTGATCGAATTCTGAGAGCATTAGTAAATGTCCGGGAGCCTATAAACCTGAGGCATAGCATAGTGAATTGCTTTGTTCCCTACCTTGACTTGATTATTTGTTAACCCAACAGAAATATTCTTCAAGGAAGGAGTTGAATAGAGATTGCATTTTTCTTTAATATCTTTGCTCTGCCATATGTGGTATCTGGCACAGAGTTACTACCTGTTTGCTGAGGAATTAAATGAAAGCAGTAGTGCCCTTTTCTAGGACTTCAGCAGAATAGGTGCCACGAAAATTGTTGGGCTTAAATTCAAGGCTTTATATTGTTCTTCAGTTGGGGTAAATTCTGTTCAGAGATGGTAAATAACTGATAGGAATAAGAGGCTATATGCTATTTTTAAATATTTCATTTGCAAAGAACATGCTTCTCCATATAGATCATAACTTGTGGCAAGAAAATGCTATTTTAGGATAATGACTAGCACCTCTTTTGGTTGTAATAAAAACCAAGTTTTGAGTCATTCTTTATGTGCACAGTTCCCAAACAGAGAACTCCCTTAAAAACAGACGAGGAGTTTAAAAGAATATAATGCTCATTTGGTGGTGTGGCCCCTTTTCAAATAAGGAAATCAAAGCTGTTTTGATTATCTGTGGAACATAACTCACAGTCGAAAACAATATCCACTAGAGGTCTTTCAAGCAGTGTTCTAACCTTTTAAAAATATTTCCAGAATGCCATTTTAAAAGGTGATTATAGCTATTACTTCTTTGTATTAGCCATGTGTGTGCATTTGTAATTTAAAAAAATCTTCATTATTGAAAAGTTAAAACGTGTAAAGGTAAAGAATGTACAATGATTGACCACGTAGCCATCACCCAACTACAGCAAATGCCAGTTTGGTTTCATCTATACCCCTGTGCCAACTTGCCCCTCCCATAGTACTTCTGAAGCAAATCCTCAACAGATGTAATTTTTTCTGTGCCTATTTTAGTACGTATTTCTGAAAGATCCCCTTTAAAAAACGCAATTATTTTTACCCCTAAAAATAATAACATGAAGTATCCCAATGTCACAAAATACTCAGTCTCTTTTCAAAAGTCTAGTCAGTTCATATATATTATAAATGTTTTTAATTGTTATAGTTTGTTTGAAACAGGATATAAAGAAATTTCAACCATTATAATTAGGCAATACCTTTTAAGTTTTTATAATAGTTTGCCCTCCAATACTTTCTCCCCTTGAAATTTATTTATTGAGGACACTAGATCATCTTTTCTTGTCTCAGTTCTATCTATAACTACAAAAATGCCATATATTGGATGACTTAAACAATAAACATTTATTTCTCACAGTTTTGGAGGCTGTAATGTCCAAGATCAAGGTGACAGCAGATTTGGTGTCTGGTGAGGGGCTGCTTCCTGGCTTGCAGATGGCTGTCATTTGTTGTGCCCCACATGGCAGAGACTGAGGGTGGGATTAGCTCTGGCTTCTTCCTCCTCTTATAAGAGCACTAATCTCATCATAGGGGCTGTACGCTCGAGAACTCATCGGAACCTAATTATCTTCAAAAGGTGCCATCTCCAAATATCATTACATTGAGGATTTGGTCTTTAGTATGTGAAAACTTTGGACATATTCCATCCATAGCAGTCCTATTTGGAGAATAGTGTTTCTCCAAAGTACAGATTTTCTAGATTTCATCCTACTAATACAGATAAACAAGATCCTCTGTCCCATATTTCTTGCAGATTAGTAAATAGCTCTAGATGCTTGGTTAGTTTTAGGTCTGAATATTTGGGCGGAATTATTTTGCAAGTTGTGGTGTGCTCTACCAAGTCTTTTTTTTTTTTTTTTTTTTTTTTTTTTTTTTCCCTC
>NW_027529596.1:3087564-3152800 GCF_008692635.1 Crocuta crocuta
CCAGCCTTTGACAATCAATATCTGGATGCATTAATTTATAAGGAACTGTAAAACGGTGACATTTTTGTCATTTTTCTCAGTTATAAAGGAAAAAAAATTTCCCTCATATAGGCAATGTGTTCTTTTTTCCTTAGTTCTCAGCTTTCAAAATAATAGGTGGTTCTCTAGCATCTTCTAACAGTAAGTAAATATATTTTTTAAAGTATTCAGCATTGTGATGAACTCATTGAATCAAATGCATTTTTAGGAATTTCATTCCTTTGCAGTTAGTATTCTTACTAATATACAAAATGTTCCACCTTTAAGTTCACTTCTGAGTTATTTTGACATGACCTTCCTTCCTATCTTCTTTCATAGGACATTCCAGGTTCATTTTGTACATTTTCCCCCCATTGCTGGATTGAGATATTTCTTCAAGCAGCACTGGGTCCATTATTTAGAATGGTCTTTGAAGATCACAGATCTGGGTGCTAGTATGGTTACTATTGAATTAGTACTGTGACTAGACCTGTTAGTAGACAGGGCTAGAATTAAAGTACGTTGTTAATTCACACCAACACTTCAGTTCAAATTCAGGGCAGAGTTCTTAACTGTAGGATTCAACATCCTATGTCCTTTTCCATGTTGAGAAACCTGATCTGACAATCCTGAACATCAGTGACTTCCTGAGTCTCATATTCTGGTAGATTCTTTGAAAATCGGTCATTAGAACAATATTTTTTCCATTTGTTCAAACTGAAGACAGTTCTCCTGCACCCTTTGTAAGCCAAAGTCAGTTGGGTTGGGTATATAATATTTGATTCACTCTTTCTGTCTTTAGTATCTTAAGTATGTTATTCCACTGTCTTCTGACATAGGATATTGGTGATAGTAAGGGTTTTTTTTTTTTTTTCCTTTGTAAGGGACTTGGTTTTTTTGCATGATGACCAAATGATTATTTTTCTTTCTTCGTTTTTAAAAAATATAATAATTTTACTAAAATATGTCTCAGGGTTGATTATTGGCATGCCCTTTTAACATGTAGCTCCAAATACTTTTATTTATTTCTAAAAAGTGTTCTTGAGTCATATTTTAAAAAATGTATTCCATTTCACTGCTTTGGTTATCTTTTGTAGGGGCTTTTATAATACACTTATGGGAAGGTCTTATCTTTTATATTTGTAACTTTCTTTTTTTCTTCATTTTTCTTTTGTTCTTAAAATTTTCTTTCATTTTGTCTTTTATTTCTAGTAACAAATGGTGTATTGATCTATTAGCTCTTGTTACTTCTGGTTCAGTCTTCATGTGTGAAATATTTTAAAATTCATGATTCTTTACTAACTCCTACCATCTCATTTTTGAGTTTTCCTACTTCAAATTATGTTTATTATAGCTTCTATCATTTTATTAACTTCATTTAGCATATCTTAAAATATTAGCCAGCAGTTTTCACCGGTTGATAGGCTTGTCCCTGGCATGTTCCCACTGGTCTGCAGAGCCATATCCCTGGTTTGTTTTTTCTTTTAATAACTATTAAACAGGGGCACCTGGGTGGTGCAGTCGGTTAAGCATCTACTCTTGATCTTGGCTCACGTCAGGATCTTACTTACACTTTTTGAGTTTGAGCCCTATATCGGGTTCTGTGCCAATGGCGTGGAGCTTGCTTGGGATTCTGTCTCTCATTCTCTCTGCCCCTCTCCCACTTGTTCTCATTCTCTCTCTCTCAAAATAAATAAATAAATTTAAACAAAATTTAAAGAACGATTAAACATATGACTAATCACAATCTCCTTTCAGTTCCTTCTTTCCCACTCTCCTTCTTTTTCTCATTTTTTGTTTTTCTAACTTGCTTTTATTTTTCTTTGTTAATTGAGACATAATTTATACAATAAAACCAGTTCAGTGAGTTATTACCATTAAAACACGATTTAAAACAGCTCTGTTGCCTCAATCTGTTTACTCCATACCTCTCTGAAGAGACCATCATTATTTTGATTTCTATCAACGTAGATTAGTTTTATATATACGTGGACTTCGTTTAAACAGAATCCTCTGGCATCTATAATTTTGAGTGGGATGTCAGCTAGAGGCTTTTCACAGAGGTCCTTTATCTAATTGTCTAGACTTCTTGCAGAGAACTTTTTCTCTTTTGTAATAATGAATTAGTTGAATTTTTTCAAATTCTTTTTCTTCATTTGTTGAAATAATCATATGGCTTTTCTTCTTTACTCTGCTCATGGGACAGGTTACATTGATTGCTTTTCAAATGTTAAAATAACTTTGTATTGGGATAAACTCCTTTTGTACACGGCATAGTATCCATTTTCGAAATTCCTGCATTCGATTTGTCAGTATTTTATGAACTCTTTTCTACTTATGTTCACAAGGGATATTGGTCTAAAAACCTTTCTTTTTCTTTCATAATATGTTTTCAGTTCTGAGTATTAACATCAGAATTATGCTGGCTTTATAAAATGAGTTGAGAAGTGTGCCCTCATTCTCTGGTTTCTGAAAGAGTTAGTGTTAAATTGGCATTATTTCTTTGTTAAATGTTTGCTAATGCACCTGTGCAGCAATTTGGACTCCAAGGATTTGAAAAGGGGTGTTTCTTATTACAAGTTTATAAAAAATAATTTATTTAATTTATTGGAAATCATTTCAATTTTTAAGAGTTATTGCTATAAAATTCTTGATAATACCTCATATTATGCCTTTGAGGCCTGTAGGATCCATAATGATAACTCTCCTTGCATCTATGATACTGGTAATTTGTGTTTTCTCTTTTTTTTCTTTATCAACTTTGATAGGGGTTATCAATTTTATTAAACTTTTCAGTAATCCAGCTTATGGTCTTGTTAATTTTCTGTAAGGTTTGTTTTCTGTTTCTTTGTTTTGTTTTCTTATTATTTCCATTCTTCCGCTTAATCACGTTTAATCTGATCCTCTTTAACGTCTTGAGTTAGATGCCTACATTATTCATTTTATACCTTTCTTTTTCTAATTATAAGGATTTTTTCTCATTATAGATATTTTAAAGTTCTGAATTTCTAAGCACTGCTTAATCTGCTCCCACATATTTTGAGATCTTATGTTTTCAATTTTAGTCAGTTTGAAATATTTTCTAATTTCTTTTGTGAATGTGTGCATGTGTGTGTGTGTGTGTGTGTGTGTGTGATTACTTTTTTGGCCCCTGGGTTATTTATAGTAGTTTTAGTTTATTTCCAGATTGAAGATTTCCTGGATATGCCGTTTTTATTTTTTTCATATTTAAAGCCACTATGGTCAGAGAACACATTCTGGATAATCTCAGTCCTTTGAAATTTATCGAGACTTGTTATGATTTAGCATCTGATCTGTGTTGGTGAATGTTTTCAGATGCCCTAATATATTCTAATTTTTGATTGCAGTCTTCTATAAAAGTCAGTTAAGTCAATTTGTTGATAATATTCGTATCTTATATATCCTTAGTGATTTTTTTCTAGTTCTGTCCATTACTGACATAGGATGTTAAAATAAACAATTATGATGAAAATTTTACCTCTTTTCCCTTTTTGTTTGTTGGGTGTTCCTTCGTGTATTTTGAAATTCTTATTAGATGCATACATATTTAGGACTGTTACATCTTTCTGAAAATGTGATGTTTTTCTCATTAGGAAATGATGTCGGAATGATGAAAATGATAGTATTGTCTTGAAACCTGTTTTTCTGATAATAAAACCACATCACTACGACTATGTTTAGTGTTTGACTGGCATACTTTTTTTGACCCCAATATTTTTCTCATTTTTATATAAAATTATTTTTCTTTCAGGAAGATGAGATGAATGAGGATAGCTTTTATAGCTTCACTGTTCTAGAGTTTTCTCTTTTGTTGCTTGTGCACAATGGCACAAAAGAGTAAAACAAAAATGACCTCATATTGCCTGCAAAACCTCCCCTCTATCTGCGTTTTCTATTTCCTCTGTCCCTGCGTTTATCCTGCACAATTTGAGTCTACTTCCAGCGTTTTCTATCAATGCAGAGTTTTGCCATAAGAGGGAGTTTCTCTTGGTTAGTACTAAGACTTCATGTGCTGCAGATTGTTCCCATCCCTTTCAGAATTTACTGTAGATCTTTTCTCCTCTTCCATGGGTTACAGTGCGTAAAGCCCTTCCAATTTCAACTGCAATTCTCAGATTGGCCCTTAACACTTTTCCCGAGTGCCTGTTTATGACTCAGGGGTTCTTCTGTTTTTAGGGGAGTCCCTCTATTTCCTCCTAAACAAATGATGTTATGAATTGGGTTTTATGTTGTCAGTGATTTGTCTCCCCTGTCTGCATTAAAAATTTTTTGTAATGTTTGTTTAGTTTTGAGAGAGAGAGAGACAGAGAGAGAGAGAGAGAGAGAGAACCAGAGAGGGGCAGTGAGAGAGTGGAGATACAGACTCTGAAGCAGGCTCCAGGCTCTGAGCTGTCAGCACCCACGAACTGCGAGAACATGACCTGAGCCAAAGTCAGATAGATGCATAACAGACTGAGACCCCCAGAGGCCCCCCCCCACCTATTTGCATTTTGAAGTTTGTGGTGATATTGGACACAGTGTTTTTGCAGATATTTTCCTATTTGCTTTGATTTTTAACGTCTTAGTTGGTGACTCTGGTTTTGTGTGGGGATTCAGAGAAATTTCAAAACAAATCTGCTGGAGCTATCTTTTCAGAACTCTGTGGTCACCTCAGTTGTATTGCAGAGCAGTATATTTGTACTATCTCATGTTTGTACTAAAAGTATAGTGCTGATGTTTTCCAGAAAGGGCTATTTAAGAATTGTGATTACAAGGTTCTTGGGTTTTGGTGACCTCTGGAGTTGCTTTTTACTATGATTGCTGTACTTTCTTAGTGTGAGAACTAAAAGAACTTAGTTCTTTTCACTACTGGCTCCTAGTGTTTCACAGTCATTTCAAGAGAGTTTCACAGAACAGCCAGTACTGAGGAAGGTCCCAAAAAAATGCCCTCATTCTTTTGTGTTCCTGTATTACTGTTTGGCAGAAGGGACCCTCCTGGATTCAGATTTAGGAAAAAAGGGGAGGATTCAGAAAGAATAGAACATATCCCTTCCACCCATCAACCAAACGGGTATCTCTCATGTTCTTTAAGTGTGAATTAGCCAAATGCCACCTAATATTGACGGGATTTTATAACCAAAAATACCTCTGGTATACTCTGATAACTTGTAGAAATTTTTGCCAATCGTTTGTTTGGTTGGTTTAGAAAAGTGCTTATGCTTTATTCTAGGATGTGGGGTTGTTGAATAGAGTTGGGACGGCATTTGTGGTCCTGAGGTCATTCTTTACTATTTGTGTCATACTTGGGTGACACTTGTTCTTTCACTGTGGCTGCTTCCAAAGAAATGGCTGAGCACATAGGTTGTCATCATGAAGAGCCATTCTGTTCAGCAATTTCACGTTGACTTTAACTCAATAGCAGGATAGTAATATGTCCCATCGACTTATTAAGTTTAGCACATAGAGTGTTTTTGGTGAAAAATGCTTGCTCCTTATAAAGTGAATACATATATTGCTATTTTATTTTATAACTTGCAAGTACTTTTTGTTTAATCTTTATGATATCTAGAAAAGCATACATACCTTCCCTTTTACAGATGAAGAAACTAAAAGCTCAAAACTGAAATTCAAAAGTTGTTATCTTCCTAAAGCTATGTAGGCAATTTAGGACAAAGCCAAGGGGAAATTATTCAATAATTAGAATAATTGTTACTAGTATCACAAATCTCCGTGCATGCCAATGATTCAAAAATATCTGCAGGGAACACGATCATATAAGCATTTATTAATAAATCAACCTCAATTCAACTAGTTACAGTTTCGAGAAAATATTTGGTAAATATATATTTATATTTCTTAATATGTCATATAGAATGTAGACTATATGTGATGTAAAATAATAAGCAACACAAAATAAGTTTGTCCTGTGTTAAAACATTTAACAAACACTCTGGAAACTAATGTTTTTAGAATTAAATTGCTTATGACATGCACTATTTTATAGATGAAAAAGCTGAGTCAGAATGATGTGAAATGGTTTGCTCATATAGCGAGTCAAAGAGCCAGAGTCAATATCCTATGTCTTCCTATTCTAAATCCTCTGTTCTTTCCTTTCTACCATGCTGCCTCATGACACAACTTTCAAAAAGTTGTACATGGCTGAACAGATGAACCAAGTATTAAAACTGAGATATGTCTGCCCAAGTAGACTGGCTTGGTCTGTAATAAATTTTACGAGGCATAAATACTGAGAAGTGATGGAAAAGAATAAATGGATAGTCGAGGATTTGAGACCTAATTTCTGCCATACAGGTCATAAATAGTCTTTAGGCACATAAGGAGAATGACCAGTTTTTACAGGAGGGAATTATGTGCATACATTATCAGTTTTAATAAAATATGGCCCAGATGTGCCTTAGACTGCTCTTGCTCCCTGCTCTCCACTCTCCTGGCCGTCTTCACACCATCAGTACCTCCCGTGGAGCATCCTGATGTCATCCCCATAGCTGACAGCAGCCAGACTCTCAGATACAATATCCACTTCACAGCCTGACTCTTTCTCAGAATTGACTTTCTTTACTGTGTCATTTTTCCTGCTAGGCTAACTAGGGAGAAATGCATAATTCCCAGGAATTACACATTTGACCACATAACACTGTCATATCTAAACCTAAACCTAAACCTAAACCTAAATCTAATCTAAATCTAAATCCTGTCATCCCCAATCTAAATGCTGGTGTCCTTGGGAATCTTCCTGCTCAGAGACCACTATAAGGAAAGTTTAAAAACAGTACAGACTCGCCCGTTGGTAACTCTTAGGGTGGCTGCGAATTCTTAATTTTGTGTGTAATGCTCAGCCTCCTTTATCTTCTGAGCAGACTCACCTTGCACATCTCATCTTATGAATGCTCATCTCAATGAGATATTTTTCATATTTTCCTCAGGATAGGGATATAAAATCAGCTATATGGCAAACTGAATACACACACAGATGTGTGTGAATGTATATATATGTGTACACATATTCTTAATACAATGTGGCAAAATCAAGTTGCCTTAGAAATATTTACTTCCTAGTAAATCAAACTTGATCTTTGTGTAGCAGCATTAGTGCTTGCCTTCTGCCAAGGTGGGGAAACAAGCAAAGGGGGGAAAGGTTATTGGAACATCACTCCTGTTTGCAGCAACTCTGGCTATACTCTGACCAGTTGCCCGTGTCTCTTCTCTACGGCATTACCAGTTTTATTGGCTAGGTCTGTTTCAGGGCATTTTTTATGGGAATGGAAGATTTTTGTTGAGTTTTAAATCTACCATTTGTGAGATGTATGTTCTCTGTCAAATAGGCCTTTTGAAACTCTTCTGAGCTTCATGTAGTTGTCGTTTGAAGCAGCACCTTCTGAAGACTGGCTCTGTCGGTCTGTCACAGTGACGAGTATCATATTGGTACCACTCAATGATATTGCCATGATCTGATGGGACACCTTGTCACCATTTTCTGGAACTCACTTTCTTCTTTCCCCAGCTTTCCAAGCCAGAATGTATGTAAGCAATATTAAGTACATATAGAATACATATTAGTTTGGGGACAAATGGCTATATATTTTTTGAGAGTTGGAAAAAATTATAGACCCATTACTTTCAGTAGGTCCCACTTGACTACAGGTTTTATTTCTGAAATATGTCAGGCACTAGTGATTAGCTTTGAAAATGGAATTGGATCAGGCACAGTTATCAGTATATGGAGGGCTCTTATCAGCTGCTATCATCTGTATCCAAAACTCAAACAGGAAACCGTAAGAGACTACTGTTGATGCTTGAAGATTTTGAGTCCTCTTGGTAATAATAACTGCACATGAATGAAATCAACATTTGGATGAAGAAGAATATCCCATATTGGAAAGTAATCATAGCTTTTATGCTTGTGTGTGTGTGTGTGCTTTGACAGCTTTTTGGAGACTACAGCCTATTTCTTCATGAAACCAAAAATTGGAGAGAAGGAGGTGTCCCCAAATGTTTTCTTCAGTATCTGGCATGAATTCAGCTCTGACTTTAAAGACTTTTGGAAGAAAGAGAACAAACTCATTCTACAAGAAAGGTAGGTTTTTTTTCATTTGCACAATGGCATTTTAAAACTGGTGTTTTATTAGGTGTGACACCACTGGGGTTGCCAAGGTTTATAGCCTGAATGAAAAATTAGATGGCCTTCAACCTGGAATATCAAGTCTTAACAGGGTGCTAAGATTTGGCAAAATTTGGAGTTTGAGTAAGCAGGATTGGCATAGAAGCTATGATGTTACAGAGAATAGCTGGGGAGATGGTTTGCCAGGGCCACCGTCTGGTAAAACAACTTCTATGTATGATGAGGAAACCACACAAAAGCAGATCATGTAAGTGGAGGGGAACAATCCTGCTGAGATGACAGACCTACTCACCTCAAAAGACCAATAGCAAGGACAGTAGAGGTAAGATGACTCAATTTTCTTTTGTTCTGTTTTTGCTCAATTCATGAGGCATTGTCCAAGTTTCACCATTTGTATTAAAATTTCAGCCAGGTATCACCAAGAAACAGATGATCAATATTTTTTTAAAAGACCTTTCAGGATTCTAGTAGACTTACACCATATATCCTAAAGGAAATTTTTTCAGGAATGAAGGGAAATTTCCTCTCGTAAGTATATGAAATAAAGTCTCTGTCACTGATTACAATATTCCATAGAGGCATATTGAATATTAATTCAGGAGGAAAGCTAGCGCTCCCAGGAAAGCAGCCCCAAATAGCTGGGTCTCTTGGGAGAATGGAAAGGAAACATAATCAGCCCTGTAAACCAAACCCTAATACTGAACCAATTAGTATATTTTCCAATATCCTTGCACTAACAATTACTTTGCTTTAGATCTTCAGAAAACGTACCTCCTAAGAGACTATGTTCATCATGCCACGAAATTCCACAATTTCTGCTTATTGTCCTCACATACAAAATCATGATTATCCACCTAGTTTTCATATATAAGTAGATTCTGATACATCCTTAAATCAGTGGAAATTGATTGCTGGCATTTGTTGAACACATAGACTATGCTATGAATGCTAACTCATACACGTTACTTAGAGTCCATAGCATTATCATGGAAAAAACTATACCTCAGTGAATAGTGGATGGAAAAAGAGAGTGGTTTGAACAGAAGGAAAACACTGGAAACATCTACTCTAAAGATACTGAGGGTATGCTACCTCAAAGTCCATCATTATGGGTTAACTTAAAAGATGCAGCTGAGTCAACAGTCCACGCAGTTGAGATAGGAGAGGTAATTCCTGAAATATAAGCACATTTAAACCATCATTCATTTCCTTCAGACTTAGTTATATATCATCTTTTTTAAAAAAAAATCACCAAGCAAGGCCTGTCAGTTTGGAAAATTGTACAGAGGAGCCTTCTTTTGACCTCGGCACGTCACCTACAGCTTCCCTCCAGGGGAAGGCCTCCTTTTCTCTCTAATGTCAACTTATTCCCCTGGTAAAGGGCCGACACCTCAGTCACCTGAATGTACAAATCTGAAAGATGAGTATTTCGCCGTGTACAGCCATTTGTTTGATGGCCGGGGCTGGAGTCCTTAATGAGAATGGAAACGATGAGAGGCAGGCGCCAAGGAGACGCGATGGATGGGGCTGTGGTTTTGGAGCGGTTGCTCTGATGGCACATCAAAGAAATAAGTCAGTCTCAGAAGGCTGGCAGGGTCCTGTGGTGGTGCTACTTTTGGGGACCCTGGGACAAGAAGGTGGGTACGTATTCTCATTGTGGCTTGCCTTTGCTCCGCACGCCTCCACAGGAACTGGTGAGATGCCACGCCCGAGGGACTGTGGAGACTGACTCATTCACACACGCGCGCACAGCCCTCCAGTGATGCCGGCCCCATGTAGCCTGTGCTCTGTGAGGTAGACTTGTGTCCCTAGGGATCACCGTTGGTACCCATCCACTGTTGTGTGACATTGTATGCATCTAACATGACTAAAAGTAGCTTTTCTTCACTAGGTGCCTCATGAACCAACCAGAAGTTTCTTTTATCTTCCATCCTGTGCTTGTCATGTCCTACTAAGAATGTAGTAGGACTACATTCTACTAAGAATCTACTGTGGCCTTTTTAAAAAAAAAAAAAAAAAACTTCATTTACACAGAGAGAGACAGAGAGAATGTGCTCCAATGAATAGGGGAGGGGCAGAGAGAGAGAATCTCCAGCAAACTCCATACTGTCAGCACAGAGCTGGACATGGGGCTCCATCTCATGAACTGTGAGATCATGACCCGAGCCCAAACCGACTGAGCCAAAACCTGACGCTCTACTACCTGAGCCACCCAGGCGCCCTCATACTGTGGCTTTTTGACCCAACCCTTGCTGATTTCGCTTTTTGATGCAACAGTTGGTGACTTTGCTCACCCCTTGGTGCCCATGTTGTGAATTGGCAGATTATGACTGCTCTTTACTGCAGACTTCTCATTTTTTTTTTCAAAATCATTTGCTTTTAATAAAAGGCGTAGGAGGACTATGTGGCAGGTGAGCACTTCTTTGCCCTTTAACTTCTAGAAAATAGGCGGTTTTGATGAGCAAGACCATTGGTCTGACTCGTTTGTAGAAAATGTGTGTCTTTCCTTAGGAAAGGACCACTGACACAGTGTCCGGGAAACAGTGCAAAATGAAAATGTGGGGCCCCTTGTTAAAAAAATTATCAAAACATTTTAGGACAGCAGAGCATTAAACCGAGCGCAGAGCCCTTCCGGAAGTGCACAAATGACACCAAGGAAAGCAGCCGTGCCCTAGCATAAGCCTTGTATCATACTTTCTGTGGATAGATGGAAGGGTATTCATACCTTCAGCCATCGATGTGGTCAGTTAAGGGGGTTTCACTGCAGGTACAGTCTGTGTCGTTCTGAGTAGAACTTCACCTACACTACAGAGGCTTACAATGGGATCTCCAGCCTGGCCGTTCCCTCCTCTGTACTGTGGTTTTATTACCTACATATTTTATTTAGTCAGTTTCATACTATGAGGATGCCTAAAGGTATGTCTGTTTTCATTTTATACCATAACTACCGTGGTATTTGCAGTTTAGTCTTCATTGACCAAAGAGACGTTTTGTGTCTTCATTTCTGACTCGGCTCTCACTATCACTAAGCCGCAATGCCTCTTCCCTCTACCTCTCCATAAATACTTGCCGATTTGACTTGTTACATCATTGTATTTGACAAGGACACAGGAATAGGAATGTAGCTTTAAAGTAACGAGCGTGCTTTCTTACGTAGCTTAAGTTTATCACCGCATATTTAAAAAAAGAATCAAAAAACCTTAAGCAAAAGGAAAGGCTTTGTTTAGACAGTCAAACCACAGAAGCGCAGGGATGGAACTTGTGTGTGGATGGCCTGAATACAGAAATTTGAACTGCAGTCTGTGGGAGTTAGCCAGGTATGTCTGCCGTCTCTCACTCTCTCACCACCCCCCTCCTCCTCCTCCTTCCTCTTCCTGTCTCTCTCTCTCTCTCTCTCTCACTCTCACTCATGCTCGCTCTCTCCCCCTCTTCCATTCTGCCACCACTCTCTGTGGTTCGGTCTAGTTTCCAAGCAAGGCCCCCTGACCATAGGTCACAGCCATGACTCACATTCTTGCAACCCAGTAGGAGAGAACAGTCTCCACCATCTAGAATAATTCCAAAGAAGAACTCCAGATGAGCTGTGCCCAGCTCTGGATCGGGCGTGGAGAACCATAGTTAGTTCCGTGGTTTCCAACAGTTGCACGGCCAGAGAGGAGGGGCACCATGATCGACAGTCTCCTACTTACAGTCACTGGAGTTAGAGAAGAGAAGTTTGCAACAAAGTAAACATTCATATACCACCCCAACTTCATTAAGCCCTTAAAAATAATCTGCGTTAATGAGCAGAATGTCTTAGCATAGTAGAAAAAGTCTGAACAGTGGTTTCATGTGATCGAATTGTTTGCTTTCTGACCCAGTTTTCCTTGGTCTGATTTGGAATTCATAGATTGAATAATATCTTTAAGGTTGTAAAGCCTGTAAAAATATTTCTTATCCCATCATTTCTATTTGGTTCTGATTATAGAGGGGCAATAACGTTGTATTTTCTGGCTCTGTCCTGATGACTCATATGATTAAGTAAATATATTTCTAGAAATGGGGACTTTCTACACATCCATGAAAGGTCTCGGAAAGCTCTGTTCTCTTTCTAATTGATGTGGTTTTGGAACACATGAGAATTTTTTTTAATTTTTTTTTTTTTTGAGAGAGAGAGAAAAAAAGAGAGACAGCGTGAGCAGAGGAAGGTCAGAGAAAGAGGGAGACACAGAATCCGAAGACAGGCTCTAGGCTCTGAGCTAGCTGTCAGCACAGAGCCCGACGCGGGGCTCGAACCCACGAACCGTGAGATCATGACCTGAGCCGAAGTCGGAAGCTCAACCACCTGAGCCACCCAGGTGCCCCCACATGAGGATTTTTGAGTTAACTCTTCCACTTAACAGCCTAGTCATAGAAAGTCATAGTTTCCAAAACTGCAAAATGGAAATACTAACCTGTTTTGCAGTGTTATTGTGTAGACTAAAAGAGATAACATATTTGGAGTATATAGCACAGTGTCTATATGCCAAATGCTTGATGGATGTTTCTTCATCATTTAATGTTAATGATATCTTGATCATGACTATCTACAAGGTAAGGTAACATATCGAAAAGGCATGTTAACATAATTCAGTACATACAAGGCATTTTTGTGACTCGGTTACTTTTTGGTTAGGTAGAACATCGTGATTTTGAGTCCAAGGGTGAACTTTTATTTGAGAATGTTCACACAGTCCTTCCCTCCATATTTTCATCATGCTATACAAAGGGATTCCTGTTTGGATGCTTTTAGACAACTGACCCATTAGTTTTATCATGATTTAGAAAAAGTGGTTTTTACATATACACTTGGAGGTGGATGTATACAATTGTCAGTAAGAAATGTAGACTTGTTATCACTAAGCATCACAAAACATATGAAAACTCATTAAAACAGTGGAGCTTGGCTATCTCCAGAAGATGGGGGAATCAACCAACATTTACTCTGCCAACCATCTCCCTAAAGGCCTCACAGAGCATATTGCTAAGATGTCAAGAAATGGACAGCCCTTAATTCTTATTTTCAGGAAAACAATAGCATCAGTCTTGCCTGGCCACCAGTGAGGCCCTGCGGAGCTTGGGCAACAAGAGCTGTATTAATTAGAGGAAAGAAGTACAGATTAATTGGGAATACAAGTGTTTTTTGAGCCTGATGGGACTGTGTGCCTGGGAGAAGGCAGTGGGGCCCCAAACAACTTCACTTTTCACTTTTGCTCTGTTGTAAGTGGAGTTCGGTTTTTAGGCAAGCTTCAGCTGTATCACTATGCGAAGGTATTTGTGATTATTCTCTCCTTCCATAAATGGAGTTTTACTATGCACAGGAGACATTCAAGTCCATGTGGCGAAGTTCCTGTCTTCGTTGACCTGACGCCCAGCACAGACACGGTGGTACATGCAGTGGGGAAACTGGGGGCAGGGTGAAGGGTTAATTCTGTCCAGAGGACTTTGGACAAGGAGTTTGGAGTTGGCGTAGGGTTTTCACAGGCGATCCATGGAAGTAAGGTCATTCTAGGCAACTGGGCCTCAAACGCCATAGTATGCAGCATGGCCTATCATAATTTTATTTTTAGTTGGCTTAAGACATCTTAATTTAATAAATCAGTTGTGACACTAGTAAGGGTTGTGTTTAAAGTGTTGTCTAACTTAATTTACTGGTTTATTTTATTTTGAGCCAGGTAGTCTTTGATGAACCAGGAGAGAGGATAACTACTCCTCTAATTGCACAAGCATGTGGTAATCAAGTCTGGTTTCTGCCCTGCTGAAATCTGTAATTAGAAGAAAAGGATTTGAATGGTTGGCTTTAGAAGGTTATGCATTAAATTGGAGAGCACCTCAGGCCATGTTAACATTCCTGTTTCCATAATTTATATTTAAGTGAACTGTATCTTCAGATTTAAGTATGAAGTTATTAGGGTAGAAGGAAGTGACCATTTTCAAAGCATCTGAAAAATATATCTGAAGAACAGAGTTAAGGAAAGAAGGTTTATTGTTATGTAATAATTTATGTGTTGGATACCTATTTGTTGTACTGCATTGTTGCATTGCAACATTAAATGAATTTAGCCAACCATTTGCCCCTTTAATTCAGACGTCAATGTCTAGAGAAACAACACATAAAGAAATTCTCTTCCTACTTCTGACTTTCTATAGCAGAAGCTTTCGCACAACAGTTGAGAAGAATCAGAATTGTGGCAATGGAGCCTGAGAATGTGTAGGGAAGGTGATCTATATTCGCCAAAGGAGTGATTAATATGCATTAAGACATAATAGATAATACATTAATTTATTAATTATTGAAAACTATTTATGTCCTGTGTGCTGGGCAATTTTTCTGGCTGTATGACTCTTACACCTTAGTAGAGAAGCAGACAATAGAAAAGACAGTAAAAATAAACAAGCGCAGTTTTAAATTATAGGTTGAAATAAGTACTGTGAAAAAAATATGAACTGTTTTTGAAGGTGTACCTTAAAAGATGGTAAGAGGAGGCCTTTCTGAAGAGGCAACATTTATGTTGATACCTAAAGAATTTGACGTAGCAGCTGTATGAAGGGGCAGGGTGGTAAGGGGAAACACAGTGTGTGACAGGCAGAGACGTAGGAAGTTTGAGACAACGTGGCAGAAAAGATTGGGTGCACTCCAAAAAAGATGAAGGCCGTGAGATGAATTTGATGGATAGGCAGGGGCGTGATCATTCAGTCTTTTGGAGATCATGGTAAGAGATTGACTTTTATTGTGCATGCAATACAAAGTCATCAAAGGGATTTTTAAAAAAGGAATAACCTGATGTGATTCATGTAATACGAACTTGCTGTTCACAGGTTGCAGCCTGTCCCAGTTGTAGAGGGTCAGAAAATTGTAAGTCTAGGCTCATATGCTAACAAGTTTGTGTTAGCTGGGATGTTAGAGATCAAGAATGCACACTTTCCCTTTCTATCTGAGAATGATTTCCAAAGGCAAGGTTGGGGAAAGATGTGACCCCCCTGGATATCAGAAGTACCCTTTCTAAAACTTAGTTATCCAAGAACGATGTAAAATCATAAGGTGAACATTATGGAAAAGATCATTGCATTTCTTAATATATTTTTTTAATGTTTTATTTATTTTTTTGAGAGAGAGAGACTGACAGTGTGAGCAGGGGAGGGTCAGAGAGAGAGAGGGAGACACAGAATCAGAAGCAGGATCCAGGCTCTGAGCTAGCTGTCAGCACAGAGCCCGATGAGGGGCTCGAACCCACGAACCGTGAGATCATGACCTGTGCTGAAGTCAGATGCTTAACCAACTGAGCCACCCAGCCGCCCCAAGATCATTGCATTTCTTGACCTTGCCATGTTCCAAGAGATGTTTTTTAAATCTAGGAAAATCCTTTCTCAAAAGCCTCATGTTAAAAACTGGAAGAAACTCACCCTTAGAGTTTCTGGTTCTAGCTCCCCATCAGGGACTCAGGACCACACCAAGAAAGTAGCTTGTTCAAAGATATTTTTGCTTTGAAAAGGATTTAAATAAACACTGTGGTACCTTCCAGTAAATTTGCAGAGGCTTGTAAAGTTAACTGAACAATTATTAATTTTTCTTCAGCATTTGCTAAAAATATTTTTTGATGTCTTAGCAAAGTTTGTAGTGAAACCATTTTGGATCAAAATTACTTCATGGAGTAGATATTTTAAATTACCCGTGAAAACTAACATTACGTAGCTTATATGGGCTGGAAACGATTCCTATACAATCTGTTCCTTTACAAGCAAGATGGTATTTTTAAGGGATCACTTTAAGTTCCAGTAGGATAGTCTCAAACAATGTCATGATTATAATCTAGTGGCAGAAGAGGTCTAGATCCGTTAGATTTGTACAGTATCAAATTAGCAAATTCTTAGTTTTGTGTGGGCTTCTATTAGAGCCTGGATTTTTAAGATAGTGAAAAATGTAAGAAGGGAGAGGCTCTCTGCAGTTCATTCCCACTGTGGTATTCTCCATGCTGACTCTGACCTCTTCAAACAAAGGAATTCCACCTATTCTGCTTCAGGATTCCACTCTGACACCGCCTCTGTTAGCAGTAGCGTGAGTGAAGCTGTAGAGAAATGGAAAGTGCTTCTTAAAAGCTTGGAATTCTAAGGTAAATAATGGATAATCATAGACTAGTCATGAGAGGTAAAGATGGAAGACATTGTCTCTGCAGTGGTTTAGGTATTGGTCTCGTTTCTGCTGAGGTGACGTGTCTTCTGAGAAACCAGTGGCGGGAAGCTGGTGGCAGGAAAGTCCTGAGGCGGTCGTAAGATGGAGTCCGATCCGCCATCTTGGTGTCTTTTTCCAGACCCATCAGACCCGCTGTCTTGGTGTCCTTTCCCAGACCCGCCAGACCTGTTAGTCTCTACAAATGATTTGAAGCCAAGGTTAGACCAAGACATGCTCGTAATTATTTTATTTGATAAATAGCAATTAACTTACCTGGTTTTGCTGCTGAAGTCTGGTTAAGGTTGAGAAGCAACTATGACAAAGCACCAAACTCAATTTTAAGAGGAATCTGTGTGAAAGCATGTGCTGAGTGTGCGTGTATGTGTAGTAGAAGGGGAAGAGGTTTGTGTGGAGGGAACCAGGAATGGAGATCAGTATTGAAGGAATTTGAGAATATGTATTTTTATATAGGACATACAAAAAAATGACATTCGGGTGTCTTTGTGGGGAGGAGATGGAGACTGGTCTTCAGAAAGTGAGCAGAATGGCTAATAAACATATGAAAAGATGCCCTGTATCTTTAGCCACCACAGAAATGTAAATTAAAGACACAAAGTGACACACGCCCACCAGGGCAGCCCACTAGTATGGCAGACAGTAACGAGTGTTGGTGGAGATGAGGAGACAGCCTGCGAAAGTCTCGTGTTGCTGGCAGGACTGTGGAATAGTGCTGCCACTTTGGAAAACACTCAGGCATCCCCTCAGAAGGTTAAAGATAAGTTACCAGGGGACCCAGCAACTCCCTCCTATGTGTATACGGAAGAGAAGTAGAAGCATACGTCCACACAAACACTTTTGTACCTGTGGTCATGGCAGCATTATTCATAATATCCAAAAGATGGAAACAGCTCAAATGTCCATCAACTGATGAGCAAATAAATCAAAAATGTGAATATTACAGTAGAATATTATTTGGCAATAAAAAGAAATGAAGCACTGATGTATGCTCTACTGTGGATGAACCTTGAAAATATGCTAAGTGGGTTTTATTTATTTATTTATTTCTGAGAGAGAGAGAGAGAGAGAGAGAGAGAGAGAGAGAGCGTGAGCAGGGGAGGGTCAGAGAGAGAGGGAGATACAGAATCTGAAACAGGCTCCAGGCTCTGAGCTAGCTGCCATCACAGAGCCCAATGTGGGGCTCGAACCCACAAACCCTGAGAGCATGACTTGAGCTGAAGTTGGATGCCCAACCGACTGAGCCACCCAGGCACTCCTGTGCTATGTGAAAGAACACAGTCACAAAAGACTGTATATTTACGGTTTGATTTATAGGAAATGTCCAGAATTGGCAAATATATAGGATCTGCAAGTAGATTAGCTGTGTTGGGGGTTGAGGGGAGAGTAGCATGGGGAGGGACGGCTAGTGAAATTTCTTTTGGGAGTATGCAATGTTCTCAAATTAGACGGCTGCACAGCCCTGTGAATATACTAAAAGAAACATCGAATTGTCCACTTTAAGTGATCGATTTTTATAATATGTTAATGATATCTTAGTAAAGCTTTTTTAATTAATGTTTATATTTGAGAGAGAGAAAAAGACTGTGTGTGTGTGTGTGTGTGTGTGTTACACATGTGAGCACGCATGAGTGGTAGAGGGGCAGAGAGAGAAGGAGACAGGATCTGAAGTAGGCTCCAGGCTCTGAGAGAGCCCTACCTGAGGCTCGATCTCACAAGTTGTGAGATCATGACCTGAGCCGATGTCAGAAGCTTAACCAAACTGAGCATATCAGGCGCCCTGGTAAAGCGTTTTTTCTTTTCTTCTTCTTTTTTTTTTTTAATAAGTAGAATTCTCACATTAGAGTTCTAAGCATAAAAACAGACCACAATTGGATGTCCTGACCACTTTCGGTGATCTGTTTACATTTCTAATGGCTTTGAAGTCCTACTAAAAGTTCCTTTGTCTTTCTTCTTGGTACACTCTTGAGCTATCTCTCCCCTGTACCCTTAGAGTTCAGTATGTACTCATGAAGAGCAAAGCTTTTAACTACTAACATGAATATTACATAAATCAAAACTTGGGAGATAAATCTGCTGGTAAAAACTGTGAAAAATAAAAAGAAATTGCATAGCTCATTCCAAAATCAAAAAGATCCCCATTAATTTAGATGATTAGTTTATAATAGCTTGACTATGATGATAAAATAAGCCGGCGCTTTTCCTGTGTAAACCCATTTCAGGAAATCGTAAGTCATGTTAAAAATACACACAATATGGGGTGCCTAGCTGACTTAGTCAGTGCAGCATGCAACTCTTGATCTCAGGGTCATGAGTAGAAGCCCCACTTTGGGCGTGGAGCCTACTTTAAAAATTAAAAAAAAAAAAATACATAGAAGGTAGTAGACATTGTGTGTGTGTATGTGTGTACGTGTTTTGAAATTATTCCCCTATTATAAATAAACATTTTCAAATCTGGCCAAGGTGCTGCTCAAGGTGTTTGTTTCTGCTTGTCATAAACAGTTGGGCCTTGTAGTTTGAACCATGAGCAACTACTAGGTCACGAGTAGAGTCACAGCCCAGGGAAAGAAGGCACTTTTTTGATGAAAAAATAATAGGGTACTTTCTGACCAGTGGATTCACAATGAAGACTGACCATGTTGATGCCAGAGAACTTGCTGTAGAATTACAGCATGGCCTTGGATATTGGCATTTCCAGTCAATTCAAGTGTCTTTCCATTGGACAGTCATCATGACAAGCTGGTATCACATAAGCTTGGGTTCTTTGATTTATATAGAAAGCTATTGTTTATAATTTGTTCCTCCTTAAAAGGACCTTTAAATCAATGTCATCACAATCATCTTCATTTAGATTATTGTATATATACAATATTTTATGCACATCCTAGTTTCATATTCAATTCTAATGCTCTTGGAGTTTTAGAAGCTATGATTTTGCAATTTTTTAAAGTTTATTTATTTTTGAGAAAGAGCAGAGAGGCAGACTCCCAAGTAGGCTCTGCACTGATAGCATGGAGCCAGCCATGAGGCCCAAACCCACAAACCGCCAGGTCATGACCTGAGCCGAAACCCAGAGTCAAGCACCTACCAGCTGAGCCACCCAGGTGCCCCTGTGATTTTGCAGTTTTTAAGACTAATAAAATTACAGAACCAAAGAAAAGAACATTGCATCATATCTATATAGAACTCCTGAAATGGTATTCTTTTTTGTAATTTAGGTTTTCTAATTATAACTATAATATCAACATATAGATACGCAGAGGTTTGTCTGCTCACTCTTTCTGAACGTTGTCTTACATGAAACCTCTGAGCATTTTTATTTTATCTCGTCCCATTTGGATTTATTTTGCTTTTCTCCTGAGTAAGATATATAATAAAACACTCAGGATCCCTGATGCCTTGAATGTCTTTCTAACTTTGACAACATTATGTAATCAGCTTCATCTGTCATTTTATCTTGTTGAATAACATTAAACATTCTTTAAATAATCCATCAGCTTTGTCTCCATCCTCTCACACGCAGCCCTGGCCACGCTCCACCTCCAATTGATTATAAAGGTTGCTCTTTCCTTTAGGAATAACAGTTAGACTGGTACCCGTGTATCACACTCTAAATCTAGATGAAAGAAATTATTCCTGGCCAGCATGTCTCCACAGCTCATTGATCTCTCTCTGGAGAAAGGCTGGTATGTGTCCTTACAGACTCTTTCCTTGAATGATTTAAAACTTGATGCTGAGCTATATAAAGTCCTGTTGGAATAGCTGTGCCTTGCGTAATGAGGGTCATGCCACTTCTGCATTTACAGAAAGGGCACACAGTCCTTTCCTACTGTGAGCTGCATCCCCTACTGCATTATATGGAATTCACCGATGGTTGCACTCGGCAAAGTAAAGACTAAGGCTCAGAGGAGAGTGGTGGTGTCCTGTGCATAGTCGGGAAGTAGGCCTGCCCTGTTCTCTGGGGACTTAGGCAGATTCAAGCTTTCTGGCTTTCTATGATGAAATCATGATTTTCAGAAAGTATTGTCTCAATGAGGACAGAATTCTGGGGATGTGGGTGGAGGCCATAGCTGTTGTGCTGCAAGCAGAGTGGACCTGCAGTCATAAGGTCACTACCATTTCTTCCTGGACTCCACACTGTTACTCTGCCTCAGGTGCTTCTGGAGAGATGTTGGGAGAGGAGGTGATGGGAGAGTGTCCTGGAGGGAAAGGTGGCTGTCACATGAGAGAGAACCTGATCTCCAAGTTGCATTAACCCAAAGATGACCCTCATCTCCACCAAATTAGAACTGGGGCAGTAGCGTCCTTGACGTAGGATTCCCCTGGGGCAATCTTGTGTCATAGTCATGTGTAACAGAACCCAGTAATGAGACATGATATAAAGGCATCATGTTTAGTTTTTGTGTTTCTAATAAACAGAGTACTCTATAGTCCTATTAATGGATTAGTCCTTTACTCCATAGATTTAAGCCCTATTCATATTTCTCTATTGTTTTATAATATGGACGTCTGAGGCTGGGCTGCAAATTAATTGAACCCAAGGAGGGGTTGTTGGAACCTTCCATCTCTAGCCTACGGGTCAGAAGTACAGATGACAATCTGTTCTTGCCATTGACATCTGAAGTGAGGGAGGGGTTGCAGTCCCGTGGGGCTGAGCCTTAAGCTGTGAGATCTGATGCTATCTCTAGGTAGACAGTGTCAGGACTGAATAAATTGCTTGGTGGTGTGGGACAAAACCACATATCGGAATTGTTATCAGAATCACAAAACTTCATTTAGAATTTAAATAGCCAGAAGTAGAAGTTTGCATGTGAGAATCTCCAGTCCTCTAAAATTTGTTGGGTATGGAAAAGCGAAGGAGTAGCAGTACTAAGTCTTTAATATTTAAAATATTCTAATTATCAGGGTGCCTGGGTGGCTCAATAGGTTAAGGGTCTGACTCTTAACTTTAGCTCAGGTCATGATCTCATGGTTCATAAGATTGAGCCCTCCATGCTGACAGTATGGAGGCTGCTTAGGATTCTCTCTCTCTCCTTCTCTCTCTCTCTCTCTCCCTCTCTCTCTCTCTCTCCCTCTCTCTCTCCTTCTCTCTCTCTCTGTGTCTCTCCCCCGCACTTGCACATGCTCTCTCTCAAAATAAATAAAGAAATAAATAAGTAGACATTCTAATTATCATTATACATTTAGGTAATACATATGTTGCAAGGATAAAACATCAGAAATAAAAGCATATTTGTAGTTGATCTTTATGAGAGAAAGTATTTTTTACAATTAACCTCTTTGGTTCAAATTCCTATGGCCTAGGTATAAGATTTTTGGAAAGTTTGGTAAAATTCCATTTAGCCACATTAAAATTTTCCAAGTGTATGGAAGAGGTAAATAAGCTGAGTAGTAGGAGAAACCTTACTTCCTATAGCCTTTGATTATTTTCCTAATGTTTTCATTTTACAAAAGTGAAATAAAAGAACCGTTTGTGCAGAGTACCAAAGCAAGAACTTAAAGCTAGGTAACATTGATGGGCTGATTAGAGAACAAGGCGGAAAGGTAATTGTTATTTTAATATCATGGATAAATGGCTGGATGGCTGAACAGATGAGATGGATGGGCAGACAGGTTGATGGATGTTATTGGAAGGGTGTTATTGGAAGTCACACATAACCATTCGGGAAAAAATACAAATGCAAGTAAGTGAAAATGATGTTATTATGAAGGAGGCTTAAACTGGCTCCTAGTTTGTAAAGCTCCCTACTTCCTATTGTTTCTTTTTCTTTTTTCTTTTTCTTTTTCTTTTTTTTTTTACAGATAGTTTATTGTCACGTTGGTTTCCATATAACACCCAGTGCTCATCCCCACAAGTGCCCCTCTCCGTGCCCACCCCCTCCCCCACATCCATCAGTCCTCAGTTTTTGTCAGCATTCAAGAGTCTCTCATGGTTTGCCTCTCCCCCTTTCCCCCACTCTTTCCCCCCTCCTTCTCCCCCATTGTCCTCCGTTAAGTTCCTCCTAATCCTCCTATACGTGCAAACATATGATATTCCTATTGTTAATGAAGAAAAAGAAAAAGGACTCACAGCATACTTTACCACTGCTTATGGTCTCTTATTGTGTCCCAAATAGTCACATGAGATTCAAGGACCATGCACACACTTGCAGCATAAGAGAAACGAGAGCATTGCCATCAGAAAGCTGGCGGATCATAGTAAAAAGGAAAAAAGTTGTGCTGACTCCCATAAAGTCTATATTTTACCGTTTGTGAGTAGTTATTTAAAACGCAAATTTCCTAGTGATGCTGATCAAAGAAAAATTAAGAATTAAGTGTTTGAAATCAAATTCTTAATTATTAATGGCCATTTCCTATTTTCCACCTTAGCGTTAAATGAATTCCCTAACAGGAATAATGAAGTTCACAAGTGTTGAGAACAAGTATTATAACAGATACAGTTTTATTCATAATTTTATAGTCCAGAGCTATAATCCCTTGTTCACAATTTGGAGATCCAGACACCTTTGAAACCAAACATTTTTTTTCATTAGGTTTGTGGCAAACTCAACTTACATGAGACTATTTATTTATAGTCTTTATTTATCCCCCTTAGTATGAATGTTCATATATTTACTACAGAAATATTAACATGTTTGATTACTCCATGCTATATCTGACCCATCTGGTAGTGTTATATACCATATTTCTGTCTGAAATTAGAAGGGTTCTGAATTATGTAATCCATCTAGCCCAAGGGGGTTGGGGTAAAGGATTACAAAATGAACAGATATCTGGCTGACTGAACGCTGTACTCACTGACCCTAATTCTACTCTTTCTAGAACCACAAAAATTAATCCAATCCCTTGTCTATGTAATTGTCTTCAAATAGTAAAGGTTGCTATGAAGATGCAGACACAATTGATAGTCCTGGTTCTTTTAATTGTTCTAGAATATCTGTGGACTTTTCTGATCCATTCATCCATCCATCCTTCCATCCATCCATGCATTCATATAGCTTCCCATCCAGCCTGGGCCACATCATCTCTTATTCCAGCTGTGCCCTTACTGGCACCGTGATTTGTACAACTGATGACACTTCTTAATATTCCCAGTATTAGCAAGGCCATGCCCTTCACTGTTTTTTGCTCTAGGAGAAATTTCCTAGTTGGACTATTTAAAAATCACTATTTTCCAACCTAAGGTAGAGTCTCTAAGGGATGGAGATTCTGAGATAAATCCTAGGGAACATGAAGGGGATGAGAAGTCAGGAATGCTTTTATCCAACTTAAAAAAAAAAACAAAACTATTTATTTTGAGAAAGAGTGAAAGCACAGGTGGAGGAGGGGCAAGGAGAGAGGGAGAGGTAGAATCCCAAGCAGGCTCTGCACTGTCAGCTTAGAGCCCAAGTGAGGCTCGAACTCACAAACCATGAGATTATGACCTGAACTGAAATCAAGAGTCAACCACTCAACCAAATGAGCCACCCAGGGGCCCCTCAACTTTTCATTTTCCTTTATAATTGTTCCTTGTGGTGCCACCTTCTACCTTCTCCCATCTCTGAACACCGGTTCTGCATTCTTCACTGTGAACTTAGGACTTGTCCACATGCTTTACTGAGGTCATTTGACAAGTATTTGTTAAGTAGCTACTATTATGCCAGGCACTGGAGTTGTAAACAAAACCAAATCCTGGCCTTCTGAAGCTAAATTAATACACAGCAGGACTGATAACAGGCTCAGACAAAAAATAAAGTAGGGCAAAGCAAAGAGCGAGTTGTCGGAGGTGGATGACTATAAGTAGGGACTTGAGGAAAGTGAGGGAAACCTGGAGAAAGAACATTCCAGTCAGGAGGAGCGGCAAGTACAAAGGCTCAGGAATGAGCGTGTTTGGGGAGGAGGCCAAAGTGCTGGAACAGAGTAAGCAAAGAGCGAGAGGTAGGAAGTGGGTGCAGAGAGAGAGTGCCTCACAAGCAGAGTGAAGAAGGGGCTTCCAAGGAGAGCTTACAAGAGGAACCATGTAAAATGATGCTTGTGTTCACATGAGGAAGGTAAGAACCAAGAAGTGACCTTGGAATTGGAACTCAAAGGAATCGGTAGCATCCACAAGAACAGTCCCTCCCAGTAGCTGGGATGGGAGCAGAAAGAGTGGAAACAGGGTCCTCAGGAGTCTGTGCATAGAAAGAGTCAGAGAGAAAAGAAGGTCCAGCTGGAGAGGAAGGTGAATTACAGTTTTTTGTTTTGTTGATGATGATGATGATGGGATAAACAGCATATTTTTAGCCAGATAGGGATAATCCAGGAGAGGAAATATCATGACCCTTGTTCTCCTTTATTATGTATGTTTCCTTGATCCCATGTCTGCCTTGTATCTCCCACATCTTCCCTTTAATGAAGCTGAGCTTCCTCTTGCATAATCCTAAAGCATCATGATATAAATAGCTTTGTTGTACTCATTTTTATGAGTTTTACAGGCAGGAAATGTGATAAACTCTCTATAAACTAATTTCCATGTCTAATAGCCCGTGAATTCCTCCCTGCAACCAAAAAAAAGTTACTCATACATGTCATCTTTTGCTAGAGGAATGTCAAAACAAAAGCCATAGTGTACGTACAACAGCTTAAGTTTACCTCTCATTAGCTCTAATCAAAAATGTTTCTGAACCACACATGCAAGAAAAAAAAATCGCCGACATTAAGAAAGTATCTTAGCCTGTGGAAACAGTAAACCGATGTTCACATGAAAAATGTCAAATGTAGTAAACAACATTTTCTCCTGTAAGAAAAGATTAATTTTGCTGTCACATGTGATTTTAATATAGCTTTGCCATCATGCATGACAAGTTTTATTTGCTAGTGTAAATTTGTAGAACAAGAGATTGTCACTCGACCATTCCATTGAAGAAATCTAAAAATCTTCAATATGAACAGAAAGAAGATGGTCATCCTTTTTTAAATTTTTTTTTTTATTTATTTCTGAGAGAGAAAGAGGCAGCGTGAGCAGGGGAGAGGCAGAGAGAGAGACACACACACAGAATCTGAAGCAGGCTCCAGGCTCTGACCTAGCTGTCAGCACAGAGCCTGGCACAGGGCTCGAACCCATGAACCACAAGATCGTGACCTGAGCTGAAGTCAGACGCTTAACCGACTGAGCCACCCAGGTGCCCCAGAAGATGGTCATTCTTATGGGACTTAGATAAAGGACACATCAGCTGAGCTACTTTGGTAAATTCCATGTAAATTGACATCGAATAAAGAATTGTTTCTAATACGGGGGCACCTGCGTGGCTCACTTGGTTGAGCGTCCGACTTCGGCTCAGGTCATGATCTTATAGCTTGTGGGTTCGAGCCCTGCATTGGGCTCTGTGCTGACAGCTCAGAGCCTGGAGCCTGCTTCGGATTCTGTGTCCCTTTCTCGCTCTGCCCCTCACCCACTAATGCTCTGTTTCTCTCTCTTAAGAATAAATAAAACATTAAAAATTTTAAAAAAGAATTGTTTCTATTACAGAAATGGCCTCTCTGCATGATCCATGAGAAAAACAAACCTTTTTTTTCTAGTTCAGAGATTTTAAATTAGTGATGTAAAATATGTGATCAGGAGTTTTAAAATCCTGTATTTTAAAAAGCTCTAAATAGTAACTTTCACATTTCTCACCTTTTTCTGATACCATGTTAAATTCCTTCTGGAATAACATGAAAAATGGATACTCTTGGTTTGACAGATTTTAGCTGAGTCAGCAATATGAACCTTGCTGTTGATGCCGTGTAGTAACTGTAATCTCCTTTTTCAGCAGCACAGAATGTTAGCATTTCTGGTGCTTACCCAAGACGCCAGCCACCTATTCGTATTCAGTTCAGACCATTGCAATGGGCTACAGTTAAGGAAATAGGCTGGCTGTCCTGGATTTTGCAGACTTGTATCTCTGTATCAGAGGAGAGTACCAGGGCTTGAAGCATGTGCTGACTTCCCGATCTTCAGAAATGCCTTCACTGAGTTACAGTTTAAAATTTAATCTCCACGTATATTGAGGATTTGTGTTTTTTAAAAAGCATTGGAAAAGTTTCTCTTTCTTCTGTATTTTTAGATTCGTACTGCTTACAATTCACATGTCTTATTCAGAAAACCACATCAAAAATTTCTCTAAGAAATTAGAATCAAGAAAATGTGGTAGTAGTCTTGCGTTATCCAGACCATCTTAACGTGCTTTTCTTTTTCAAAAATGAACACTATAGCCCATTGTGTTTCCATTAATACTTTTCCTTGAATAAAGTTCAAAACTTGTCCAATTATCGTACTTCTCCCCAGTATCTGGTAAAACACATGTGTCCGTTTTTCTAGTTTCTCTTCTCAAAAATTATTTTAAACTGCCACATTTTATATGTGCAGAGTTTTAAAAAATTCAGTCTAAAGGATAAAATACTTCTAAATAAATAAAAATTAGAGAATACAAGCTAATATAGTGAATGGAAATATACAATATATGATAGGTATATAAGTGGAAATAAATAGAAAGAGGAAGGTATGAATGGGTGTATATTTCTTCTTCCCCATGTGTCTGTGTAGTGAAAGGCAATGTAGTCAGTCACTACAACTAGAACTACGGAGGTGGATTTTCGTGGTTGTCTGGATTCGAAACACAGATCTGCCCCAAACTGGTGTACGACCCTGAGCAAATAATTTGACCGTGTTAAGTTTCAGTTTCCTCACTGCAGAAGTTGGTTAACTATGGTGTCTACCATGGGATTATATTACAAGATTTAAAGGAGATGATATCTCCTTAGCCCAGTGCCTGGCCCGTAACAAGTCCTCGGTAAGTGTAGGATGCTGTAGTGATGAGCCAGGTGCTGTGCTGGGCATGGGTGTGGAGAGGAAAGACATTCTGTTGTCTCTGCCTTCCAGGAGCTTATAGCAGAGTGTCCTTTAAGATGCTCGTTCTGTGGAAGCTCTCTAAAGGGAAAAAGATACTGACCTTGGGAAAAAACATGAAGATCATCTATCCCAGTTTACTTCCCATTATAGGAATATCATTTTTACAGGGCTAGTAAGTAGACACTGAGCTCATGATTTTGTACTCTTTCTTGGGAGAACGATATGGAAAGAGTACAGACTCTGAAGTTGACCAGATCATTTATTCCATTATTATATGACCTCAAGAACCTCTCTGAGACCCAGGCTCCTCCTTTCTAGAATAGCACGATGACATCTCTCAGGCTTGGTTGCCAGATGGTTGGATGAAGGTACACGTGAAGCACTCGCTGTGTCTGAAACACTACTGGCTTCTTGTTCACTTTCTTCGAATAAAAAAGCATCTCAGTTATTTTTTGGCATCTGTGATTGCTAGGACAATTTTCTCCTTTCTCAGATTAAAGCTGTGTCTGTATAAATTTTACCAGTAAACTGTGCTTGCCCATCATGAACTCATCTAAGTCCCCTCTCACCTATCATTGTGCTTTTCTGTCTGCAGACATCCTAGTAGAGATTCTTTAAATGCTTTGTTCAAAACAAGATGTATTACATCTATGTCATTTATCTTTTCCACGAACCTAGGAGCTAATAAGAGTGAGACTAATTTGACATGATTTCATGTTAAATCCTGCAGGCTTCTAATGATTCATAGAGTTGTATATAAATTTAGTTTTTCTATAAGATGGAAGAAAGTGAATATGATACACTAAATTCTTTCATAAATTTTATGTATACCCATTCAACTAAGTTGTTATTTATGGATGGAATTATAGTAGTAAATCAGTACTTCCAAAGGCTAAGTCAAATAGAACCCTGCATAGTTTTCTCAAAATGTGATTTGGACACCCAGACTCATTGCTTAAGAGTTCACTGGAGGAAGAAGGCAAAAAAAAAAAAAAAAAAAAAAAAAGATTTAAATCAAAGTCCCGGTTATTTGTCAAAAATTATCCCTGTGAGGTTTTTTTTAGCTTACCCTTATTTTCTCTGTTCATCATCATTTATTGAGTTACTTTTTAAATGTCTAGTGAATTCTCACCTGTGTGAGCTTTATTATTATTCCTGGGAATGTGAAAATGAATGTACATGATCCCCGATCTCAAGGAACTTCGTATTCAACAAGGCAAAAGACAGATACATGAATGTAGCGGTAAGTCTTTAAAATAGGACTTCCTAGAGGGTCAGATAAATACTTTCTATAGGAAGCTATTTTTGAGCTTAACTTGAAGGACCCTTAGAAGAAAAAGAAAGAGAATGGGTAGTCCCAGAGAAACAGATCTAGCGAAGACCTCCCACAGGGGTGCTTAGTGGTAATGCATGGTTGGAGCCCACGGGACATTGTAGAGACTAAGGAGAAATTAGGTTTGTTGTAAACGGCCTTGAATACCTCACTAGGAAACTTAGACAATGTTTTCTTGGCAAATGAATAAGGGGTTCAGATGCGATTCCCACAAATTTGGGACATTTGTGAAGGATGGATGAGAACAGTGTGGAAGCCATTCTGTAGGGTGTGGCAGTGACCCAGGTGGCATAAGGAGAAGACTTGAAAACAATCAGGGACAGTGGGATTTAGGTTGGGACAGATTTAAAAAACCTTACTAAGGAATCATTAATACCTGAACTCATTACCATTTACATATGCATGGAGGGTTGGTGAGGAGGGAGAGAAAGGATTCAGAGGATGAACAGTTACGGATAGTTATGTTCTGTTTTAATTTACTTTTAATTCAATTAATAAAACATTAACTTTTCAATGTTTATTTGTTGGGGAAGAGGGGTAGAGAGAAAATCTCAACCAGGCTCTGCACTGTCAGTGCAAGAGCCCTGTGCAGGGTTTGAACTCACGGACTGTGAGATCATGACCTGAGCTGAAATCCAGAGTCGGACACTAAACTGATCTGCTAGCCAGCCAGGTGCCCTGGATGGTTATGCCCTTAACCAAGGTCTGGGTGGGAGAGGAGAAAAGAATGTCCATGGGGATCTGGAGCTCAGGGGAAAGATCAGAACTAGAGGTGTGGATCTGAGAGTCTTCAGCATAGTTGGAATTATTCAGTAGGGATTGCCTATAGATACCACAGGGTCAAGATTAGCCTGTGGATGGGGGTGGGGGAGGAGGTTTAATAAATATCAGTAGAAGAGATTGAGGAAGCATGGCCAGAAGAATAGTTGGAAAGCTGAGGACCAAAGGGTAAGAGAATTTTAAAATTAGGGACTAGTTAACCACTTCAGAGTGATTACTGTGATTGAGGAGGGTAGGGTCTAGAAAGTGCTGGTGGGTTTGCCAGTTAGGAAAGTTTGACCACTTTTACTCTACAGAGAGGCTGATGTGAATGATGATCTGTGTGTGGGGTGGCGGAGGGGGTGTTTGCTTTGAAACCAGAGCACAGTGGTGTATATCCATAGCCATCTTTTCTCAGCTGAAGCCATTCCGAAACTATAGGAAGTTTTCTTCTGAAGTAGCCCGTCCACGGGTAATGTTCTACATTTATAGCATCTTAGTCACCAAAGAGATTCAGCTTCTGGGAATCAATCTGATTGGTTGAAAGTGTTTTCTTACAAATAAATGATCCATCCTTTTTACCCATGGACATGCTGCAAAAAGTTTCAGGAAACACTGATGTACATTATCGCTGCTTATTGGTTTTGTGTTTGATATATAGTTGAAGTCTTTAGAACATAAACACAGAACATCTGTCATGAAAGCCTAGATTTAGACTATGAATATTTCTCCAAATTCAGTTACTGTCATGGATAGATCAGGTGGCCGGCGTGCAGCATGTATTACTGTGAAGCAAGTGTGGGACCGCATGGGAGCCCTACATGGGGGGGGCCAGGTCCTCGGTACTGACTGTGCAAGTGCTTCTTCAGCTTCTGCTGAGCCATGCTCCTGTAGCATCAGAGAAATGGAAAGGTGTTCTCAAAGCCTGGCTTCCCTGGGTCAAGGGCAATTTTGTGTTCATTCTAATTGTTCTCCATAACCATCTTAGGTGCAAATGCAGTGTTCCCTCTGAAAGGCTGGATACTGTCAGTGATGAAATTCAGAAATTCACATGTGCTTGAGAAAACTGAAGTCCTTGTATTTGAGGGCAAGAAGTGACATTTTTGGTTGATTGGTCCCATTGTGTCACTGCAGGGTTTGTGATGTTCATGTGTGTGTGTGTGTGTGTGTGTGTGTGTGTGTGTGTGTGTTTGCAATCATTACACTTATAAAGCAGAGAAGCCAGAGCCAGGAGTAACCTCCCCCCAGATCACCTTTAAGTTCACGGGTGTCTAACACCTACTTCCGTCTTTACCTGGAGACAGGGACCCATAACGTTAAAGCTGGCGCTTCCAACCAGCCTTTGTCTAGAGTGTCTCACTGCCCATCTTCGCTGTGTATATGTGGATCTTTGTTTCCCCTTTCTCCTAGAAAATTGTAAATTTTGTAGGCAGGCACAATGGTGCTGTGTTTCGGCGAAGTACATCGTGAACTGGTCATAAGGATAATGATGTCTGCTCTTAGCTGCTGCTTCTCTGGATCAGGACCTCCAACATGTGACATCCCAGGGCTGGGCTGCCCTTAAACCTCTCACAGGCTGTAGACCCCAGTAAGGAATCAGGCTACTGACAGCAAGCCTCATTGGAGCCAGCAGGAAATGAATCCGTCTGCCACAGATACTTATTTAGACCAAATTATTAATGTTTAGTGGCAGGAAAGTGACTCCCTTTCTCCTTCCATTGAATGATGAGAGCATATCTGTTTTCTTGATAAGATTGTGGCCAGCCTGGCCTTTGCTCTGGAAGGTAGATAAAAATGATTCTGCCTGCAGGCTGCAGAGATGTCTGGTTTCTTTTCTCTGTTTCTTGCCGAGAGTATCTCCCTTATTCATCTCACAAACCGTCTTTAAACTTAATCACACGGAACTTTTTGTATATGTTTGCCTCACAATAAATGAGTCTGGGGCTGGGAAAGGGGGGGTTATGGGGAAGTACAGAGAAAACACATCTTTATTAGGAGAGAAATAAGAAGCCACTCTCTTTGTTTAGAAAAACCCTTGGGTTAAATGTGCCTAGTTATAATAAGGGAAAATTTGGGGAAGGTTTCCATTTGTTTTGAAAAATACCAAAATAAAAATAATAATTGGAATGCAAATTAGTTTCAGCAAATTCTGTGATAAAAAGTATTTTTCCCATTGTCATTCTCCTGGGCTCAAGCAGTCTGTGCTTCATAATTTCTGGATTCATAACCGCTTAAAACCAAATGAAGTTGTTACAGTTAGGATATTTCCATATAAGGAATTTAAAAATCCTATAGGTGTATTACAGTCTATTTTCTTTTCTTAGGTTACATTTATAGCTTTATTTTTTTAGAAAATAATTTTAATATAAAAAAATTTTAAGTAAATTTAAATTTAAGCTTTAATACTTGAAAGTGTGTGTTTTTTTTCCCTCTGGTCACTTTGCCCTGTATCACAAAAACAGTCTCATCTGAGAGAGAATCTCACAGTCCTATTCCTCACAAAATGTTTCCCTCCCAGAGCGCCTAGGTGGCTCAGTTGGTTAAGCGTCCGCTTTGGCTCAGGTCATGATCTCCTGGTTCGTGGGTTCGAGCCCCGCATCAGGCTCTGTGCTGACAGCTGGCTCAGAGCCTGGAGCCTGCTTCAGATTCTGTGTCTCCCTCTCTCTCTGACCCTCCGCTACTCGCACTGTCTCTCTCTGTCTCTCAAAAATAAATAAAAAACATTAAAAAAAAGTTTCCCTCCCTGCGCTGATGTAGGCCCACAAAATCTGTCATTACCAATGAATGGCATCACACACCTTTACCTTGATAAGCTTGAATTTCAGTTTTTATATTCATTCCAGAATTACTTTCCATCTCTGCAGATAACCTGCTGAGCAAGCCTGTTGGGCGATGCGACACGGCGAGGTGTGCAGTGTCTTAGAGTCTTAGACGTTTGGGGCGGAAAGCCCTGCCTGTCTGTAAGCCTGACTTCTGGGCTTACGTCACAGCTGGGGTCCCTGAAAGATGTGGGGGATGGGGAGGAGCCCGGTGGCAGCTAAAATGACTGCTTCCAGGCCTGGGAATTCTATTCGTTTAGCTAGAATTGAACTCAGTCTTACTGCTTTAATTTGAAGCCCGTTTAAATTAGCTTGGTTACCTGGTTTTCCCCTCTGGAGAAGATAGAAATCATTGAAGAAGATAGATTCTCTACTCGAGGCAGGCATGCTGGTGCCAGTGAGAGGTGGTCACTACCTGCTGTCTTACCGAGCATCGGAAGAGAAACTGTGGACAGAAAATAAATACAGCAAAGTACGAGTGTTAGGTCCATGCGGGGAGGAGCTGCCCCATGCATATGTATCTTCGGAAGCCTTGAGGGTGGCCCTGTATCTGCACGTTACAGCAGTGACGAAGTCAGGGATGAACATGGGCCATCAAGTCAAAGTTAAATTGTTCCTCCATTTATTTAAAAGTTTGATTTTTTTTTTTAAGAAAGGCTTTATTCAAAATTGGTTATACAACGTTGGCCCTTGAAAGGAATGAGTCTCCATCTTTTGAGAATCACATATTGATTCATGTCACTCTGTCTCATCATTGCCTGAATGAAACTTTGCTGATGGCAAAAATTATTTCGTTCAAATTGGTCACCGACTCTATTTGCCAAGCTGATTCCATGTATGTCATTTGGTTATTTCCTATAATTAAATTCACTATCGTATTATGATTACTTTTGGTCTTCCACTTAGGGACAAATATGTACTTTCGATACTTATTCAGCCTAGTTCTGTTTCTGAAATCCTATAGACAATAAAAGCTATTAACAGCGAAATTTTAACACAAACACCAAATTCTACAGCCATTATACACCACTCAGTATCCTTCTCTTCTGTCTAAGAGGTAATGCTACATTTCCTGTTTTCTAGTCTCTGCTTTCTGTGTTGTTTTTCCAAGATCACTAAAGGTGATGAGTGAAGACTTTTCATTATCGTATGATTTGTTTTTGCTCATATTTTCTTTCTGTAATCTAGATCGCAGATTAGAAACTGCAACTGTTAAATAAGCCTATCAAAGATGTCATCTGAAATTTTTTTACTTCCCTTTTTAGTTCTCTAATAGGGTGAAATCTTGATTAACAAAATGCCCTGGCAAGTCCCCTCTGTGTGAATGCAGCCAGATTCAAAAGAACATGTGTTCATGAATCATGCATTAGACCTTTGTCTGCACACCATCCGCAGCCCTCGCCCTAATCGTAGTTTAGACCCAAGTGCAGGCAACATTTGGAAGCCAAGGACTGTCTTCTTCAGCCCAGCCATGGTTTCCTCTCTCTCCTTTCTCTTTTTATAAATGAAGTATCATCCTTGTTTTCACTCCCCACCTCCTTTCCAAACGGGACGGAGTGGTCATTTTTATTTATGATTTGAAACGTTATCACCACCATGCTTTTTCGCTTAAAGCCTGTGATGTCTAGCTGTGAGATAAACATCTTTTTCCTACTCAGTTTAAGAAATTTTCGGCATGATTGAATGAGGGGTGAGGCAGGAGGGAAGGAGGGTGGAACGTGTACAAGTGGTTACTCAATAGGCTGAACTTGGACGAGCCAGCTGATGAGCCCGCCGTGCTCGCCCAGATGGAGAGCGAGCGGGAGACGCTCTCAGGGACAGCGGCCTCAGCCCTCTCCTTCCCGCCTTCTCCCTCGTTATGCTTCTGATTTCTGCCAACCCTGGCTGTGTCTCTCACCTCCAGGGACACATTCTTTTTCCTGCCTAAAGTGTGGAAAAAATGTCTTGTTGTCAGCGTTTTGTTGAAATAAAATTGGCACTTGGAAGAAGCCACATTTGCTGGGAAGCTTAGGAGGGGTGCAACTGCACAAAGTGCTGAAGTGAGCAAGTTCTTGGGGTGTGGGCTGGGACCCGGTGTGCACTGGGGGGAGAGAGGGCTGAGGAAGCACAGTGGTTAGGGGCTCAGTGTGGCTGCCCAGTCCAGGCTTCAGAGGAACACCTCTGCGCCAGGGCGCAGTTTCTCAGTGTCGCCCACAGGCCGAGTGCGCCGCATTCTGGGGTGCCGCTGAGATCCCCACCCGTCACCGGGCCCGGCCGAGTGAGGTGGGCCTAGAGAACTGCATTCTAACATCTGCTCCAGGCTTGTGCTCTTCAATCTGAAGAGCACCTACTTAAGGTTCTGGTGCGTAGTGGGTCCGCTCCCCACATCATGGATTTGGGCCTACGTAGGGTGCCTAGGGTGCTGTGACTGACCCACCTCAGCCACACACGTCGGAAACTGGAACATAAAGCAGACGCCAGTCCAATCACTGGCCTGTAGGGGTGTGGGGACCCTATGGTAGCACAGGGGACAAGTGTGTGTGTTCTCTATTCCTTTTCTCACTTGGCCTTTACACATACGATTGTTTCATCCTGTCCCGGTTCCCCTTCTGAGAAAAGTACGTGCAGTAAAGATTTCTCTTTGAAACAAGGCTCAGCTGTCAACCCGCTCCAGAAAGATTTCCACAACCCCTACCCCCTTCCCCGACATGGCCGACCTCTACAGCCCTAGGCGGTGGGTAGTGCGCAATGCACACGTGATTTACTTAGTTACGTGGGTAGCTCTCCAATTAGACAGTGAATATAAATGTCCTTATAAAATTGAGCCAAGCCTAGTGCCTGGCCTGGGGTTACTGCTCCCTAAAGGACTGTCATGTGGGGTGAGCTAGATCTTCTGAGGGTCCTAGACACACACATCGTAGTCTTCGTCATCTCTGCCGTAAGGAAGGGCTGAATTTGTTTTTGTGTAAAATTAAGTATGTTTGTATTAGATCCGTCTTCCTGTGATCCTTAGACAAATGCGTTTTACAAGCAAAATAAGGGCGCCTGGGTGGCTCAGTAAGTTAAGCCTCCAACTTTGGCTCAGATCATGATCTCACAGTCCCTGAGTTTGAGGTTCACGTCGGGCTCTGTGCTGACAGCTCGGAGCCTGGAGCCTGCTTCAGATTTTGTGTCTCACTCTGTTTGCCCCCACCCCCTCCCTCTCTCAAAAATCAATAAACATTTAAAAATGTTTAAAGCAAAATACATATGTTAGTGAGAAAATGAAAATGCTTTGGTGATCTAAATATTTGTGAAGTACATTTTTTTAATAAACGTCACGAAATAATTTAAAGAGCTCCAAGTAACTTTAAGAGGGGAATCTAATAGATTTTGGTTAAGTGCTTTAAAAAAAAGATTTTTAAATTCCCTGTCCAAATAGTTAAATTTACTGGTAGCTATTTCAAAGGAAGAGGGCCACTCTGCAATCCTTTGTTATAAAGAAAATGTTTTTGTCTTCAAGTGTTTAGAGGAAGGCAATTTATGGCTTGGGTAGAAAGTAATAAAAAGTAGTAACAACGGAGCATATTCTAAACTGTCATCATTTTCTGGAATTACTAATAATATCAACTCGGGCATTTTCTGTCCAAAAGGAATTACTTTCATTTGTCATGCTTTCGTGTAAATGCTCGTACCAATCTTATCGCTGCTAGGCTGGATTATTTGCCTTCTTCCACTGTTTCAAAACAGGTGTTCATTCAGTTATGTGACAGAGGGATTCTGCCATTAGATTGTTCACCACAGCGCTCAAGAAATATATTTATAATTCATTTCTTTCAGGAAATAAGCTTGAAGATCTGCATTAAAAAAAATCTTTCATTAAGATAAGTCCGGGCGCCTGGGTGCTCAGTTGGCTAAGCGTCCAACTTCGGCTCAGGTCATGATCTCATGGTTCGTGGGTTCGAGCCCCACGTCAGGCTCTGTGCTGACAGCTCAGAGCCTGGACCCTGCTTCAGATTCTGTGTCTCCTTCTCTCTCTGACCCTCCCCTGCTCATGCTGTCCCTCTCTCTCAGAAATAAATAAAACATTAAAAAAAAAAGATAACTCCCAGCCTTTTTAGTTTTTCCAGAAATGCTCCACTTTGAATCCCCATGGGTAATTATAAGAATAAAAAAATAAGTTAAAGTGATAGGTTATTTTCCTACCTATGGAATCCTTTATACTTGTTAGTATAATCCCAGTTTAAATTTTTCTTACTATTTGTTTAATTAAAACAATCACGTATACTTTTCATAGCATTTTACAATTTATAAAAAACTTTTTAAATAAATAAAACATTTTTTAAATAAAACATTTCTGATCTTTAGACAACTCTGTAATAATAATAACAATGCTATTAAATATTATTTAAGCCTTTTATTTATTTGTTTTTTTGACTATTTGAGGGAATACAAGAGTTGATGGTGTCAGGACATTACACAGCATCAAAGAGCAGATCCAGAACTTAATGGAGGACTTATCTCTGAGTAACATCCTCTCTTAACTATAGCTCTAGTGAATTCAGCGTTGTTTTCCTTGGACTGTGTTTTTAATAAGAACTCCTAGAAGCGTCAAAGTATTATTATTGCGCACTCTATTTTCTGTTTTCAAATAAATGGTTTGTTCTATTGCTCGATGAAATTTTCACTGCCAATGACTTTCAGATGCGGACATTGAATCTAAAATAATTTTAATTAGGCATATGAGTTTTTATATAATACTGTTGATTGATTGATTTTAATGCTTCAGATTTGTGGAAGGGTGCGAGTCCTACTTACGTCGTAAGTAAATATCGTGTGTATGTCCTAGAGCCAGTCTCAGTGCCCTTACCTGAACGTGAGAGATATTTCCTTAATTTCTTCTACAAAGGACTCCTTTGATATAGGATGAAATGTAGACATAAAAATGTTCACATGTTTTGTATATCATTCCATTCGACAGCCTTTGAATCCAGGGTGAGAACCCGTGAGTGAATTAGCCTCTAGATCAACGTTTTTGAATCAAATGTCAGATAATGTTCCTGTGTGTGCGGTACTTTCTCCAATGATTCAAATCCCTAATGAGTTGTTCCTTGCTCACCTGCCATAAGGTCTTTGTTTAAATATACGTGTCTTCTCTCCCCCAGAGTAAAAGAAGCTGAAGAGGTGTGTAGGCAGAAAAAGGGAAAATCACTTTATAAAATAAAACCACGACATGACTCTGGAATTGTAAGTATTTAACTCTTCCCTTTTTTAACTTGTGATGTTCTTTGGCTGTGAAACACCATTTTCACAATATATTCCAGCTTATGTAATAACACTTGAATTACTTTCCTCTTAAGTATGAATGGATAATATGCTCTGACTTGAAGAATCTCCTTTTTTTATGCCTTTAATCAGGCCCAAAAGGCGAAGAGAATCTCAGTATCTATATTCAAAGCTTAAGAGTTAAGGGAATGCGTATACCTGGATGTGTGTGTGTTGGTGAGATTTGGGGGGCAGTTTTTCACCTTCTCCATTACCCATGTGTCACCAGTACAGGGCTGTGTTTGAACCCAGAGTGGCTGTTATGATGGGAGTTAGCACCATTGGGATCTAAAAGATGATGGGAAATGCTGAGTACTAGTAGTGCCCTTTGCTCAGACCGGGGGCTCCGACCTGGCTTGTACCCATAAAGTGGCTCTACAGAGTTGACTGTCTAACAGCTGTCAGCCAGTAGCCTGAGTTTAACAAGCTTATTTAAGGTTCCTACTTACCCACTTCTTTCTTTAAAACACCAAGTTTATACCCTGGGAGGCAGGGCTTGTTAAAAATGATGAGTTTTCTGGGATGCCTGGGAGACTCAGTAGGTTAAGCATCTGACTTCAGCTCAGGTCATGATCTCTCGGTTCATGAGTTCGAGCCCCACATTGGGCTCTCTGCTGTCAGCACGGAGCCAGCTTCAGATCCTCAGTCTCCCTCTCTCTGCCCCTCCTCTGCTTACACATTAAAAAAAAAACCACACACACACACGTTTTCCCTTGTGGCACTCAGTATTTTTAAAAATGTTTTGAGGTTTGTTTTTTTTTTAATATTTTTATTTATTTCTAGGAGAGAGAGAGAGAGACAGCGTGAGCAGAGGAGGTTCAGAGAGAGAGGGAGATACAGACTCTGAAATAGGCTCCAGGCTCTGAGCTGGCAGTCAGCACAGAGCCCGACGCGGGGCTGGAACCCACGAACCGCGAGATCATGACCTAAGCGAAAAGTCGGACGCTTAACCGACTAAGCCACCCAGGCGCCCCAAAAATGTTTTGAGGTTTTATTACTTGGTACCACAAGAGTAAGGAAGTGATGCTGTTTGGGGTTTTATAAATTAAAAAAAAATTTTTTTTATTTCTGAGAGAGAGAGAGAGACAGCGTGAGCAGAGGAGGTTCAGAGAGAGAGGGAGATACAGACTCTGAAATAGGCTCCAGGCTCTGAGCTGGCAGTCAGCACAGAGCCCGACGCGGGGCCCGAACCCACGAACCATGAGATCATGACCTGAGCCGAAGTCAGACGCTTAACCGCCTGAACCACCCAGGTGCCCTGAGTGATGCTGTTTTAAATGAAAAGTTGGTTTAGGCCTTAAAATAGGAACATTTTGAATTGGATAGTCTCATGTAGTCTAAATGGTCAGATGAGCATCCTGACTTTGGCTCAAGTCATGATCTCGGGGTTCATGAGTTCAAGCCCTGTGTTGAGCTCTGCTGTCAGTGGGGAGCCCTCTTTGGATCTTCTGTCCCTCTCTCTCTGCCTCCCTCCCTCACGCACTCTGTCTCTCTCTCTTAAAAATAAATGACTTTTAAAAAATGGAAAAGATATCAAAATAACCCAAATTGGAATATGATTAAACCCTGCTTAGAAAAAGTTAGGAATTACATCCCCATTTAAAATGTATTTTCCCTTTAGTTTCTCTATATCAAAATTAATCTTATCTAATGACAATTACCTTATAGTTGAAGTTATTTTCTGCTTTTTTGATCTGAGTACAACCTTAAAGGTGCTCTGAATTAGAAGGAATAGTTATTAATCAACCTAATCATGCTCTCATAAGGATAATAGAGAATAAACTGTCAGTTCAATCTTTATATATTTGTGCCTAGGATGGAGAAGAAGAAAGGGGAGTTGGCACTTTTTCTCACTGGTGAGAAGCTAAGTTTTTAACGCTTTTTTTTTCCCCTCAAAAATATTCGGTGATTTGGCTGGGGAAAATTCTTACAGATAAAACAGATTTTACTTATATCTTCCTCCTCTAGGGGCTGGTGAATCTTCAGTCTCTTCCTAGAGAATTTAATCCAAATGAAAAGATCTTGTTTGGGCTATTCTGTACTTCGTGCATTTTTTAAAGTTCTTATTTCTAACTATATACCTTTTCTCTGGTGCATTTATTTTCAGAAAGCAAAGATAAGCATGAAAACCTGAAGAATGAAAAGCAGAATGGACACCAGTCCCCACAACCACTTCCACAACATTCAGCTGACCTGAGGGTGGGAAGGAAACTCTACCATTTTGTTCATTTTTCCTCTTGACCTCTAGCATAATCCTTGTGTTTTCTGGACAGTTCACCAATTGTTGAATTTTACTGTACATTCATCAAAATGCAAAAGTGGTAGACCAGTGGAGAATTTGACACCTTTTCTTTTTGTAAAGTTTATGGTATAATATTGATAGACCAAAACAGCATGTATAAGAGGCAATATTTGCATTAATGCTGAACATGCTAAATGTTAACTTACAGTTTACTTTTTGTGAGAACATTCCTTACCCCAGCAAAACACTTTTCCTTTCTACTGACAACCAGTGCCCTGTGCCACTGCATTTAGATTTATGGCTAAAATGTTATTTCTAGTGAATTGTTTGTATCAGTTTCATGTCTACATATAAATTTTCTATTTTAAAACTTAAGTACCATTTATATATCATAATCAAGGCTTCCCCAACTCTTGGGTTGCTCTCCATAACTATATATTTGTGAAAGAAGATTATCATTTTTTTACTCAAGTCAGATAATGGATAGAAAAAAATATAACAAAAGGAAAGCCCTTTCCTAGAAATCATTTAATATAGGCAGAAATCAGGGTTTTAAGTTTAATGAGGGCTTTTATCAGCCCATGTTCTTTGAGACCCTACATAAAGCTCATCGTCAGCTCAAGTAAATTCAGGTGTGCCTCTCTATAACGTTACCATTGGCCTTCACAAAGAAAATATGACTCAGTATTTTGAAGGAATTTAAATAAATGATGTTCATAAAATTGCCAAACATGATTAATTGTTGGCAACAAAAAGTAAGTTTTCAGATGAATTGGCGTCTGTTAATTAACGTACCTGCCTGAGTATTTTTACATGATTGGAATCATCTCTATGTGTTATAGCAGGTGATTTAAAGCTGTAAAATGAGTATGTAATGATTTGTTACCTGAAGGAGCCTAGGAAAAGGATTTTATTTTATTTCACTTTAAGGGGGAGGAAGAGCAAATCTCCCACTCTTTGTGAGAGTATTTTAAAGTCAGCTCAAGATGCATTGTGATGGCTTGGTCTAACATTAATAGGTGGATTTTTTTTTTCTAATTCTTTCAGTGATATTTGTTGGGGCTTATGGATGTTGATAAAGGGGAGAATTTCTTGCTCTCAGAAATCAATTATGGAAAGACTTAAAAAAGAAAATGTTCTGAATCATAACTATGTTTGCATTTATGTAAAGTATGGTCTTTGACCTTTTAGTTTATAGTTTAAGTGCAAAGAAACAGTAGTGGGTTTGGTTTGTTGTTTTCTAGTCTTCCTGTCTCCTTCAGTCCCTCCAATGTGGATATTGCCATTCTTCACTGAAATAATAGGGCATTTAACCAAGATCGCTATGTGCAATACTGTATTTAGTGTTTCTATTTCAATTTTTCTAGGATGTTAATTTATATGAAAATAAAATGAATAATAAAAGAGTTCTGTGCCTATTGTGTGTATATTACCTAAGGATGCTTCCGAAATGCAGCCATCATATTTAACACCGGGGGAAAATAAGTTATACCGTTTGAAGAATTTTTAAGAGATTTTGTTTCAGGTTTAACAGCTGTTATAAAAAAAATTGAATGCTTCGCATGCAGTCTTAAGGAAGAAGTATTTTCCACTTACGAATCGAAAGATATTTGAGAAATCCTTTTTTCTAAAAGTTAGAAGTTAGATGCAAAAATTCACTTGATCCCGATTAAGTGGTGAAGGACTATTAGATCATCATAAGGCAAAGGGGAAAATTATGGTGCAGATGTGATGGATATAGATGAGGAAATGGAAGGAATGAAAACTAAGCACTCTGCTAATAAAAAGGCATGAAAAGAGTTTCTTTTTCTTCATAAGTAAGCTTTGCATTTAGGTTGGTAAGTTTTTAATCTAAACTCTTTTATCACCTGTACACTGGCTTATCATCTACTTTGCGGCAAGGCATGGTGCTAATAACAGAACATCTCAAAGATCAAGGGACAATTTTATGAACATCATTTATTTAAATTCGTCAGTCAAGTTGGGAGGAAATAAAATAAAGCAGCAGTTGCAGTTCACTGGAATGTCCAATTCAGAGAGCACAAAAAGCTGGGGTGCATGGCTCAACTGGTAGATCAGGTGACCCTTGATCTCAGGGTTGTGAGTTCAAGCCCCACATTGGTAGTCGAGTCTGCTTTTTAAAAACCGAGAGCACAAAGAAGCAAAATCTCGAGGGATGAGTGGGTGCAAGTGAAAGGGGAGAAGAGAAATCCACAAAGGGAAAGACAGTGCTCAAGGACATACGGAAACTATCATTTCTTTTGGTTTGGGGTCAAGAGAATCTTAAAGTCATCTATGCCCTTGTAACTCACAGTAAGGCAGTGGGCCAGCAGCATTAACATCACCTAAGAGCTTGTTTGAAATGCGGTCTTAAAAGGTTTCCAAGTGGTCGGTGAAGAGGGGATGATGACGACGATGCACTTCTAAGAGAGGTAGCTAGCTGAGAAGAAGGAAAAAAAAAGCATAGAAAACGGATGCAAGATAGTCTGCCACACCTGTGGGAGAATAAGAAATGGGGTATAAGGGAGGGTAAGTGATCAAGACATAACACATAGGATCAGGGGTCAGATCGTTTAACACAAAGATTTTTTATTAAACAGCCTTTAACACAAAGAATATATAACACAAAGAGTATAAAGTTCATTGTGGAGCCAGTAAATTATTTTGAAGTGGTAACATGAACTGTTTTCTGTTTAATAAAGCCCATTCTGGTACCAGCGTGGGAGAGAGAGTGGAAAAGTATCAGTCTGGAGGCCGGAACACCTTTAAAGAAACGATTACAATTCGAAGGAAGAGATAGGCCTTAATAATAGTAGTCGAGATGGAAACTTGGAGCTGAAGAAGAGATTTGTCAAGGAGTTAAAATATATATGAGAAGCTCTTCTCATATATATGAGAATTTCTTCATAAACGTCAGTGCCTCGGAGAAACCTCTGATAAGCCTTTCAAGAAAAGCAATTTTATCCTTAAATCTACCTCTATATAGTTATTAGTTTACAGCCTGTCACTCTCTCAAGTTTAAATCCAGAAAGACAGGGGCACCTTGGTGGCTCAGTCAGTTAAGGGTCCGACTCTTGATTTCAGCTCAAGTCATGATCTCACAATTGTGAGACTGAGCCCCGCTTCAGGCTCCGCACTGGGCATAGAGCCTGCTTGGGATTCTCTGTCTCTCTCCTTCTCTCTCCGTCTCCCCTACTCACATGCTCTCCTTCTCTCTAAAAAATTTAAAACACACAAAATAAGAAATTTAAATCCTAAAGGACAGAGACTGTTTTCCCTCGAGACTAAATCTGTAACATTAAAAGCAATATGTGGCACTCAATAAAGATGTATTGATTTCATGAAGAACTAAATGAAAGGAAGGAAAGGAAAAAAGTTAAGGGCTGAAAGGGAGTGGAGAATCCACAAGGTGTGCTGGACACGCAGTTGCGATTTCTAGTAGCTGGAAGATATTGATGAAGAACTCGAGAGCTGTAATTCTGAAGATTTTGAGGTAAAAGCGATCTACATTGAAGCGATACTTGAAATCAGGTAGATTGTTGAAATCACCTGGGGAATCTGGAAGAGATGTTAAAAAAAAAAATGGAGATAGGGTTGAAACTAGTGTTTAGAAGAGGAACAATAGAGAGGTCCCAAAAGGAAGCTGGAGAAGATTAGCCAGGGAATTAAAAGCAGAGAACATGGAAGAAGTGGCTGTGCAGAAGTCGAAGCAAACAGCACTTCATAGAGAAACTCTCTCTCCACTGACACCATCCTTTTGCCCTTCAACATACTACTATTGTAAATAGTATGTTTACTGTTGTAAATAACAAATGTAATAAAACAGATATCATGAATTGACTTATTCAATATTCATTGAATATTTAGGGAAGCAGCGTAGGAAAGAGATTTAAAACATGAGCTCTGGGGTTCTACTGGTATGGCCAAGTAAGCTTCCAAGAGACCATTCTCCCCAGATAGTAACTGTAAACTCTGAACAAAATATAAAAGCAACTAGTTAGAGGCCCTGGATAATGAACAAAGGAGGCAGGTTCTGGAGACACAGCGGGGGTGGAATTTCTAGGACAAGAATGGCCGGGGCCTGAGGGCAGGCTTCAGGAGTGGTGCTGCACTGAGCTGCTAAAAACTCCTGGGTCAGCAGTCTCTTTGGCCCGATGATATCGTCTTTAAAGTCCCCAGGAGGAAGAGAAACACTGACAACCAGAATTCTATATCCCAGGAGAATATATACTTCAAGACTGAAAGATACTTGCATTTATAGGAAAGCTATTCATATTTGTGAGGAGTAGAATAGTAAAGAAAGTTCAAGTTGAAGAGAAGTGATACCAAAAGAAAATGTGCATCTTGAGGAAGGAAGAGCAAGCACTGGAAATGGTAAATACCTAGGAAAATATTTTAAAAAACAAACAAACAATAAAACAAAAAAAACAGTTCTTGGAGCACCTGGGTGGCCCAGTCAGTTGAGTGTCTGACTTCGGCTCAGGTCATGATCTCACGGTTTGTGGGTTCAAGCGCCGTGTGGGGCTCTGTGCTGACAGCTCAGAGCCTGGAGCCTGCTTCGGATCTGTGTCTCCCTCTCTCGCTGCCCTCCCCTGCTTGCAGTCTGTCTGTCTCTCAAAAATAAATAAAACATTAACTAGTTATTTTGCTTTTAAACACTGATGGTTTATTTTATTTTTTAATTGAAAGAGAGAACATGTGCATGCGGGTGGGGAAGGAACAGATTGAGTGGGAGAAAAAGAATCTTATGCAGGCTCCACATTCAGTGCTGAGCCCAACACAGGGCTTGATCCCCAAACCCCAAGATCGTGACCTGAGTCAAAATCAAGAGTCCAACGCTCAACTGACTGAGCCACCCTTGGAATAAATTGCAAGTTTTCTATATTTTACATGAAGTAGGACAATATTAATTCCAAATAGACTGAAAAGTTAAGGATGCATACCCTCAAAATACATAGTGTAACCTTTAGTGTGGCCACTAAGAAGTAAGGGAAGGAAGTAGAGCTAAAGAGCCAATAGACACGTTAAAGTGGAATTGAAAATCTATTTGATTGCTTGAAGTCAAGAAAGTTTGGAGACCTCTCCTACACTGTTGGTGGGTATGTAAACTGGTACAGCCCCTCTGGAAAACAGTGTGGAGGTTCCTCAGGAAACTAACACTAGAACTCCCCTATNGCCTTAAACACAACCTTATCAATTATCTTACATGTTAGTGGCTTAAATACTGTAAAAAGCAGAGATTATCACCGTGTACTTTTTTTTGAAAGGCAAGATTATGCTGCCTACAAAAATACAAATTAGAAAGATACAAATAGACATAGTCATAAATACGTAGGTATTGATACCAGCTTTAGAATAAATGAAATAAAAACTGACAGACTTAAGGAAGAAACAAACAATTCCATAATAATGGCGGGAGGTTTGAACACTCCTTTCCCACTAACTGGTAGAACTAGACAACCAGTCAGTAAGGGAAGGAGAGAGGGGGCTGCAAAGAGGGAAGGAAGGAGGAAAGGAAGTAGGGAGTGCAGGCGGAGTGAGAGAGGAATCTGTACAAGGTAATGGGAGCTAAACATGCCCCAATTATGGAGGGAAACCAAACCGGGCTTAACCACCAGAGATGTGGGGCTAGAGTGGAGCTTACCCACCACGACAGTCAATCAAAAATAACTACAGTGGATGTTACACGATATGGCAAAGAAAGCAGTGGGTATGTCGTAGCAGGAGAGAGCCCCGCGGAGCAAACTGGGCAAAGCTAGCTTGTTGGCCCATGTCGATTCCTGCAATGTCTCCAGTATCACTGCTCCCCGGGAACCAAGTGCCCCCTCCCCGGTAAAGATTTAATTGTAAATGAGAGTTGATGGAAATGAGAGAAAATGACTAGATATAGAGAGCGAAGGGGAGGAAGAGCATGAATACTCCCTCAAGATAAGTCTGCAAAACACATTTCCCAAAGCACTAGAGGGAAATGTCAGGAAGAAAGGATAAGTCAACTCCATAAAAATGAATTAAAAAATGCAAACAATAGGGCAAATGCTCGTGAAGATTTTTAAATATATAATCATTGAAATAACATATATGTAAACATAATTCTAGATGGACACAAATTAAGAGATGATTAGCAATTTGGAAGATAATGCCAAGGAATTCACTGAGAGCATATCACAGAGAGATAAAACATTTTTAAATATGTAAGAGAAGTTAGATACAGGATACACTGAGAAGCCAATCTGAGAGATATCCTGTAAGGAGAAACTAACAGAAATGGTAGAGAAGCCAGATAATGGCTGGAGAGATGGCCAAGAATATGGAGAACTAGAGAAAGAGACAAGAATTCTCTACTTGAAAATGCATAACAAATTCCAGGCAGGATAAATGCTGATAAATTTGCACCTAGAAAAGTCAAAGTGAATCTCCAGCCACGTAACTACAAAGTTTCAAGACCCCCAGAGAGAAAGTACACATCACCTACAATGGGATGATAATTATACCGAAAGCAAATTTGTCTTCAGCAACGATATGTATTAACACAGGGTACATAGTGCCTTCAATTTGTGTAATGAAAACAATGAATCAAGACCATTATACCCAGTTTAAGTATCATATCATTCTCGTGGAAGAGATAGATCTTTTCAGACATATGAAAACTAAGGCTTTAATACCCAGAAACCTGGCTGAAATACCTGCGAAAGGGTATGCTTCAGTAAGGAAAAAAAGATGAAGACAAAGTGAAGAGTCAGCATACAAGAAGTCACAGAGAGCACAGAAATTTAATGAAATAAATAAACTCTAGATTGTAAACAGTAACAACAATAATGAATGTGTTTTTAAAGGGGACTAGAATTTTAAGTAATGAGGTGAATAGGAGAAATTAAGGAAATAACTCAAGCACGCTAAGGGGCTTGCCTAGTCTACTCATTCATTTATTTCAGAAAATGTTTAGAAAGTGGCTAATATGTGCCAGAAGCTGTTGTTGGCTTTGGAAGTAAAGGACCAACAGTAAAAGGTCTTATGCTCATGGAACTTAGATTCTAGTGGGGGAAACAAGCCCAAAAAATCATGTCAGGTGCTATGATAATTTAAATAGGGTGATCAATCATTTGTCCTTCAAACCAGAATACCCTTGAAGGTCCAAGCAGTATCCTTATGCCAGGAAAACCTCAGTAAACTAATACCATCCCTACAAAGTCTGATCATTCCATGCGTATGTGTTATCCAGGCTTTAAGTGCTAAGAGAAAGGAAAAAAAGGCATAAGATAATTACATTGGATATGTGTAGACTTTGTTACAAAAACTGTGAAATTATGGGGTGCCTGGGTGGCTTAGTCGGTTAAGCCTCCGACTTTGGCTCGGGTCATGATCTCGCGGTTCGTGGGTTCGAGCCCTGCGTCAGGCTCTGTGCTGACTGCCAGCTCGGAGCCTGGAGCCTGTTCCAGTCTGTGACTCCCTTTCTCTCTGACCCTCCCCTGCTCACGCTGTCTCTCTCTCTCTCTCCTAGAAATAAATAAAACATTTTTTAAAAACTGTGAAATTAAATATAAGTGAAAGTTTTAGGATTTTCTATAAAGTAATAGAAATAACTAAAAGCCAAGAGGGAATTAAAACTATCCATTCAACTAAAGCAAGACCAAAAAAGAAAAGCAAGACAAAGCAAAGCAAGACAGGACGTGGTAAGAAGACAGTGATTTGATGCTAGCTGGAAGACCTAGGGAAGAGAAGGAATTGTCAGGACCACGCTCCGGAACCCTGTGTCACCCTTCTGTGTGTTACACTAGGCAGTCCTGATCATTTTCACTTCCCAGCCAATCAGTGAACTCAGGCCGTGAGAGGCTGTGTTTTTAAATTTTTGTTTCCCATGAAATGCATCTTCAATTATGTAATCAAAAGCCATGGGAGGGGGTTTAAGTTTTAAAATGGTGTGATAAAGGGAATATTGACCACTTCTCAGAAATCATCACAAAGTAATAAGGAGCAAAAGCACAGACTTCATCTTTGATTAAAATTAGAGGTATCGAAAACCCAAACCACAAATTATATGGAAGATCTTCCAAATGTGTGGGTATGGAAAGAAGCAGAGAAAGGATGCTCATGGAGGCAGGTTACAGAAAAAGCCAGGAAAGTTTTCTCCAAGATGAAGTCACCCTCTTAGCTGCTATCTCAGAATCTTGTATTTGCTCTGATGTACTTGGGTCCACCAGTTGGTATTAGAAGCTTCCCGTATGTGGTTTATTCTTTTTTTTTAAGTAGGGAGGAAGCCTAAATGAGCAATGAGACGGACAAGTCAGATTTGCAGGAAGATGTCTATCAGTACAATAAGGATGAGAAAATTACTCTAAATTGGAGTGATAAGTGCAAGAATCAGTCATGCTCTCCACATTGCCTCGTAATGAAATATTTGCTAGCCTGACACACAGCCCGATCCTCTCCGCAGCACACGCTTCCCACAAATAGCTGGTGAGCCTAACCTACGCCCCCTAAAAATTATTAAAAAAAAAAAAAAAGAACACTATAGACCAACACATTTGTGAATAGTACTTCAAAAATACCGAGCAAAATATTAGCAAACACAAGGACCATGAAGAAGTTGGGTTAATTTCTGGAATTCCAAGATGATCATATGTTTATAGCTTTACACGGTATACATGTTTGTTTTAAAATAATATTTTTATGTGGTGAAAAATTATGTGAGTTCCTCCAACTGCTAAAAAAAAGTCATTTATGCAATTTACCATAATTTTTGATGAAAAAAGTCTAAATGATATAAATATGTCCTTCAAAGATCAAAGACCTCCGGGCAAAGCCAGCTTTGACCATAACGTAAGTATTAGAAATGTTCTCATTAAGAATCAACAACAAGACTAGATGTCTACTTTCACCATTTATCACTCTTCTGATGATGAAAACAAATTTAATTAAAGGATAAAATTGAAAGAGAGAAGGTAGAATATTATTTATTTGCTGTTTATTAGATTATTTACTCAGACAACAGAATAATCCGCCAAAGATTTATTACAAACAATAACAGAATGTGGTAAATTGACAGGGTAAAATTTAGTATACAGAAATGAAGAACTTTCACGTGTATTAAACGATATAACTGGGAAAATCCCTCACTTAAATAGCAGATCAAAAAACCGAATAGCGTGCAATGAACTTAAATAATGTGTTAGATCTTTATGAAAACAACTTGTGAGACACTTAAGAAATAGAAAAGCATATGATCGGCAATGTCAGTATTCCCTAAATGAATCTTTCAACTTATTGCAATCCAAATAAAAATGTCAACAGAATATTTGGGGGGTTGATAAGGACTGAAGAAGTTGACTTTAAAATTCATGGGGTGCCTGTGTGGCCCAGTCTGCTAAGCGTCCAACTTCAACTCCGGTCATAATCTCCTGGTTCGTGGATTCGAGCCCCGTGTGAAGCTCTGTGCTGACAACTTGGAGCCTGGAGCCTACTTCAGATTCTGTGTCTCCTTCTCTCCCTGCCCCTCCCGTGCTCGTGTTCTGTCTCTCCTCATTCTTTAAGATAAATAAACATTAAAAAAAATTTTAAATGCATATATAAAAATAAACAAGAGCAGTCATGAAAGTTTTCTGGGGAAAAATAAGAGCAGTAGAAGAAGGAGCTGGCCCAACTATCTACTAAACATATTAGAAAGTGACAATAAGTATTTGTAAAAGCAAAATAGTGGAAATTTCTAAATAAGGAGATAACATGTGGGCTTTAAAAAAGAAAGGCTGTGGGACACTTTGTGTACTAATATAAAAGATGTGCAACACTTTGTTAAGAGACAACAATCCATAAAAAGAAACGCTTATGTCTTTGTCATTGTTATGTGAAAAAAACCCAAGAAGCAAAGCTGTGTAGTGCACTCCCTTTATGTAAAAATGGGAGCAATGTGATGCAGAAACTGGATCCAGAAACGAACATACATAAGATCTCTGCAGGCATTCCTAAGAAATTGCTGATATGAGTTGCTTCTGGAGAAAGGAAACTGGAGGCTATGGAATAGGTAAGAGAAAGATCTTTTCACTGTTATATCCTTTGATTCTTTTGGACTTTGTATAATTTTGAAAAATAAGTCAATATAGAAATATAAATTTTGGAATGTGTCTCCTTTCAATTATCAAATGCCACCTATCTGGTCAATTCTGTTGAATCAAGGAGACAATATGCTTTGGGGAGTTTATGATGCTTGCACATCACTATAGCAACTCTATCAAACATCCTCCAAAGGGAAGATCAGGAAAATTCTCGCATTAGACCATTATGGAGATTTGTAAGGGTTGGAAGCCAACCTTGCTTGTCTGTTGCGGGAATGAAAAAAGAAAAAAAGGCAGGGTGGTCGGTAGGCCATTGGACACATTTTCTCCTACGGTGGTCTGGTGTTCTGATTGTTACTGTAACATTGGGTTTTTTACTTCACAATGGCCCATTTTGGTAATTCTTATGCAAAACCCCATTCACTTCAATTTTGGAGTTAACTTCATACAGTCCTCACTGACTTTATGTAAATGTTTCTGATTCATGGCTAAATTCTATCATACACTGTAAATTTTCCAGAGATTAACAACACTTTCTGATCCACGCAATGGATTACAGGACCAACCCAAGCCTTGCAGAGTAATCAACAATGAGACTTTTCTGTTGGTTTCAGGCTTTTTTGGAGCCAGAAACTGGCAATACACTTAAGCCATGTTATAGTAAGCCATATATGGCTCCGTAATAGTCGTTATTTCATATCCATATATTTCACTTGGTAAATGCTATCTGTAACTGGTCAGCGTAGCAAAGGGTGAGGATCAAGAATTTTAATATTTAGTTTACAGAATTCCAGGATAAATTCAGAAGTAGACGCCATCAATAGAGTGCCTTCTAGCACATGGAAAAACAGACGTGCGATGCCTATGGTAACATAAGTTGTATATTGTTTGGCTCCTCAAATAAAACAACAATTAGGAAAAAAACTATACCACCACAAAACAAAAACAGAAAAGGAAGAAACTACAAGATGTAAATATTTGGATAACTCTCAAACCTTTTTGCTGAACTTTCAAACATAAAATTTAGAGTCTCCAGCCTTGATTAGGCACCCAGTTCATAAGTTGGTACCCAGTGCCTATTCTACCGACATTAGCAATTACATCTTTCTCATGGCTACAGTCTTGTTAGGTGAAGAATGTCCTGGCAACAGATTTTATGGGGGGAACTGTGTGTGCTAGCTTTTTAAACACACTTCTTTCCTTCAGGATTGGAGTTAGGGTTGGGGCTCAAGCCAACAGTGCTTCATCAGGAAGGTTTGGCCTCACTCAGATAGCAGAGAGATGCATGAGACAAATGAAAGATGGAGGCACTCTGTGGAACGAGAGGGGTTCAGTGAAATCATAGTAAAGACCCCACTTTCTATATCAGGTAGTGAGCAGACACTGCCTGGGGGATGTCCCTCATTTCCTTTATCCCTATTCTCTTCAGGGAGTACAGTTGACCTTGAGCAACAGGGGGCTGGGGTGTCAACACTTGCAGTCAAGAATCCACATATAACTTAACATTCTGACTTCCCCCAAAAGTTAAATTTTAGTAGCCTGCTGTATCGGAAGCCTTTTTGATAACATAAATGGTTGATGGACACATATGTTAGATTTTGATTTAAATTAATTTTTATTTTAGTACAGGTAACATACAGTGTGATATTAGTTTCAAGTGTGAAATATTGTGATTCAACAATTTCACATCACCCAGAGCTCATCACAACAAAGTGAATTCCTTAATCCCTATCACCTATTTCACCCATCTCCCTCATCCACCACCCCGCTGGTAACCATCAATTTAATCTATATAGTTAAGAATCTGTTTCTTGGCTAACAATAGAACTCCCCTATGACCCAGCAATAGCACTGCTAGGAATTTACCCAAGGGATACAGAAACGCTGAGGCATAGGAGCACATGTACCCCAATGTTCGTAGCAGCACTCTCCACAATAGCCAAAACATGGAAAGAGCCCAAGTGTCCATCAACAGATGAATGGATCAAGAAGATGTGGTTTATCTATACCATGGAATACTACATGGCAATGAGAAGCAATGAAATCTGGCCATGTGTAGCAACATGGATGGACCTTGAGGGTGTGATGCTGAGCGAAATAAGTCAGGCAGAGAAGGACAAATATCATATGTTTGCACGTATAGGAGGATTAGGAGGAACCTGACGGAGGAACAAGGGGGAGAAGAAGGGCGGAAATGGTGGGGGAAAGGGAGAGAGGCAAACCATGAGAGACTCTTGAATGCTGACAAAAACTGAGGACTGATGGATGTGGGGGGGAGGGGGGGATGGGCATGGGGGAGGGCAGTTGTGGGGATGAGCACTGAGTGTTATGTGGAAACTAATTTGACAATAAACTATTTGTAAAAATAAATAAATAAATTGCACCTTGAGGTGGAAGACCAAAAAAAAAAAAAGAATCTGTTTCTTGGTTTGCCTTTCTCTCTCTCTCTCTCTCTTTTTTTCCTTTGCTCATTTGTTTTGTTTCTTAAATGCCACATAGGAATGAAATCATATGGTATTTGTCTTTCTCTGACTGGCTTATTTCACTTAGCATTGTACTCTAGCTCCATCTATGTCATGGCAAATGGCATGATTTCATTATTTTTATGGCTGAATCATATTCCGTTCCATATTATATGGAATAATATTCCACTATACACACATGCATATATATACACATACATATACATGTGTATGTATGTACGTGTGCATGTATATACCGCATCTTCATTCATTCATTTTTGGATGGATACTTGGGCTGCTTCCATAATCTGGCTATTGTAAATAATGCTATAATAAGCATAGGTGTGCATGTATCTCTTTGAATTAGTGGTTTTTGTATCTGAGAGATAAATACAGAGTAGTGTGATTACTGCATCATAGGGTAGTTCTAGCCTTAAATTTCTGAGGAGTCTTCATTACTGTTTCCTGAGCGGCTGCACCAGCTTGCGTTCCCATCAACACAACAGGGTTCGTCTTTCGCCACATCCTCTCTAACGCTTGTTATTTGTTTTTTTAATTTTAGCCATTCTGACAGACGTGAGGTGATAACCTCATTGTAGTTTTGATCTGTTTTCCCCTGATAATCCATGATGCTGAGTGTCTGTTGGCCATCTGGATGTCTACTAACCCTTTATCAGATATGTAATTTGCAAATATCTTCTCCCATTCAATAAGTCACTTTCTGGTTTTGTTGATTATTACTTTGCTGTGCCCAATCTTTTATTTTGATGTAGTCCCAATAGTTTATTGGACTATTATTATCCTCCCTTGTGTTCGGAGACACATTAGAAAAATGTCGCCACGGTCGGGGGGCCTGCGTGGCTCAGTCGGTTAGGCGTCTTCTTGGTTCAGGTCATGATCTCACGGTTCAGGAGTTCAAGCCCCGTGTCAGGCTCTGCGCCGACAGCTCGGAGCCTGAAGCCTGCTTCGGATTCTGGGTCTCCCTCTCTCTCTGGTCCTCCCCCGCTCATGCTCTGTGTGTGTCCCTCTCTCCCTCAAAAATAAGTGAACGTTAAAAAAAATGTTGCTATGGTCAATGTCAGAAATATTACTGCCTGAGCTCTCTTCAAGGATTTTTGTGGTTTCAGAAATCACATTTAGGTCCTTAATCCATTTTGAATTTATTTTTGTGGATGGTGTAAGAAAGCGGTCCAATTTCATTCTTTTGCATGTGGCTGTACAGTTTTCCCAGCACCACTTGTTCTTTCTTTTTCCCACTGGATATTCTTTCCTCCTTTGTCAAAGATTACTTGACCATATAATTGTGGGTTTATTTCCGGGTTCTCTACTCTGTTCCTTTGATCTATGTATCTATTTTTGTGCCAATACTGTACTGTTTTGATTACTACAGCTTTGTAATATAACTTGAAGCCTGGAAATCTGATGCCTTCAGCTTTGCTTTGCTTTTTCAAAATCCCTTTCACTATCTTGGGTATCTTGTGGTTCCATATAAATTTTGGGGTTGTTTGGTCTAGTTCTGTTAAAAAAATGCTGTTGTTATTTTCATAGGGATTGTATTAAATCTGCAGATTGCTTTGAGTAGTACAGACATTTTAACAGTAACTATTCTTCCAGTCCACGAACATGGAATGTCTCTCAATTTCTCTGCATCAACTTAAATTTATTTCATCAATGTTTTTAGTTTTCAGAGAACAGGTCTTTCACCTCTTTGGTTAGGTTTATTTTTAGCTTTCTTACTATTTTGGGTGGAACTGTAAATGGGATTGATTTCTTAATTTCTCTCTCTACTGCTTCATTATTGGTGTACAGAAATGCAAAAGTTCTCTGCACATTGATTTTGTAACCTGCAACTGTACTGAATTCACGTATCAGTTCTAGCAGTTTTTTAAAAATGTATTTATTTATTTTCAGAGAGAGAGATTGAGACAGAGGGAAATGCAGAGAGAGAGAGAGAAAATCCCAAGCAAGCTCTGCGCTGTCAGCTCAGAGCCTGACACAAGGCTCAAATTTACGAACCATAAAATCATGACCTGAGCCAAAACCAAGAGTTGGATGCTTAATCAACTGAGCCCCCCGGGCACCCCAGTTCTAGCCATTTTTTTGGTGGAGTCTGTATCATGTCACCTGTAAATAGTGTACATTTGACTTCTTCCTTAACAGTTTGGATGCCTTTTATTTCTTCTTCTTGTTTGATTGCTGTGGCTAGGAATTCCAGAACTATGTTTGTTTGTTATTTATTTAGTTTTGGAGAGAGAGTGGCAGAGAAAGGGAGAGAGAAACCCAAGCAGGCAGGGCAGAGCCCAATGTGGGGCTCAATCTTACAAACTGTGAGATCATGACCTGAGCTGAAATCAACCGACTGAGCCATCCAGGCACCCCAAGGACTTCCAATACTATGTTTATATTGTATAACATACTATACATAAACTGTATATGTTTATATACAGTCCTTCTTTGTCTTTTTTTTTTTTTTACAGACTTTGTTTTTATTGGGCTGCTGTCCAGTAGAAGTGTTGCTATTCTCACTTTCTTTTGATATCCATTTGCATGACAAATGTTTCTCCATCTCATCACTTTCAATCTGCAGGTGACTTTAGGTCTATAAAGAGCTTCCTGTAGGCAGCACGGGGATAGGTCTTTTTTTTTTAAATCCACTCTGCCACAGCTGATAGTCTTACAGAGTTCCTTTGTATATAAGCATCATCTTTTCTCTTTCAACCTTTAAACTTTTCTTCACTATTTTTTTTTTGCAGTTTTAATTACTATATGTCTCGGTGGGGACCTCCTTGGGTTGAATTTGTTGGGGGCTCTCTGAGCCTCCTGAATCTGGATTCTGTTACCTTCCCATATTTGGGGAGTTTACAAGCTACTATTTCTTCAAATACATTTTCTGCACCCCCTTCTCTCTTCTTTTTCTCAGAGTCCCATAATGGGAATATTATTATGCTTAATGGAGTCACTGAGCTCTCTAAATCTATTCTCATGACATAGTGTTTGTTTCTCAGCTGTTCAGCTTAACTATTACTCTATTCTCCAGGTCACTGATGCATTCCTATAGTCTACTATTTATTCCATCTGTCATATTTTTAATTTTGTTCTTGAGATTTTTTTTTTAAACATTTTTTAAAATATTTTTTTAATTATTTATTTCTAGGAGAGAGAGAGAGAGACAGCGTGAGCAGGGGAGGGTCAGAGAGAGAGGGAGTCACAGACTGAAACAGGCTCCAGGCTCTGGGCTGGCAGTCAGCACAGAGCCCGACGCGGGGCTAAAACCCATGAACGGCAAGATCATGACCTAAGCGAAAGTCGGACGCTTAACCGACTAAGCCACCCAGGCGCCCCTTGTTCTTGAGAATCTCTTGAAAATCTCTGATTTTTAAAAAATCTCTTTGCCAAGGATCTCAGTCCTCTACCCTTTCTGAAGTCCCGTAAATATCTTTAAAAGCATTACTTTAACTCCTCTATCAGGCATATTCCTTATTTCCGGGTGTCTTTTTGTTTTTTTGGTTTTTTTTTTTTTTAGATCTCCTACTGTGATTTTTCTTGTTCTTTCATTTGGGACATACTTCTCTGTCTCCTCACACTGTCTAGCTCTTTGTGTCTGTTTCTCTGTGTCAGGAAAGTCAGCTACATCTTCTGCTCTTGAAAGTAGGGGCTTTGGGAAGAAGAGATTCTGTAGTGCCCTGCAGTGGAGTGCCCCTGTTCATCAGAACCTGACTCTTCAGGGGTCTTTTCTTTTNGGGGAATCTTCTATGTGTATTGCTTACATTCTGCTATTTTGTCTCGGTAGCTTTTTTCTTTCAATTCAGATACCTGCACTGACTCTGCCTGTTGTGGACTGTGCTTGCTCTCTATAATGTTACTGAAACCCAGGCAGACCGGCTCTGAGGGCATGTGATTGAAGAAGCGCTCAGGGGTAGGGCAGCAGTATTAGAAAAAAAACTTGAAGTTTTTATGTAAATGCCAATTAACATACATTGTAATATTAGTTTCAGGTGCACGATATAGTGACTCAACACTTCCATACGACACCTGGTGCTCATCACGTGTTCTCCTTAATCCCCATCACCTATTTTATCCATCTTCTCCAACAACCTCCCCCCTGGTAACCATCAACTATTAGAAAATTGGCACTGAGCTGCTAATCCTAGGCCATATCTCCTACTGCCTGGTGAGAACATGGCGGTGGTAGTGCTGGCGGGGGGCGCACAGTGTCTGTGTGTGGGACAAGTGGACGGGGCAAATTTGCACCGAGCCATTAGTCCTAGGCTGGATCCCCTGAAACATGGTGCCTGCAAAGGAATGGCGTGTGGAGGTGGTGGCTGGGCAGGGTACCGCGCAGCATTAACAAAATTTAAACCGAGCCCAGGGCTGAGGCCAACAGGCTTAGAATGCGCAGGTCCTCAGGAGAAATCGTAAAAAGGGTGCGCTTCTAGCCATTAGGCAGCAAGTGCTGTGCAGCACCACCTCTTGCAGATGGCTTTGTGCTTATGCTAGGGGGGCGGGGGAGGAAGATGAAATCTACCAGCTATTTTTTTTTTTCACAGAGAAGTCTCCAAACACAGTCCAAAATCAGTATAAACACATCTCCCTCCTGTTGTGCAAACTGGCACTTCTTTGTTACCTTGCTCTGGGCTGTTGTCTCTTTAAGGGCGAAGACTGGGCTCTCCAGGTTCACTCAGTGCTGAGTCAGCTGACTTTTAAAGCTCCAGGCTCCAAGTCCTACTGGTTATACAAACTCATGGAATTCAGCTCCTCTGGTTTTCAAGGCCAGACGTTACAGGGATTTGTTTTTCCTGTGTGGTCTCTCTGGTGCTTTCCCCTCTCTGCACCCACAGAGCCCTCCCTCCTGCGGGCAGCTCCCAACCACCCTTTCTGTCCTTCCTCAACTGTCAGATGCAGCTTCTCTACATTTAGTTGCTGAGTTTTTTCTGCCAGTCTTTGGATCTGTTTTTTTTCTTTTCCTTTGCTTTCTTTCCTTTTTTACCTTAGATGTGAGTTATATCTAGTTGTAAATGTGGAACGAGGTGAGCTTAGAGTTCTCCGACTCGGCCATCTTCCCAAGGGGTTCAACACATACTTTTTTATGTTACGTGTATTTTACACAGCTTTCTTACAATAAAGCAAGCTAGAGAGAAGATTAAGTAAATCATGAGAAAAGGAAAATACATTTACAGCACTCTGTTGTATTTNATACACAGCTTTCTTACAATAAAGCAAGCTAGAGAGAAGATGTTATTAAGTAAATCATGAGAAAAGGAAAATACATTTACAGCACTCTGTTGTATTTATTGAAAAAAGAAAATGCAGAAGTGGGTCTACACAGCTCACAACTGTGTTGTCTTCAAGGGTCTCTCTCCTTATTCTCTCCCTCGCCCTTAGAAGTCTCAGCTGTGCTCATGGGTTTAGTAATGATTTTGCTGCTTCTTTACAAGTTTGGCCCAGGTGTGTTTGTCCAATTCCAGTCCTATTTCTTCAAATGGGACAGATTCATTTAGAACATTTCACTGTCGCTGCAGACCTAACATCTCCAAAAACCCACGTCGTCACCTCACTTGCGTGGGGTTGCCCATCTTTTACGCAAGCGTACTCCTCTTTAGTCACCAAATTCTGTGAATATTTCATGTACTTTTCGCTTTCAGATTCAGTTCTATTACCTTGTCTGGCCCCAATCTTCAGTCTAACTTCTTATAAGAGCCACTGAGTTGGCTAGTCTGGATGTGGATTCTGTTCCCTCCAGTCACCTTGCATATTGTGACCAGAATGAGCCTCGATCAAATTTGTCAGCAGTTTTCTGTTTCTTATCAAATCAAGTGGAACCTCCTTTGCTTCTCTTTCAAGGTCATCCGCATTCTTTTCTGTCTCCCCCTTCCTCCCACACTCTATCCTCTTTCCCCTAACACGCACACTAAGGTGAATATTATGGGATCCACTCAGATACTCTCTTCAGAGTATGAGAGTATGATTACCCATCCCATCTCACCCCACCCCAACGAATTCATCAACTGCTGATGGATCAAAACTGGATCCCTCACTAAGAGGGTTTCAGGGATGCCCTGAAACCAGTGACTGGCTGTGGGATCCAAACCCCTGTCCTCCTTGATGCCATCGGGACAACTTTAATCACTATCACAGCACCACAACTCCCCATGGGATCAGATGAGGCCTCAGTTGCAACCAGTTTAATCTTCCTGCTTCACGATCCTATTTCCTCACTTCCTTACAGGTCTATATTCTGAGATTACTCCCCAAGAAACCTTCTGCACAAGACACTTTGTCTCAGACCAATCTAAGACCAGTCTACGATGGTTCCGGGGGTGGTCCCAGAAAGTGCACTCTAACATGGGATTTGGAGGTGGATCACTTGGCAGTCAGTTGCCATGGCCCCCTGTGTGCTGTAGCGTTCCCTGCTAATAGTTTTCCCAGGCACAAACTGAGGTGGGATGTTGGTGTGGAGACTCCTGGGTGGTGCAATACTTTTGGTGCTTAAGAATTATAAGGCACATGGGTTAAATGCCTGACTCTTGATTTTGACTCGGGTCATGATCTCAGGGCTCATGAAGTTGAGCTCCGTGTGGTGCTCTCCACTGACCTCATGGAGCCTGTCTGGGATTCTCTGTCTCCATCTCTCTCTGCCTCTCTCCTGCTCTCTCCCTCTCTTTCAAAAGAAATAAATAAACCTAAAAGACGAACTATCAGGTACAGTGTGACTGTAAGGACTTTGGAATTGGGGAACAACTTCCGAGTGGCATGGATTTGTTGAAGACTCAGGGTGATTGATGACCAATTCACTTAGAAGACGAAGGCAATATGGCCTCTGGCAGAGTTTAATTCGTCTCCTACATCCAGGCAGACTCAACTATACAAATGGTACTATTTCCGAAAAGTTTAGATTCTTGGTTCCAACAAGTCTTCTGTGGCAAGGTTAGCATCCTAATAGGGAAGGACTAAAACTTTAAAATTGAGATGGGAATACCTTGGTAAATGTGGTCAAGGATCTCAAACTCCCCAATCCCCCTGACCCTGATAAGCCTCTTGTTAGGTACCCACCCCTACTCGAGATGTGCTGGGTCAGTTAAGGGATGAGAGAGAAGTCATTGCAGCATCCAGGAAAGTAAGTACAGGATCATGTCCTGAGGGTGCTGGATCTGCTCCCAGCAGAGTGGTAAGCTGGATATCACCATGGGAACACTCGCTCATGAGTAAGAATTTAACATTGTGGCAAATACCCCAGACATGGTGATAAGATACTAGCATGATTCTTAGAGTATCACAGAAATGGATCCATATTCAGCAAAATAAAATTGTGAGAGCTTCCATGGTGCATGGTGGAGGAAAGGATGCTTAGGCTCAGCATGCTAATGTGAGTCTGCTACGGAAAGCTAAAAAAACCCATCAGCCAGCGACGGCCCCGGGAGAGCCTACGTTCACCAAAGCAGTGTTGCCTGTGTTTGTGTCCGGAACAGCAGCAGAACTCAGCAGCTCAGCCATGCCTGTTGTCTGTAGCTCAGAGCTAACAGTAGGAAGTGATGCTGCTATGAAATGAGGCTCCCTGATGGAATTTATATTATTTTGAGCAAGATCTCAAAATAATAGAAGCCAGATGCCAATGCTTAACTTTCAGGAGTATTGTGGGCAAAGTTATTGCAAAGAGTGATGGGAGTGGAGTGATATCCAGAGAGTTCCAGCTTGGAGTTGGATCACAGAATGTGGTGTTCCTGGATATGAGATCAGTGGGCTACAAACAAGGGTACTGCTTAATTTATACAGTCAGAAGAAATCAATGATGGATTATCAGAGATAGGGCAGTATCTTAGTAAAACTCACAATTCTTGGTCAGTTTCCAGATCAGACTGGAACTCACTGGCTGAAAGAGGGGCTCTTTAGAAGTAAGGACCCTTCAAGGGCACCTGGGTGACTCAGTCGGTTAAGCATCCGACTTTGGCTCAGGTCATGATTACACGGTTCGTGAGTTCGAGCCCCAGATCGGGCTCTGTGCTGACAGCTGGCTCAGAGCCTGGAGGCTGCTTCAGATTCTTTGTCTCCCTCTCTCTCTGACCCTCCCCGGCTCATGCTGTCTCTCTCTCTTTCTCTCTCTCTCTCTTTCTGAGAAACAAATAAAAAGCATTAGAAGTAAGGACCCTTCGCTACTAAGGCAGATATATTCATTTGTTATTCCCCTGGTACTTAAGCAGGGAAATTAGAACTACTTACTAAGGCAAATGTGCTATGGGGATAAAGAGGAATGCTCAGAACTTTTGAAGATTATTGAACAATGGTTCTGAACATACACAAATACTTGGAGACCCAGTAAACCAACATGGCTCCATATTAAGGTGAGGGATATGTAAGGGCCGTCAGAGTCCTAGCCAACATCTGGTTCTCAGAGGGCTCACTGGTCTCTTGGTCCTTCCCCTAACCTCCAAATGCCTAGCTGTTGGGGACACTCAGGGTAGTTTGAAGAACCCTCAAATTAATTCTTTGACTTCTTGAACAAGAGTTTATGTAATACGGAGGGGCAAGTAGACATTTCTGAAGCTTCCTACCTCAGCAGAAAGAGTAAATGAAAAACAATGCTGAATTCCAAAGGCAGGGGAGTAAACTAATGAAACTTTCAAAGACTCGAATATCACGGTGACTTGTATCCTACCCCCATGTAGTTCATCAGACCGGTTCCCACAAAAATCAAATAGAGCATGGCAGGTGATAGGACAGTAGCCCCAGGTGTAGCTGAGTGTGTACAATGTGGTTTTTGTTGGCTTGTTTTCTTTTGCTAGAGTAGGTTAAAACATCATTCAGCACTTGACCTAGCAAATGTGTTTTTGGCTGCACCTATCAGGAAGGAGAAGTGGATGCCATTGGGCTTTCCACAGGATGAACAGTGCTTCAGGTTTGTAGGTCTTACCCTCAAGTCTATGCACGTTCTCTTTTTTTATTGTTTATTTATTTTTGAGAGAGAGACAGAGAGTGAGCAGGGGAGGGGCAAGGAGAGAGGGAGACACAGAATCTGAAGCAGGCTCTAGGCTCTGAGCTGTCAGCACAGAGCCCCATGCGGGGCTCGAACTTGTGAACCACAAGATCATCACCGGAGTTGAAGTCAGACCCTTAACTGACTGACTCACCCAGGTGCCCCGTCGATGCAAGTTCTTACATCCTTTATCAAGATATAATCTGAAATAGCCTGGATTTTATGGACAGTCCGTAAAATGTCATATTGATTCGCCATATGATTGACATCATGTAATAGTAACACGTAAGAAATATGAGGCAAGTATGTTGGACATCTCGGCTTATACATAATACATACACCGAACTGTATGGTTTACGCACCACAAACCTTAGGGAATAGGTAGTACATCTACAGAGATTCATAAGGTTTCTGATTCCACACAAGATGGAGTAGACACATTCTGCCTACTCCTTGCACTATACACTTTGGAACATATATGTGTATGGGATATATATATACATATACATATGTGTATATACACACATACACATAATACAGATCTCAAACATAATGAGGCTCTAAGAGGTGAAGAAAAAGAGGCAGATCAGGTAGGAAACTTTGGATCTAAGGAATGACATTACAGGGATTTCCCTGGCTTTCGCCCCCTTCCCTGATGTATCCCAGACGGGGTAAGTAGTAGAGTGACCAGCAACCCAGAAATGCCAATGGGTACAACCACCATCATCACAACAAAAACTACCTGTTTTCTCATTTCCCCCTGATGGTATATGGCATCACTGCCTTCTTTGCCTGAGAAGTAGTGGCGGTGGGATTGGGTGAAAAAGGTAATGGTGGGTGGAGGTTAAGAAGGATTCAGATCTGGGGCACCTGGATGGCTCAGTCGGTTAAGTATCTGACTTTACCTCAGGTCACGATCTCGCAGTTCATGAGTTCTAGGCCTGCGTCAAGCTCTGTGCTGACAGCTTAGAGCATGGAGCCTGCTTGGGGTTCTGTGTCTCTCTCTCTCCCCCTCCCTGCTTGCACTCTGTATCTCTCTCGCTCTCTTAAAAGCAAACATTTTTTTTAATTAAAAAAAAGAAGGATTCAAATGATAACCTGATGGTAACAAGTTTTAACTGTATTATTTATGACTTGGTCTTATTGGTTATCTCTGATGTAGAGCTAATCAACAGTGGTGATAGATCAGTTATCAAAGGCGCTTTCTAGGGATACATACATTCTTACGTGGTTCACTCAATAGCAAAAATTCATTTTCATTGACTTTGTAACTTAAAAATCTTATCAACGAGCTTCAGAAACAAGTGACTCGAAATATCTTAGCCTCATTTAAGTGGAATATCCTGCCCCATTTAATACACTAAGATAAATTATGTATTAAGTTAAACTTCATTCCTTTGAAATCCATCGAGTAAATCAACCATATGCAGTTTTAGTATAGTGTTTATTGTTTATTGGTAATTGAGTTACGTGAATGCCATATAAGTCAATTCGTTGAAAAACAGAAACACTGTGATATTAAGAAATGTTGAAATGTGTCAAAAGTGATTGTGAAAACGGACGAAACTCAGCACAGGTCCCGGCTTCTTGAAGACACAAGTGCGGTACCCGGCTCACTACAAGGAAGATGAGCTTCTGCGTTTCTTATTCAAAGAGCACAGCGAGAAGCGGAAGAGCGCAAGAATTCTGTCTTCAGCTGCTGAGCAATCGCTAAGAGGCTTGGAAGCTCCCCAAGACCAGGACCGAGAGCCATCCCCTTCACCTCCGCTCCTTGAATGCCTGATCCTGATTCGCTTTGACGATGCCAGCCTCCCCGAAGGAGGCTGCGCTATGTAGACTAAGGACTGAATTCACCATGACTGGACAAAAGCACCCCGAACACACAGTGCTCCTTCATTGCCCACTGAAACAAGCTCTGAATTCCATTTTTATGGCACATCACACCAGGATCACACATAATCCGAGAGTATCTTTATTTGTTCTATAATTTAATAGCGCACCTATAAAATAATTACATTATACTTAGAGCTTTTCTTCATTTATAAACAGACAAAAAACAATTAAATACAATTTGAGCCATTAGAAGGTAAACTTTGTACAAACCCCAGAAGGAGCTTCACACTGCAGCATATCATATTGCTTCCACTGCTACACCCACGACTGGGTTCAAAGAGAGTGTGCTCATGCTCGTATTCGGTGAGTTCATAGCTTAACCCTTCCCCTATGGATCTGGGTTCTGTGTTAGCAAAATGACAGGGTTGGCTGTCAGCCGGAGACTCCCGTCCACTCTCCCCTGCTCTACCCCACTGGCCTCAGGTACGGTCGGGTGATGTGGACTTCCTTCCTTCGCGGCATTTCTGCTTGTGTGCTCTGCACTGAGTCGGACTTGAGGTGTTCCGTTAAATGCGAAAATCAGTGCTGAACTTGGACACACTCTCCACGCCTTTTCTCCAGCCCAAGGTTCCAGCCTTCAAGGATCTCTGTTGAGTTCTGCCTCCTGATTTCGGGCTGTGCATAACCATTCTTAAGACCAGTTCCCCCTGTGCAACGGCACATTCTGCTCAGGAGTCATAGGGTTACAGAAGGGGCAGAAATGAAAATTGCAGTGTAAGGGCAGGAAATGGAGGCACCGTCACGCCGCACCCTGCTCTCCAGGCGAATACCTCCGGATCCCCCCTCACTGTCAAAGGTCAGTTTCCCGAGCAGCAGCTCGCAGAGGGTCTCACAAACCTGGAAATGGGTCTTTCTGAGTGCCTCTGGCAGCGGCACTTGGGCCTGAGTGCTTGGGAATTACCAATGAGAGGATGTCAGAGTGTGCTGATTCCCACCCACGGCATCTAATTCACATTTACAGATTCCATACACGTTACCCACAGGGAAGCCTTTGTGGAGCAATCTGGCAAAGGGAATCCGTGTTAAGTATAGTTTTGCAGGATAATAAATTATGTCAACTTTCTTATGCCAAGAGATCACAACATGGAAACCTCAACGATTCATAAAAATGAAAGGTAAGCTGGTCATCCTTTTTGTTGTTGTTGTTTTTAAATTCCATTCTTTGAAAAGGAAGCTTCTGTAGGGACAGCTTAACTAGATTGCTGTCCTATGTATTTTCTTTTCTATTTCCTCCGACACCACAAAGCGAATTGGCTCCTGATGCTTTTTAAATAGTTCTTTCACCAGGAAATATTTTCTGTTTAGTGTCATGGCAGTAAAGTAGCGTAACTTCTCACCCCACATATGCAAATTAAATATCACAGGGCTCTGAAGCTCCCCCTGCCCGACTTCCCAGTGAGCCTCCTCCCTGCACCCCTCCCTCCCAACCCACTTCCTATATTGCGCTGCAATGCTTTAGGACCTTCGGTGAAATAGTGTTCATTGTCAAATCACGATGTCAAATCACCTGGCGACTCCCTGCCCAATCTAAGAATAGGTGCATGACAGTGAACTGCTGACTAGGCATTACTTCTGAGCGACACGCTGGGTGGGCCTTACTCAGAACAGTGCTGCGAAGCCAGAGTCCGAACACGTGGCACAATACATGGATAGGTCTATAGCGCCTTTTAACAGCTCTTTACAATACAGGTCAATTACAAAACCAGCGTTAATACGGAGACCTCTGTGTGTATTAATATTCTAATTGCAGCAATAAGAGCATGCACCCCAGGGTTCATCTGAGTCCACAGATGCGGGAGGTGGGGGAAGTGAGGAAGAGGTGGCGAGGGCTGCGGAGAGGGGAGGGTGTGGCCTGCTGAGCAAGGTCCCCCGGGAAGCCCATTTCATGATCCCAGTGGCTCAAGTCGTCTTCTCGGTATCGGGGTTTAGGAGAACCTCCCTGTGGACGGACGTCGTCCAGATCCGCATCACAGCAGCGCGAGGGGCAGCTCCCCCTTCCCCGCGGGACCCTCTGGGCTGGAGGGCCCCGGCCCAGCGCGAGAGGGAGAGGCGTGAGGCCGCGTCCTTCACGTCCTGGGAAGGGGGAGCTGGAGTGTAGGGTGAGGGCCAGGAAAGACTCGCTCTTCCACACGGTGGAAACATCAATGCCGGGCTGGCGGGGCGGCCCCGGGAAGGCCCTCTCCGGCCTCCAGCCGCCGGGTGGTGGGTTTCCAGCCGCGTC
>NW_027529596.1:3152831-3259797 GCF_008692635.1 Crocuta crocuta
ACTGCTTGTCCGAATCGCTGAGGTTCACGGACATGCAGCGACACTGCTTCACCTTCTGGATCTTTTTGAGTCGGAAGGGCGGGTCCAGCCCGGGGCACTCCAGCTCCACCAGCACCGAGGCGACGCGCTGCGGCTTGCAGAAGGCGCACGACTGGAAGGACTCCTCCTCCTTGCGCACGTGGCGCGGGATGTAGAAGGAGTTGCACTGGCCGTAGCAGAAGCGGTNGCGGGCGCGGGGGGGTGGGGGGGAGAGCAATGGTACAGTTAGAGCACAAGCACGTGCTGATCGACTACAGGATTCAAGAGCAAAGATGGTCAAAAATAGCCGGAGCCGGCTGGCTGAGGTGCCGATAACAGTTGATACCTTTCACCGCAGTTTCACGTAGTATTTGCGCACGGCTGCCCCATGCGCACTGCACGGCTACCTTATTTGATTCTCTGTGACAACTGTAGGTTGCAGGTGGCCTTATTATCCCTACTTTATTATGCAGGAAACTGAGGCCCACGGACACGGAGTCATTTGCCCAACGTCACACACGGCTAAGAATGTCCCAGGATTTCGAGCCAGGCATCTGCCTCCAGAGCCGCCGAAAGGACCCGCCAGACATGGATGTGATCAAGGAAATTAACAAAAAGTAAAGGCAAGATGGGTGTGGGTCACAAGCTTCTGAACCATGAGTACCGGGCGGAGGGAGGGGGGTTAGGGGGCGCGCCTGGTGGGCTCAGTCGGTTAAGCCACAGGCTTCAGCTCAGGTCGTGAACTCCCGGTTGGGGAGTTGGAAACCCCCATTGGGCTCTGTGCAGACAGCTCAGAGCCTGGAGCCCTTTTCGGATTCTGTGTCCTGGATGGCTCAGTAGATTAGGCTTCTGACTTAACCTCAGGTCCTGATCTCAGGGTAGGTGAGTTTGAGCCCCAGCTCCGGCTCACTGCTGGCAGCCTGTCGGTGCAGAGCCTGCTTGGCATCCTCTGTCCCCATCTTTCTGCCCCTCTCCTGGCTTGCCTTCTCCCCAGAATAAATAAATCTGAAACAAATCAACAAATATGAAAGAAAGAAAGAAAGAAAGAAAGAAAGAAAGAAAGAAAGAAAGAAAGAAAGAAAGAAAGAAAGAAAGAAAGAACTAAATTTAGGAGTGGCTACAGATTAGGAAAAGTAATATTTACCCCTCTGGTATTTGCTATGGATAAAAAATTACATTGAACATCTGCATGGAGATACTCACGTTAATTCAAGCGAGTCATGGGTTCGTTCCTTGTAGAGGAAAACACTTCCCAGTCGTGAATTAAGAAGCTTCCCAGGCTGTATTACAACTGCCTTAGAGAATGCAATGGTAGCCCACATGAATAGATTGTATCTTCTGTCTGCATATTAGGGCCTGGTGACACAGGTGTGCAGGGATGGGAGCTAGAAAGAAACTGCCTTTGAACCGTGTCTTGTAGAAAGTAAACCAAGTCTGACTGAAAGATAGATTTCTCTGAAGTTTAATTCACAGTTTCTATTGTAATATATTTTTTTAATGTTTTATTTATTTCTGAGAGAGAAAGAGAGAGGAGAGAGAGACAGCGTGAGCAGGGGAGGGTCAGAGAGAGAGGGAGACACAGAATCCGAAGACAGGCTCCAGGCTCTGAGCTGTCAGCACAGAGCCCGACGCAGAGCCCGAACCCACGAACCGCGAGATCATGGCCTGAGCCCAAGTCGGACGCTTAACCTACTGAGCCACCCAGGTGTCCCTCTATTGTAATATTTACATTAATACCCTCAAGGGATAGCAGTGCCTCTCAGTAGAGATGATTCTTACATCCTGACGCCTGTAGTTCCTTCTTCACCCTCGTCAACCTCACCATCTAGAGGATGGTGAAGATCTCTTCAGATCTTCTGTCTTCTTTGCTCTCTACCCCTCCCTTGCTCTCGTGGGCTCTCTCTACCTCTCCCTCAAAAATAAATAAACATTTAAAAAAAAAACCCACATGGCTCTTACATTTTCCTTTCACGTATAAGCATATTTAATCGTCAAAATTCTATGAAATAGGTATTATTATTTCTCTCATTTTATAGATGAGGAAACTGAGGCATTGAGAGGCTTCACAATGTACCCAGATCACATGGCCAGTATGTGAAGTATTTGAGTCCTGGCTCCAGGTGAGTACGACTATCTCATTGTTAAAAATATTTGTGTTAAAACATCTATGCTAAAATATTTCTTTATGTCATTATTATTAGTCTAAGCAGAAGCCACAAGAGGCTTTTGCAAGTCATCTCCCAGAGAATTCCTTCATTCATCAAGTTCTGCTGAGTATTTATTCTGGAATAAACTCTGTAATAAGCCTTGTGAATTCCAGCACCTCCCACAAAGGCAAAGCTCAAGTTCTTACAGTGTCAGATGAGCCCTGACAAGATCTGCTGTCCCCATTCTTACCTCGCCATCCTCGTCACCTATACTGTCCCCCTTGCTCACTCCGCTCCAGCAACACTGCCCACCTTTCTGTTTCTAGAACATGTGTGGCGTCTTTCTGCTCTAGAGCCCTATGTTAGCCTTTCTCCCAGATATCTGCCCGGCCTTCTCCTATAGTCTTCAAGTCTTTGCTCAATTATCACCTCCCCAGTGAGGCCTCAATGGGCAACTTCACCAAAACCCTGGCATTCATCGTCTCCTTCCTCCCTGCTAAGTGGTACTGAGCATCTTATGGATTTGAATGATCTTACTGATTTTTGCATTGTCTGACTCCTCCCAGTCGATTTAAGGTCCAAGAAGGAAAGAACGCCTGTTGATCCATTATTACACGTCTTGCACTCAGAACAGTGCCTAGCACGTAATAGGAACTCAATAAATATGTGTTGAAGGAACCATGGATGCCATGCATTTTATTGCCTTCAACGAGCTTGCAACTCAGAAGTTAGAGAAAGGCATGCAGGGGACAGGGCTAGTTTCAGAGGTACAGGTTTCCATGGCACTAGTCCTGGAACGGAGAACATCCGAATCGCTGGGATGCTTTACAGTGGAGATTCCTCACCTCCACCCCAAAACCTTCTGAATCAGTAGAGTTGAGGCGGAGTTTGAGATCTGTATTTTCAAGAACTGCTTTGGGTGATTTCCATTGGTCCCGTGGCCCCCAGGGGATAGTGGAGGCACAAGGAAAGGGCATCAGCTCCTCCTTGGAGAGGGGGCAGGAGATGCCCGGGAAGGGACAGCTGAGTGGGCGGCTTTAATTTCATCCCTTCCAGGCAGTGACACTGCCAAGGGTGCAGAGTTAGATAAATGTAATGACAAGAGGCAAGGGGAGTAAAACCAGTTAGAGCAGAGAGGGGAGAAGGGGAAAGATTTCCTTTTTTGGGTAAAACCATTTGGGGCAATACCTTTTTTGAAATTTCGAGGTCGAATTTTTAACGGACTTTCCTCATGGCCTCCTCAGTTCTGCACATGAGTTGTCGTGTGAAAATGACCATGCTTCCAGCAGACTCATGGCAAGCAATGGAGTATTGGACTCATTCAACATACACAGCTTATTATATCTGCAGAAAGATTTGTGATCTCAATAGTCTCTTAAAAAGAAAGTATGTTGGTTCCATTTTAATAATTTCCAAAATTATTAACATTCTGGGTAAACACAACCAAAAGTGTGCAAGTTCCAGCCAGGAAAGATTTACGGAGTCAGCCCGGTCCTCCGGCCTGAGTCCCAGGCACAGCTCCCCATGCATCTCTGATAGGCTAAAAAAATGCATGCTTTCACTCACCAGGTCCTCGCTGTTGTCAGGGACAACAGAACTAAAACACGTTCTGATCAGTTTGGGGCAAAAGCCCCGAGAGTCACAGTATTAGATGTGATGATTAACAACATGCGCTCTTCGAACGCTTTGAAACATTTCAGAGCATCTGGCAATCAGCCTTAGAAGTCATGCCTCACAAGAGCCGAAGAAGAAAAGCGAATCTCCCATGTTAAAGATGAAGAGGCTGATGATAGCTAGGTGACTGGGGTCAGCCCAAGCTCCTCTCTTTCCTTTCCTCCATCTCGTATCTTTATTCCTTCACATATAGCAACAGGATTGCCAAGAATCTGGGATCTCAGTGTCCTGACAGGTGAGTAGGCAAGAGGTATTGGCTGCAGTGACTGTTAGGCTATATCCCCTCCACTTCAAGGGCCCACTAAAGAGTTTTGATCCTCGCACATGATACAGTGGCCTGTAAGTGTGTGGGGTTCCTCGGGAGCAAACATGCATGCCGCTTTCTTCAGTTCACTATTTCACACACGCTTGCACACACACATCGGTGGCCCCACCAGGACCTGAATTTAGCACTCCAGAGTCCTGCTTTGTCTTGAACCACTTTGCGACTCAGAGAAATGGTTCACATACAATTAACCTCTGAGGAACGTTGCCATAACCAGTGGTACCAGAGCACGAACGTCCTTCGTCATCTTCCCCTCGCATCTTGTGTTTGGCTTGTCTCAGAAGAAACTCGTAAATAAATCCTGTTGGTTTTATTAACCATCCTTGTGGCCTGACAATGTTATAAATTTGCAAGGGATGCTGGACCCTAAGTGCTGATATGCTAAGCAGTGTGGGTTGGTCAAAATAGGTTGTGGAGAGAGCTAGCAAAAGTGCCTTCTTCATAAGGAACAGCCCAGGGCCTGGCCTTTGTTGGTTATCAGCACTGGGGCTACACAGGCCAGGGTAGTATCTAAGCAGCTAAAGAATACCTGGCCCCTTCTGTCTGCCTTTCCTAGACGTGTCCGGGGGTTCAATAATAGGAGCTTGAGCAATAATGCTTCTTAATTTCTAGGAGAGGCTGCGGCAGTGCTGCATGCTCCCTGCCAAAAGGTGTCTGCAAGTGACCAAAGGCCAAGGGTTCAGTTAGTGGGCTCACGAGGGGCTGAGTGACTCACTCCCAGAGTGACCTTGTTTCGTTTTAGAGGTCAGGTCAAGGCAGTACAGAGCTGTGCACGAGTGGTGGGGAGGACGGGGCCCAAACATTTCCTGTGACCTGAGAATTCTAGGCCATCCTTGGCAGGTTGAAGGGAGGCACCCAAAGCTGAATATCGGCAGACGTACCTGACGTGAAGTTGCTCCCACGCATGGCCTAAGTGAAAACAGGAATCCAAGTCGAACAGTAAGCTCCAAACAAAACCCCCAACAGGGTTAGAATTTAGAGAGTCTCTGTGTGAGTTGGACTACTAGCACCTCGACAACGAAAGGTACTTCATCTGTGACATGGATTCTTGGGCTGGGAGGCAGAGCCCGAGGTCTCCAGCTAGAGGGGAATGTTGCTTGGCTCAGGCCTCCTCCTCCTAGCCTAGATCGCTCATCTGCTGAAGCCGCTTGCTTTCAGCGACCGTAATCCGCTGCACACTATGGCCCAAGGGCTCCCCCCAACCTGAGGTCGCTTTTGTAAACAAGGCCATGTTGAACACAGTCACGCCTGGGCAGCTACATTTTCTTTACAGCCGCTGTTGTGTTACAAAGACAGAGTGAGCAGTGGGAACAAAGATGGCGCGGCCAACCAAGTAAAGATAGTTACTACCTGGCCGTTCACAGAAAACTGCCAGATCCTGTGCCAGATGCTTCCTCTCCCCATTCAGTCATTGCTTTCTCTCTACCTTTGTGCTCTTTTGCTCGAAAAGTAGCTCTGAGTTTAAAAAATTTTAACTATGGAACATTCAAACGTAGGGCAACCTAGAACATATAATAAACCCGATCTACCCACCACCAGGATTAAAACAATGTTAATACTTCCCATCTTTATTTTGCTGTCTCTTTCCATTTTTAAAGAAATAAAACAATATAGGTGATTCTAAAGTTTTGCCCTGCTGTCCTTCTACACTCATTGAAATGGGCAGCATCGTAGAGTTGGTTATATCATTCCCACTAATGCTTTTCCATGCTTACGGGTTGTGCTTTGTGTATGAGGGCATGTTTGTGTGCACACGTTTGACAAATAAATAGAAATATATTTATATATATGACATGTTTGACCTTTGTTTATGTATATATATATATNCCTCCTCCCCCGTGGTCTTTGAGCAACTTTTAAATTCAACAATAGGTGTTTGAGATTTACACACGTAGATGTTTTTAGAAGGAGTCTGTTCATCTCCACTGCTGAATCTTAAAAAACAGTTTATAAATTCACCTTACTGAGGGACAGTGAAGTTGCTTCTGTTTTGTCACTGTGACCCACAGTGCAGCACTGAACAGTTTTGTGTGTAGGTAGTTGCCCACTTGTTAGCGCTTTTCTAGAAGAGAGACCAAGAAGTGGAGAGCCTGGGTTACGGGACACGCACACCTTGAGCCTGACTACGTTTTGCTAAGTTACCTTCCAAGTGCTTATACCAGTATTCTCTCCCCTGAGGAATATGTGAGTCCCTGCTCCTCCACACGCTTGCTAACACCAGGTGTTCCCCATTTACTTCTTTTGGCCTCTCTGAAAAATTTGAAATGGCATCTTATTAGTATTTGAATTTGGATTCCTCTGATTATAAAAGAGTCGATCACCAAGCTCAAATAAATACTGTAGTCGTCCACTGAAAGGGCGGGATTGCAACTTATTCTAAGTAAGGGAGGGAAATTAAAATATTAACAAAAGGAAAAATAAGTACTAACTGTAAATCTTCCAAACTGTCACAAGAAGTATAGGAAGTGGCTTGTGCTTTCAAAGCAGAAGGATCAGGGCACCCCACATGACTCAGAAGTTTGAAATCCAAATAGATTCATTTAGTTTTCCAAGTGACATTGCCTGAATGGAACACTGACTATCGTTTTGTTCCAGGAGAAGTTTAATTTCATCTGGAAGAATTATATTATGTTTTTAAAAAAGTTTTCAACCAAAGAAGAAACGATACTATCATTACTTGCTTTGACTTCTGGATAGCAAATGTATCATTTAGGAATTTATAATCAGAGTCCTTAATCTTTGAAAAAAATTGTCGGGATGAGCTCAGTCTGGGACATGTAACACTGAGGCAAGATGGCAGCAAAGCATTACGTTCAACTAAAATAATGGATGGGAAAGCTCTCTGAAAGCTGTAAGCTCATACACACAGGGTTGCTTTTCTCTAGAGCAGAGCCACTGGGGGATGGGAGTGAGAACACGGCTTCTGGGCCTGGAGCTGCCCATCTCATGACCTTCTGTGACTCACTCCTAAGCTTCTCCGGGTTCTCCTCCGTAAAATGGTGTTAATGGCACTTGTCACCCCCGTTTCCATGTTTCTGTTATGAGGCATGTGGCACTGAGATCCAGTCATAGCAGAAGAACTCTCTGGACAAAAAGGACCATGAGTTTTATTCGAAAGGAAGGAAGAAATTATGAGTGGTCCATTAAAGATTTTATAGCCAGGGTCCTTGTACTCTGAAGCCATTAAGCAGAACCTTCACCATCATCATCACCATCACCATCATCATCATGATCATCATCATTATTATTATCATCATCATTTTCAGATGAAGATTTTTAGGCTGTGGCTCAAGGAATCCGTCATACTTCAGTGACTCTGCACTCCTCAGGCTCTCCTAGGGCAGCCTTGTGTGTTTAGGGTGAGCTTCTGAAACAACAGGCTTCCACTTCCTTGACAGCAGGGTAAAGATTTTCTGACCGTGTACACATGAAAGTCAGAGTGGCCTGTCTAAAACGCTTTCAGCAAGATCAAAAGCGTGCTGGCCAAGCACCCCCATCAACCTTGTTCATTCTCTACTTCAAGCTACTTTCTTTCACTTGTAGTGTGACAACGCGTAGCAGAGGGACAGAGTGTGTACCAAAGCCTGCCATAACTGTGTACCCCCAGCTTACTTCCTCTGGAGTTCATGACAAGAGGAGTTTTATTCTTTCTCTTTAGTCTTTTGATGTGTTTTACTGATCCTTCTCTCGCCGGCTTCCTCTTAGAGGTCAGTGTTCCCCAAGGATTTTTCCATACCCTTGTTTTCTCCTTCCTCACATTCCTACTAAGAATTTCATCTGCGCCAAGACTTCGGCCACCAGCTGCTCTCTGCTCATGATTCTCAGACCCCACCAAATATTCTTCTGGATGCCCTGTCGGCACCTCAGATTTGATGTGTTCCAAATCTCATCCTGTTTTCTCACGTATCTTTTCTGAAAGCTACTATCTCAGAGAAGAGCACAACACTTATCCTTTCAGCCAGGCCAGGGAGATGAGAGGTAGGGCAGGCTCTCCCGTTGACTTACTACCTGTAAATACAATGCTGTTCAGGTACTGGAGCCGGGCTCTTCATGGGTGCTTCCACATACCACAGAGTACAGCGTTGATAGATCCAAGTCAATGACTAACAAGATATAAGAAACAGCCTCCTGGCAAAGAGTTTAACTCCCTGCTAAAGAGAGACAGGCCAGAAGAAGTGATCATTCTGGTCTGCGTGGTGGGGATGCAAGGATCTGATGACCGAAGCTACCGCAGCTGCCATGAGGATGCAGCATGGGATGGAAGTCAACCCTTTGCCATATGAAGCACAAAATGGAAAGCTGCTGGATTCTTGATTATGTTGGAATGCGATTGAGTTAACTATCCCTAGAGTTACTTATCTCTGGACTTTAATGTTGTCAGTGAATAAACTCTTCAGGATTTAAATCACTTTTATTTGGGTATGGAGAGTATCCTAAGTTATCTTCTCCCATGGTAAATCCATTAATAAGATCTTATCGTCTTTCTTGCCTCACTGCTAAACGTTGCTGTTACTACCTTGGTCTGGGTGCTCATCACCCGAATATTACACCAGTCTCCTCACTGGCCTCCCCGGCTTGACATTCACATACACATTCCTATCAGAATGAACATCCTAACATGCAGATACGTCTATCCCTTTCAGTTAAGCCCTTTCCAGATTTCCCGCCATGTACAAATTCAAAGTCTTCGGCACAGTGGACACAACTTCTGTCACCTTTGTCCCCTCCAGTCCGACCACATTATCCCTTCACCATATGACCTTATGCTCACAACATACAAAACTTTGTCTCCTACCACATGCAAGGCTGTTTTCCACCTGCAAACATGTGCACAGTTATTTCTTTTGTTTCTCTGACCACCACTGGGCATTTAAGTTTCATTCAAATGCCACTTCCTTTGTGACACCATCTGTGTTTCCTGTGTTCTTCATTTCTGCCATCGTCATACCTGCCTCATTGCAACCACAGGGCACGGTATGGCTATTTGCTGCACTCTTTCCCTCACTGGAGTGTACGTTATTGGAAGATATTTAACTTTGTTTCTATAGTGACTTGTGGTGGGCCTACAGAATAGTTTTAAATGCTTATTTATGTATGAATGAATGAAAGGTTGAATGATTATGTAGGTTTTAGCTACACTAGTATAGATGTATGTGAATGCTTTTATTTTTATTTTTTTTTGGCTTATTTATTTTGATGTTTTTATTTTTGATGTATTTATTTTGAGAGAGAGAGAAAGGGGAGGGGAAGAGAGACAGAAGGGGAGAGAGAATCCCAAGCAGGCTCTAAGCTGTCAGCTTAGAGCTCGATGTGGGGCTCGATCTCACCATCTGTGAGATCATGACCTGAGCCAAAATCAAGAATTGGATGGTCAACCAGCCAAGCCACCAAGGTATCCCTATTTAAAAAAAATTTTTTTTAAATGTTTATTCATTTTTTTGAGAATTAGAGAGACAGAGACAGAACACAGTGGGGGAGGGGCAGAGAGAGAGAGGGAGACACAGAGTCTGAAACAGGCTCCAAGCTCTGAGCTGTCAGCACAGAACCTGATGCGGAGCTTGAACTCATGAACCACAGATCGTGACCTGAGCCGAAGTCAGACGTTTAACTGATTGAGCCACCCAAGTGCCCCAACATGTCCCTGTTTTCAAAAACTATAAAGAACTTGAAACGGGGTTACTTTTTCAGTAGTAATGAGGCTTCTATGCAAGCCTTTAATCACAACGATTTAATGCATATTAAGCTATCAAAATCAGAAGTCAACATAACTTTTGAAAGTAGAATACTTTTTTTTAACCATCTAATAAACCGTTGCTTACAATTCAGTAGTCATATTTTTGGGGGTCCTTATCCTCCTTTTATTTCAAACTGTTGTCTACTTCTTTTTGTTCTTTGTGCCACTGACCTGATGTCTCTGTCATCTCTCGTCTTCCCACTGGCAGAGGTACAGTCCTGGGGGTTTCAGAAAGGCTTTCCAGGAGGTATGTGTTCAAGGGTGGTTTTAGAGGAAGCAGTTTTCAAATTCTCAACCTCCTCCATTTGTTCCTTCTCTTCTCAGGGATCTTCCCTAGAAGCTGTCTTTACACTGGTGATGTCCGCAACGGGGCAGGCAGGTCCGCGGCTTCCCGCCTCTGTTAGTATCCCTTCCCCCACTTGATAAAAGGAAGGGCCAGCTTTCATCCACCCGACTTCTACTGTGCTGTATTGCTTGGGGTATAAGAAAGTTTCTAGGGCACAAAGTGAAAAGACAATTCCAAATATTGGTGCTCTCACTAAAAAGTAAAAGTCATTTTCATTAATCCTTTTCCATGTCAGATTGTTTCCAATAATTTGCTTTAAGTCAACCGGGAAGGAAGATCTAAACCTTTGGGTGATCTATCACCAAAAATAATTTTTTGATGATGTGATGTTTTACATGGAAATAAGTCCCAAAGGGTTCAAGAAATTGAGACATTGTTGGGGCCCCTGGGTGACTTAGGTGGTTGGGCAGTCGACGTTGGCTCAGATCATGATCTCGAGAGTTTGAGCCCCGCCTGAGGCTCTGTTTCACATTCTGTGTCTCCCTCTCTCTCTGCCCCTCCCCCGCTCATGCTCTCTCTCTCTCTCTCTCTCTCTCAGAAATAAACATTAAAAAAAAAGAAATTGAGACATTGTTATTAGAAACCACATTTCTATTACAACCTTTTCTTGTGAATATGTTTCTCTAGTATAGGTTATATACATAATATAATCATAACACACACACGCACACTACATGGTAGAAATTTTCTGCTGAATCTTGTCTCTTCCTGACAGCAATTAGTATTTATTCATGAAAACATGAATAACAATAGCAAATCTCCATGTATGGAGTATATTTTTAAGAGAGGTAAATAATTAAAATTTACCTTTTTGTATTTAATAATTGTTTACTAAATCTGTGACTTATCATTTTGATCAAATACTATTCTATACTCTAGTGAATAAATAACGAGCAGGAAATATTTAAATACTTAAAGCTTACAGCAACAGAATTAAAATTTGCATATATACCTTTTGGTCACAGAAAAAGCGTGACAATGTGAAAAAAAAAAGACTTTTAAACTTAAAACCTAAAATAGTAGGACAAATTCGTTGGGAAGAACTAGAAAGAAGTTTGAATTCAAGGGGGAAAATGATGTAAAATTTCCTTTCAGGAAGAGTTTCTACATGTATCTTTTAAAATGTGCAATAGTGGGCATAAAATATAGCTATTGTATTTAGCGATTATAGTCTTTAGATTCCTCTGGAGATATTAAAGAGAGTCTTGTAACCATCTATTTTTAAAACATCAGTGTTGCAATACTCTTTAGATAATTATTTCCTGCAAATTTTAGATGTCGAAGACTGTGAGAGCTCATATGGATTTAGAACTAATGATGTTTATAGACTAGTCCACTAAGTATATTATTGTATTACCTTTCTAAGCATGAGAGCTGTGTTAACGATACCAACCAGGCAAGAAGAATAATTCATCCTCAAATTCTGTGATACATAAAACTCTCATGTCCCCAGGTAACCGTTACGAAGAAAGATCTCAGACTTTGTTTCTCATCTACTCATGCACTCAGTGTCTTCAATTCTGCAGCCTCTCTGTTCTGATGCTTTTTCAAAACACTCTGTTGGCTAATGGGTCCATAGAGGACTGGAGCGTCCCACATTAAGTAATTTCATTGAAACAAGAGGTCTGGTTCAGTTGCTGTTAAATCTTATGCAACTTGCCTTTTTCATGTTAGCTCCTATTGACAACTGATGCTGAATTCAGACCAATGAAAGGGTAAACTCAAGGCTTTTGACTAAAGAAAACAAACATAACCAGAGACAACCAAGAGACTTATGCCAATGGACATGGAGTCATGGAAAAAGTGAAAAAAATAAAATAAAAAAAATAAAGTGTCAAAACGTATTTAAAATGAATACGGATACTCAAACCTGACACCACTTATACATCTATAATAGGCAGTACTTTTACTAATGCTACAAGCATTAACTGGTTTGTTCATTCATTTCACATGTTCTTTGCGCTTTCCTAGAAGCTGGGATACAAAGATGAATAAGACATCCATTTCATGCCAGAAACGAGATAAATAAAGATAAAGTCACACTGACTCCAGAAGTAGGAGACTAGTTAGTGACCTGTTGGCGTAATCAAAGAAAGAACCCATGTGGGGCAGAACTAAGGGGCAATGAGGTTAGAAGAGAAGGAAACATTTCAGATATTTGAACCTTAGCACGTTGAAGTGACTGAAGGGACATGTGGTGAAGGAAGATTGGGAAATCCAGGTATCTGCCTCAGGCAACAGGAAGATGGAGTCAAGGGTGCCTTTGCTGTGACAGAGAATAGGAGAAGAGCTGGCTGGCGGGACAGGGAAGACTCCGCCGCACAAGAGAGCTATCTGGTAGATAGGCCTTACGGGGTCGGTCGGAAGTGATAGCGCTATGTGAGAGTATTAAAATCACTCAGGAGTAGAGCAAGAGGATAAGTGGGCTGCAGCTGGAAATCTGGATATAAGCTTTTCTAAACACTGACTCAGAACTCAATGGACGTTATACCAGCAATGAGTTCAACCTTGAGGTCAGCGTGAGGTCCATGAGGTCAGAATCTCAGACAAGGAGCACGTCAGCCACCTTATTGTACAGCCTCCCTTCCTGCAGTCTGTCCACCACCCTGAGTCCCGAGTAGCATCCAGCTAAGTTCAGGTGAAGAAAAGAAAGCCCAGACAGGGTAAGGAGCTGGCCCAGAGTTCTATAGCTGAGAAATGTGGTCCCAAGCATCTCCACAGCGGTCATCATCTCCGTGTGCATGCTGGTGTTTGTCATGGCCATGGGTGTGTACCGGGTCTGGATAGCCCACCAGCACTTCACCCAGGAGACTGAGACTGCCAAGGAGGCTGAGATGGATTGGGACGACTCTGCGCTCACTATCACAGTCAACCCCATGGAGGTGATCCTCATGCAGGGGCTGGGATCTTGGGGCAGGATGCTTCCCCTCCACCAGCTCCATCTTTCCTGTGCTGGAAGCCCTGCCCCAACTAGCCCAGCCCCACTGACCCTTCCCTTTCCTGAGCACCTCCAGCCCATGCAACCTGCATGGAGCATACTTTCCTACCAGCTGCATTCACTGATTAAAAATGTGTGAATTGCTCTCACTCTCCAAAACAAAACAAAACAAAACAAAAAAAACAAAACAAAAAAACCTACAAAGGAAGCAGAGGAAGGGCAGAGATAGCCAGGCTTTAGAAGTCAGATGAGAGAAGGGCGCCTGGGTGGCTTAGTCGGTTAAGCGTCCGACTTTCGCTTAGGTCATGATCTCGCGGTTCGTGGGTTCGAGCCCCACGTCGGGCTCTGTGCTGACTGCCAGCTCAGAGCCTGGAGCCAATTTCAGAATCTGTATCTCCCTCTCTCTCTGACCCTCCCTTGTTCACGCTGTCTCTCTCTCCCTCTCTCCTAGAAATAAATTAAAAATATTAAAAAAAAAAAAAAGAAGTCAGATGAGAGAAGATTGAAAAGTATTCACTGGGCTGATGGCTCATCACTCTTGGCTGGAGGAGTTTTAGAGACTTGATAGGGTGGGAGCAAATGTGCAGTGGGATAATGGGTAATGGATTCTGATTTCTGTACTTTGAAATGTTGTTGGCGAGCAGTCATTCACGTAGCCTTCCAAGTATGTAACAGTGTACTCCGCGTGAAGTAAAAGGACCAGCTGGGAAAGTCAGAAATTACTTTCTGAACTACATCAGTAACCCAAGCAATAACACCTGAAAAGTTGAACAGAATGAGGCAAGTGCCAGGCTGATGCCTGAGGTTCCCGGTACTTTTTCTAAGGTTTCCCTTGAGGTTCAGATAATTAATCTTCTCCCCCAAACACTAAGCTACTAGTCCTCCTCAATGGAAAACTCCATCAGAGTGTCTATCAAGTCTGTTTTGAGTGCTACCATATCCCTGGGACTTAGCATGGGTCCTGCATAAAGAAAATGACCAACAAATATTTGTTGAATAAATGAAAAAAATAGATAATATTTTAGAGAAATTACAGATGTCACAATTGCTAGTATTCAAACAGCCACAAAACAACTGATGTTTGAGAAAAAAGAAAGCCTAAGAGATTAGGAATCAGTCCTTTCCCTTTTATTTAGGAAATAAAGTAACTTTAAGTGTACCATTCAGGCAGCAAATATTTACTGAGTGCACATGTGCTCATGATATGTTTAGTGTCCATTCTGCTTTTTATAACTCTCTGTTTAGATCTCTCCTTGGATCAGCCTAATTATAAATAATGTAAATAAAAAACTTCTACTGAACTTTTGAAGTAATTCTAGAGAATGTTTCTTGTTAACATCAAATAGAGCCAGTTATACCTTAAGTCAAGCTTATCGAATATTTTCTAGCATATTGTTTCCAAACACAAGTATTGGCACATTTTTCTATAGAGCAAGTTCTATTAACAATATCTACTATTTGGATTCAATACAGATTCAATATAGGACTCTTTTTCTTTAATAAGTGGTCCTCAGACTTCATTATAAACGAGACACCCTTGGGAACTTGCTAAAAATGCAGATTCCAGGACCTCATATTGCAGGAGTTCTGATTCTCAAGATTTGGGCTGGAATCTCAGAAATAGCGTTTATAATAAGCACCCTATATTTTGAAAAACACAGACTAAGTTATTTGTCTAAAATATAATTATCTGGCCTCTGGTCCACTGCCCAGGACAAACTTCGTTAATTATATCCTCATTAATAAGGACCAGAGACTAATCCAGTGATATGCAGCAATCAGTGTTAAAGTTACTTGAAATCTAGCGCTAACATCTCTTCTTTCTGTGAGCAATTTCCCCATGTTTAGAGTAGAGGACTTCTTTAATGGTTTGTGACAGGAAGATGTGAGGGAGATGATTTGCAAGTAATTGTGCTGTATGTTTCCACTTAGGCTGCCTTTCTTCTCACGCCTGTGTCCTGTGGCTTCTGCAGCTCCATGGATCTTAATGTCGGGAGAGGTCCCTGCGTGGGGCTCAGGCGAGAGGGTCTGAACCAGGGACCCGGCCACTGCAACTCAGATGTAGTGGATGTTGGCTTTCACATGCACGCAGAGACCTGTGGAGGAACCAACTCATTTGATTCTCATGACCTGCCTGCCCTTCTCTTCTTCCACTTCTCCATGAAGTTTGGGTCTCTTTCAGGTAATACACATGGAGTAGGAGCTTAAAAAGCTAAAGAGAATCCATGGCAGGCATCAACTGTGGTAAAAAGGGCCACATCAGGAAACCTATACATTTACTATGAAGGAAACCTATGGTCGAGGCACTGGTGATGGCAGTGGTGGGTGTTAAGGGGGAGTAATCCCTAAGAGCTGCCATCGGTGTTTAGATGGCTCCTGGCTGCTCCAGGGCAGGTAGGCCAAAGCGAAGAGTTCTTACTGAATGTATGTTATTTTAAAAGAGAACAACTATAGCTCTTTAGAAAGTAAATGGTGTCCAGATTATATAAATCCATAGAGACAGAGCACAGATTGGGGGTTTCCAGAGGCTGGAAGTGACATGAGGAATGGGGAACTAGAAATTCATGGGCACAAGATTTCTTTTTGGGGTAATGAAAACGTTTTGAAACTAGATTGAGCTTGTGGTTGCACAACTTTTTGAGTGTTCTAAAATGTCACTGACTTGTGCACTTTAAAAGGGTTAATTTTATGGTATGTGAATTTTGTCTTAATTTTAAAAAAACAGCAGGGAAATTAAAATAAAACAATTTCTTCGACAAGATTCCATTTATAGTTAAAATCTAAATCAGTAAAAACCAACCATTGTTTAAAAAAAAGTACATGGATAGATTCGTAGCACATTAAATACTTGATCTCTGAGAACGTTTGTAAATAAAAGTTCCATGATTGTCCTTCAAGGGACATTATAAAAGAGATGTCGGGGGGCCTGGGTGGCTTGGTGGGTTAAGCGTCCAACTCATGGTTTCAGCTCAGGTCATGATCTCATGGATCGTGGGATCGAGCCCCACATCAGGCTCTGCGCTGAGAGCATGGAGCGTGCTTCAGATTCTCTCTCTCCCTCTCCTATGCACTCTCTTTCTCTCTCTCTCTCTCTCTCAAAATAAATAAACTTAAAAAAATAAAAAAGAGATGTCTGCCTTGGGTAAAAAATAGCACTATGTATGACCCAAGTTACTTTGCTTTTCTCTTTAAACACTTAATGTATTTGTCTTCAAAATAATATTTTCATATGGCTGCAAAAATTCTCTTTTATACTTATAGAAAATTTGGAGAATTAAGAAAACACTGAAGAGAAATACAAATAAGTTTCAATGACGATATGACGACATAATCTTCTAACACATATGTGTGCAGTGTACTTAATTATTCTTCCATTTGGTTGTGTCCCAATTTTCAACTTTGGAAGTATTACTGCTATAAAACACCTGTGTATGTGAATTTTGGAGTATCACATAGAAATCTCTGGACTCCAAAATTTAATGGTTTTGAGTATTTATTTAGGAAATCAAGTGTCTTGTTCCAGGGATAGATGATTGAGGTAGCTGCTATAGGCCTTGATAAGAATGAGGGTGGAAACTAACAGTTCAGAACTCCTGACCAGCCAAAGAGCCAACAGACGTGACAGGGGCTGAACAGAAGCAAAGGAATGACCTTTAATTGATTTAGTATCTTCTCAGTTTACAATTTCAAATGATTTCTAAATATAATAGAAATTTTTAAAGATCCCATGTAGGAGAACAGTGAGAAGCAAATATTATTTGGGGGAGGCTCTGTTTAAAAAAATAGAGGAGAAGAATTTGCTGGTGAAGAATAAAGGAAACGTGTGAGCAGAGTGTCTGTATGAAGTGTCTGCATGTGTGTTCAATAAACATCTAGTAATAAAAGGAGGAGTCCTGGGGTGCGTGTGTGGCTTAGTTAAGCTTCTTTTTTTTTTTCTTTCTTTCTTTCTTTCTTTATTTTTTACAAATAGTTTATTGTCAAATTAGTTTCCACATAACACTCAGTGCTCATCCCCACAAGTGTCCTCCTCCATGCCCATCCCCCCCTCCCCCCCACATCCATCAGTCCTCAGTTTTTGTCAGCTTCTGACTCCATTTCAGCGGAGGTCATGATCCAGAGCTACGGGAGAGTCCCACTCAGGCTCTGAGTGGAGCCTGCTTAAGATTCTCTCTCCCTCTCTCTGTCCCTCCCCTGCTCACGTTCTTTCTCAAAACTCAAGACTCAAAAATAATAAAAAGTAAAAGGAGGAGACTTGACATCAAAGGGGGCAATATCCATCTATGTAAATATAAAATATTTTTAAAATGATTTCTCTGGATAACTCAATAATAGGTTAATAGAAGAATTCTGGAAGTTATGGATAAAATTTCCTATTTTCTTCCTATTAGGGCCCTTTCCCTCTTTTCACAATTAATTACAGATACATTTTGATCAGAGTTTCTTAAAATGTGGTTCATCATCAAAATCAGCAACATCTGTATCACCCGGGGATGTTCTAGAACTTGTCCCTCACTTCCATCCCCCATATCTACTGACTCAGAAACTCTTGTGGGGGGAGATGGGATGTTTTGGGGTCCAACAATCTGCCTTTTAACAAGCCACTGTCAACTGAACAAGAGCTATTTCAGTGGAGATGCTTTAAAAGGAAGACGCATTAACTAGAGATGAGGAGAGAATGAGAGACGAGGAAGTAGAAACAGCAGCTCTGGACAATTCTTTCTGGAACTTGCCGTGCCTGAGCACATAGGAAGGAGATGGCAGCTGGAATGGGAAGAGGCGCGTTGTGAGGTTACGGAAGGGTTACGGGTTATTTCGGTGTATGTGTGCAGTGGTGCCATTAAGCTCGTTCTTCATTGAAACAACCAACGAATGCACCAAATCCTGTAAATCCTTAACATACATCATGCCCTCACAAGCCCTATCAACTGAATTTTAACTTTTTCTTCACTCACAGTTTTGACTATTGATTAAATGCTTTTTATTAAATGAACCTATTAGTCCAGTGTCTTTTCGCCTCACTTTCCCCCTGCATAATTTAAAATATTAATTTTTGCTACTCCCCGCCTTTGATGAGGTCAAAAGACATTAGTATAAGATAATATCTCAGAAGTGCTTTAAGTCCCTCGGAGGTACTCTCTATCAGCAAGGCTTTTATTATTTTTCCTCATTTACTCATTTCCTTTCTCTCTCTGGGAGGGCACTTCTGAAATTATACGAGGTTGGGATTTATGAGTTAAACAACACAAATACTTAACAACACAAGTACTAGCACTTAAAGAAAAAGGGATAGGGGTCATTGCATAATATTGTAAATTTTGGGACTAACAATTTTGTTTTGTGGGTTTTCTTCCTGAGGCTGTGTTCCAGAGAGGCCAATAAAGGGTAAAACTCATTAGTGCATCATTATCTTTTGTCTGAAGGAAACAATGTGTGGTTTCTGGGCAGCCCACTTGGTGTTTGCATTGGTCCTGGATGCGTTTCAAACCAACTATATTGTTTGAACAATTCCCCCTCTTAAACATGAAAAAGACCACCACTAAACCGCAGAGTTGATGCTAAATTACTAGGTGATGACTCTTTTGGCTCCTAAAGGTTTCTAGATCTCAGTCATTGAAATCATGGATCTTTCTTCTAATGAGAAAGATCTAAGCCTTTATGGTAGACCTCCCATGCAGTCTCCCCACTCCTGGCCCCAGTGCGCTCCATGGACTTCTGAGAAGTTTGGTTTAGAATCAAGGTCGTTGAGTTCTCTCCAACCCTGACTCTTAAGAGCAATTCTTTGGAAACTGCAAAGTATTCCCAGGTCAAATCTGCAAATTCACAGTTATCAGCAATTGTATAAGCCATCAGTAAATTTGGCAATGAAAATCCAGTCTTTTTTCTCATTATCAAGAGGAGGCATTCAGTGGATAGTGGTGATTTTATTTTTATTCTGTAGTTCCCGAAGTTCACTTATCTTCCTGAGGGATTGCATTAGACTTCATTTGTATTTTTATTTTTTTTTAAATGGTGGTATCAGAAGAGCATCTATGAAGAAATTGAAAAAATACATTTGGGGTCATCTGGGAAGAAAGTATTTTTCATAAGAATTTCCATTAACTATGGTACCATCTAATGTGTCTTTAAGGTTTATTGTTGATTCATTTGTTTGATTTGTTTATTGATTGATCTATTTTATTTATTGCTTGCATTGTTTCTAGTAATCATATGTCTAGATTTAAACAATAACAATAAAAACAATTGGCTATCTCCTGGTTTGCATTATTTTCCAAAAATGCAAAAGTTTCAAGGTTTGAATGTCAGAGATCTAGAGAACTAGAGGTATAGAAGAGTCATCATATAGCAACTGAGCCTCAAATCTGTGCCTGAATCGTGGGTTTTATTTTTGTTCTTTTATTCAAAGTGTCCAATATGATCCAGTAATGCAAAATATATGGGAAGATGATGGTTAAGCAGTGATTACACTTGCCCTTGGAACCGGGCTGTCTGGGTTGCAATGTCATTTCCAACACTTTCTATTGGTAAAACTTGGAGCAAGTTTTGAACTCTCCTTGTACCATGGTTTCTTCATCGATGACCAGCTAAGGAAGCTGAGACTCCATCACTGTTAAGACCCAGGATTCAAATTTATGTCTGACAAAATGTTCCTTGCTTTATCCAAATATACCACAATTACTAAAAAATGAAAATTCCCTTTACGTATTCAGAGTTTAATGATCTGCCTTTCTAATTTAATAATTTAAATATCAAAAAACCCATAAAATGATATTTAAAATGGAAACAATCTATTGTGCTATTTTGAAATTCTTAGTAAATTTTGTATAAGGAGACCCATATTTTTTTATTTTCTCTGGGTGTTCACCCTTCAAGACACAGAATTTAAGGCACCGTCTACTCCAGGCCTCTCCTGGCCGCCCTCTATTTCCAAGGGGATTTTTCCAGCACATTTATAAGGGACCCATTCATGTGCCCTTTGTTAACACTGGATAGCAACTCTTCTTCGAGATAAATTCTTTGATTTATTTTTAATTACAAATTTTTGGGAAATGATTTAATCCTGAAATACCACATTATAGGCTAGGAATATACCCAGTGCCTGTGACAGACCCGCTACATCAACCCTAACCTTAAAAAGCCCAAATCCTATGTAGCATACAAATCCTATGTATCAAAGATACTTCAGAGATGCCAGCACAGTGAAGGTGATGCCTTATGAAGCCGCAGGTGTCATCAATGTTATTTCTGTTCTGTTTCACGGTACTGAGAACCAACTATCATCATTCCTGCAAAATATGCCTGTTAAGCTCCTTCCAAACCAAACCAAACCAAACCAAACCAAACCAAACCAAGGAGTTAGTTTTCACATATCTAACGATGTCAGTTTTTCCCAATAAATTCAGGCTGTAACTGACCTGCTCGTGCTTTTCAAAGGACTATAAATTCTTGGAAGTCAAAGAAATAGATGCTCCTCAAGCGGTGAAAACTGCAGCTTTGAAGAATTATTACCTGTCAAATTCAGCTTTTTGGGAGGCTAATTAACCCATGGTGAAAAAAAGTCAATAATTTTCTTGCTCAATGTACTTGCTTTTTCTCTAAAGGTTCGACAACAATGTTATGTTATGTAGAAAGAAATGTGCCTTGCCTTTTCCCCCCTTTTTAGCTATTAATTCTTCCCATGTCTGAAGGTCAAAGTCAACTATTGGAGCCAAAGAGTTTCTAGATTTGCTGTCTAGATGAATTTACAAGAAGAGCTGGCTCCATTCAAAAATTATGTTTTGGTCAAAGAAGTATATCCCATTCAGAAACACCCACGTCACAAAACGAAACATCCTTCTGTGTAGCAACATATTTCACTCTGATCCTGCCCCCAAATTTGTGCTTTCTGTCAAAAGAGACTTTGGATTAAAGAAAAAATTGCATGGATGGCATGGCATTACTGGATACTAATTGGAAAATAAAAACTTTAAAACTAGAGACTGTCGTTATGTTAGGATGGCATGTTTTTATTTCTTGATTAATTTACTTTTTAAATGTTTATTTATTTATTTTTGAGAGAGGGAGAGCGCACAAGCAGGGGAGGGAGAGACAGACAGACAGACAGACAGAATCCGGAGCAGGCTCCAGGCTCTGAGCTGTCAGCACAGAGCCCAATTCAGACTTGAACTCACTAACTGTGAGATCATGACCTGAGCCGAAGCTGGACACCCAACCGACAGAGCTGCCCAGGTGCCGCTTGACTAATTTATTTCTTGATAGAATGTCAGTTCTTTTTTTTNTACATGTGCTCCTACACATCAGCACTCCTGTATCCCTTGGGTAAATTCCCAGCAGTGCTATTGCTGGGTCATAGGGGAGTTCTAGTGTTAATTTTTTGAGGAACCTCCACACTGTTTTCCAGAGGGGCTGCACCAGTTTACATTCCCACCAACAGTGTAGGAGGGTGCCCGTTTCTCCACATGCTCGCCAGCATCTAGCATCTCCTGATTTGTTCATTTTAGCCACTCTGACTGGCGTGAGGTGGTATCTCAGTGTGGTTTTGATTTCTATTTCCCTGATGATGAGTGATGCTTAGAATGTCAGTTAATTCTAAAGACCAGAGTTCTTTTGGGTGTTCAGAGTGCATTAAATTGCTGTTGTTGATGGTGTTTTGCTTTTTCAAGTTTCCTGAGTTTGGGGAAGGAAGAAAACTGGTTGTCAGCCTCAAGAGATAATAGTCTTGGTGGAAACCACATTTTAGAAATTGATTCATTTTAAATGTAGTAGGCTAAAAGCTCATCACTACATGAAAGACTCTTGCAATGAGTTCTTTTTAAAAGCAGATATTTGGGGAAATTAAAGGACCACCCCTTAAGTTTTCCAAATGTACATTTCACATATTAGGTTATGTGAAAAACAAAGGTTAGTGGTGTGTGTAAGGTCATTTGCTCGTACACTCAATGCTCTTCGGTTGGGGCTCTAATTGTAATTGGTACTTTTTTCTCTCCCTGCCCATAATAACAGCTTTTTGCTTGTATCACTATATGGATTGATTCTTCTATCATGTCTCTCTTCTAGATTCTTCATTTTTTCCTTTCCTTCCTTTTCATTTTAGTTACCATCTTTATTTTCTAACTTATTTTTTCCTGGTAACAGGACCTAGCTTTAAAGACCACCATTTCCAAAAATAAAATTTCTTTGTTCTCATTGGTAAACCAACCAATCATACTAAGTTTATTTTTGGAGTTTAGGTCAAGATAAGCTGGGAATAAGCATATATGGTCTTCACTTAACACTTAAGAAAGTGTTAAGAAGACCACTAAGGCCCATTCCAATTTTAAGAGTCTGAAACCACATTCGGTCTTTCTTCCTTTACCTTTTAATTTCTCTTGGTCTCCTAAAATTACCCATTAGTTTGTATGGTATGTTCTGGGAACAGAAAGACACACTTCTTGTTTTTGATGATATCATCAATATATTTCCATTTTCCCATAAAATAAAGTTAAAGCAAGATGAAGAAGACTTAAAAATGTCTTATGGAAAGGTCATCAACAGGTTGTCAGAAGTTGCTTTCTCATTTATAAAAGCCAGCTCGAACTCACCTACCTCTGAAAATAAGCTCCCGGTTCTCCTTCTCTCTCTCTCTCTCTCTCTTTTTTTTTTTTGGAGGGGAGGGGCAACTCATCCCGATTTCTGCATTTTCCTTCTGTTCAATTTCCCTCATTTGCTCTTAAAGTCTTCGAGTATAGGCATCATGTCTTAAAATTGGAATGGGCCTTAGTGGTCTTCTTGTGCATTCCTCAAACACAGGAATCCAAGCTGCAGGATACCTATTTTGCTCTTCACTCTGTTTTCAAAAACCGTAGCACCTGGACGAGACTCTGGGACAGAGCGGATACACCCTCTGCTTGCAGATAAGCTGCTTTGAGGCACAGCTATGAAGCAGATGTTTCATGAGAATGTTTCGTTTTTTCATCTCGATTACAAACTCATTGAGAGCAGGAATTATCTTTTCACATATCTTTATCGTTTTGAAGTTTTTTTGTATAGTATTTGTGGACAAAAATGTCTTTTTTTTCTTTGCCAATTTAGCTTAGAACTAACAATCTGCTTCAGCATCCTGCTTTTCATGGTTTTTGGCAAGCAGGAAAAGAAGGACAGAGTACCAAAATAAACTCTTAATATAATAACTGTAGTTCGGGTAGACGTTGTGTATGATCCCATTAAATTCTGTCCTTGAGTTCCTCAGTATCTTCTGGTTTCTCTGCCCTGAGTTGCAAAGGCTTCATATTTTCCTGATTCTGTCTTGTGAGTGGTGGAAGCAGTTTATAAATGTCACTAGTATGCTCTTGCTTAGGGTTTCTTATTTTTATGTATTTTAAATATGAAACAGAAAAAGGCAGTAAGTATCCCAAAGGAAGCACAAATGGCAGGATATCATGTATTAATGACATCTGTTAGCATATTATCTATTCACAATGGAGAGTTTCCTTTAGATCTCTCATATTGTGCTTAAGATGGCCAACTCTTTCTATCCATAAGGATATGTCTCTATATATCTCTATATAGAACCTTATAATTCAATCAGGTTGTTTACAATTCAAAGTGGAGGACTGGATTTTTAAAATTGAAGTTTAGTTGGCATATAGTATTATTATATTAGTTTCAGGTGTCAACTATTGACTCAACATTTCTATTCATTATGAACTGCTCACCACAATTAGCATAGTCACATCTTCACCATATGAAGATATTTACAATATGATTGACTATATCCCCTGTGCTGTACTTTCCATCTTTGTGACTTGCTTATTTTATAACTGGAAGTTTGTAAAGAAAAACAATAACTGGAAGTTTGTAACTTTTAATCCCTGCTGAACAAATAAATAAACAAAGCCAGAAATAGACACATAAATACAGAAAACAAGCTAGTAAGGCTGGCAATATTTATTATACCTTGGGTTGTTCATCATGTAAGTGATATATATTTGTGTGTATGATTATGTGTTTTTAAATATCTTTAATCCTAAAACAATAATTGAAATGTCACAGAAAAGCCTGAGGTGGGGAGAGAGAGATTGAGAAAGTGTTGAAACTAAAATAAAAAGTAGATATAAGGCACAGACTTGTGGAACACCTTCGTCAAGGAAAGCCATAAATAATACTCTGGGCAGAGTCTTACCTTGATCACAATGAATTTGGCTTCTTACACATTCAAGGCTCTGTCGAATGCTTTGCCTTGATAAAGCAGTTTTGGAATAGTATTAATTAAATGGGGGGGGAGTAGAGTTTTAATGGTAAATACAATTTTAACACCTTTCTGTCAACATCTAGTGGCGACATGGAGCAGGAATGACTAATAATGAAAATTTACAGTAGATTTATGGAATGATTCCCGAGAAAAGTTTAGAGGTCCTTTAACCTGTAAAGGCACCATTGTCGGGAGTTCTAATCAAAAGGCACCTCCGCCATATCAGTTCCCTTGTGCAGGAATGTTTGTCCTTGCCCCTGAGAAAACATTGACTTACACATTTGTAACTTCTAGTAATTTAGGTTACAATTTTCTCTGGTGTTTGCTAAGACCAAAGCCTTTTGGTCAGATACAATACACTGTAACTTCATTCTCCTGTTTTCCCCTATTGTTTGAAGTACCTTTCCAGAAGTCAACACTCCATGTGTGTTGAAACAATCGATAGATACGTCCTCGAAACTTTCCGAGGGATAAGAGGACGTAAGAACAAAACACCAAATGAGTAAAATCGAAAGTTTTTTCACACCCCCTACAGATTATTTTGAAGACCCAACAATGACTATTTTTAAATGAATGGTGCATATACACGCAGGTAATAACATGGAACACAGTGGAAAGTTTCTGTCCATCCCTCCCTGAGCCTAAGCCATATAATATAATCAGTTTCCGGTCATTATTCCAGAGCAGGATTCTCCTTGACACTATTGACATTTTAGACTGGATAATTCTATGCTGGGGGAGGCTATCCTGTATAATATAGGATGTTCAGTAGCATCCCTGGCTTCTACCCACTGAATACCAGTGATAGCTCTTCTCTCCCTCCCAGACACAGCACCAAAAATGTCCCTCAGATAGTCCCAAATGTTCTTTGGGGAGACATTTAACCATGTATCTAAACAGCCTTCTATAACAGTAACTCTCCAGAAAGAGAGGTCTCACTGTTTGGGAGATCAGCATCATAATTCATTAAGTGTATTATGAGAATTTATTTAACTAGTGACTTACTGATAATCCTTTAGATTTTTTTTAATAAAATAAAAGGTGCCAGTGGAAAGTTATATGAAGGGTGGATATACATGCAGTGTGCCAGTAAAAAGCTTCACACATGGGTTATTTCAATATATGTAGTTTCACCTATAATATAAATTGCTAGAAGTAAATTGCTGGGTCAAAGGTTATGTGTATTTGTAATGTTGATAGGTATTTCTAAACAGCCCCTTTTAGGGCCATATCAACTTATATTCTTGGTAACAAGATTATTTTTGTGAACACAGTGTGTTAGTAACATTTAGATTTTTGCCAATCTCATAGGTTAAAAAGTGGTGTTCCAATGTGCTTTTAATTGTCATTCCCATGTGAGGAGAGAGGTTAAGTAGCTTTCCATTTATTTGAAGATCTATTTATATGTCCCCTTTTACGAATGTCTGTTCATATCATTTACTCACTTTAATTGACTTTTAGAAGTCCTTTACATACATTCTTTGTGATATGTGTTGCAATTTTTTTAATCCAATTCATTGTTTTTGATTGGCTTACAGGACAGAATATAGGATTTGGAAAAAGAATTAGGTATAGATGGATAGAAAGCGATTATGTTGGTATTTTGAATACGTGAGGAATCAATAGGTTATACAATAAATGGTGTGGGGACCATTGAAAAGTCATCTGTGAAATATGAAGTCAATAGCTCACATTACACCAGTATAAATTCCTATGGATCAAAGATTTCGCTCCAAGGGTAAAGAATCAGAAGAAGCCATAGAATTGTGTCTTAATAATCTAGGTATAGAGAAGGCGTTCCCAAGTATCACAAAGAAAAAATAGAAAAAACATACTAGATTGAAATACATTTCCTTTTTTAAAAAATTTTTTATGTTTATTTATTTTTGAAAGACAGCCTGCGTGTGAGTGGGGGAGGGGCGGACAGAGAGCGGGAGACGCAGACTCTGAAACGGGCTCCAGGCCCGTTTGAGCCGTGTGAGCCGTCACAGCTCACGAACCGTGAGATCATGACCTGAGCTGAAGTCGGATGCTTAACCGACAGAGCCACCCAGGCGCCCCTAAATACATTTACTTTTTGATGACCTTTCTTTTGTACCCTTTTTTCCTACAATAATTTGCTGAACTAGTTCCAAGACCAAAAGAGACGTATCAGCGGGCCTCGGCCCCTTTAGCACAAGCCCAAAGTGACCTCAGGATAATGATGTTGAATCAATGGGAGTTACAGCCACGCCAGCAGCAGCTCGGTGTTGTGGGGAGTCCGTGGGCTTTGGGACCAGGCCCACCGGGTTCTCACCTTGTGTTTCTGCTATGAAGAGACTCTATATGACCTTGGACACTTCCCATAATTGCTCTGAGCCTTAGCTGTCTTCGCTTTCTCATAAGCTCTGCTGAATTAAATGCGGTAAGGCCTGTGACGCACCTACAGGGTGTGGGTGCTGAACGGCTGGTGACCATCCCCCACTCTCCCTTCTCCCTGCAACGTCGGATTCTGTACAAGCAGAATCCTATCTCCCCATGTCATCCCCAATGACACACTTACTGAGTAGGAAATGTCATGATTTCTTAGCTCAAGATTGTTGTGCTGTATTCTGGTGCTAAGTCTCCTTTTAGGGACAGTGTTGGGGCTTTGACTATGGCTCCTTGTCTTCCCTCTGAAGGATCTTCTTTGGGGAGATGAGCAGCAAGCCCAGAGTATGTTTCTTAAGGCTCTTCTGGCTGTGCGCCCGGGGTACTAGGGCCTTTTTGAGAAGGAAGAGACAGAGTGAGGACCCTGCTTCTGAAACCTGGAACCCTCCTGTCTTCATTTTCTACTGCTGTCAAAGCAAATTACCACACATTTGGTGCCTTAGATGAACACAGATCTATTGCACGGATTTATTTATTAGCTTACACTTCTGTAGACATGAGACTCAGTGCACTGAAATAAAGGTGTCTATGTTCCTTGCTGGAGGCTCTAGGAAGGGATCCAGAGGCTGCCCACATTTATTGGCTCCTGGCTCCCTTTCTCCATCTTGAAAGCCAGCAAGGTTGCACCTCTTTGACCACTGTTCTGTACTCACATATCCTTCTGACCACAACCTGGAAGTTCCTTTAAGTACCCTTGTGCTTATATTGGGTCTACCTAGATCATCTCCCCCCCCACCTCAAGACCATTAACTTAATTACCACTGCAAAGCTCTTTCTGCCACGTGATGTAACATATTCACAGGCTCCAGAGATCAGCTTGCAGACGTCCTTGAGAAGACAATATTTGGCCTACGATACCTTTACAACATGATTCCAGGATCTGGGTGGTGGGCAAATCATCCATGAGACATTAGGAATCATATTTTATAATTGTGTCATCACGATAAAATCCATTGGCTGAGTCATTTGGGGCAATAATTTTATCAAAACTAAGGCCCTTTGTATAACCAGCGCATGGGTTTAATATGCAGGTTTCTGTTGAAACCGAAGCAACTCAATCTCCTCTCTGCCTTTATCATTAATCCAGCAAGCGTTTAAACCCGTGTTCTCCCTGGCTTGCTTGGCCATCCAGGCAAGCAGTCCAAAGGGCCCTGGGTGCAGCTGCTCAGGCTATCATCAATGCCATGGCCAGGATCAGGTTACTTTGGCCTTCTTCTCTAACTTGGCTCCTTCCCAAGAAGTACTTTGATTTAAATATTCTATTACCGGTATACCAGGCACTCTCTGACCCCCGTCCATCTTTTTGGCAATTCCAAATTTCCATGCTTATGCAAACGTATCTTGAAGAGCATCTACTGGGCAGATGCACACTGTTCTTTCATTGCTTCAAAAAACCCTGGGCTATCATGGAAGTCCCTTAATTTTGACACACAGCGCAAAAAGTGAATGTTGCCAGGTTAAAAACTGCATTTCTAAACTGCTTTTCTGGGCCTATGAAGAGATGGCCTAAGTCCACTGGCTGGAGAGAAACCTGAGCCTCTAGGATGGGGTCAGTTATCTTGTTACCTTTTAACCCTGTTAGCCGATGTTCCACTAGCTAAGCAGTACTCACTAATAGCGATCCTCAAAGCCCAGACTAGTGACAAGACAATTTGAAAAGTCAAGGAAGGGAAACAGAGAGCTGGTGAACAGGAAGCGGGAATTAAGACAGCTCTGGGGAGAGGGCACTTCTTGAATGCATTCATTTGTATCCCTGGCATGGTGATTAGTCTTGTTCTAAGTCTGTTGGCATTTTCGACCACTTGTGTCAGGAGCCCAAATACGAAATGGCATTAATTTTTATTAAAGAAAGGGAAATTTAATCTTGATAGGTTCATCAAGATGTATGGTTGTTTATCTTCATCTATCACTCTCTGTTTGTAACTTGAAACCTTTTATAGGTCTCCCTAAGAGTCTTTAAAATAAAGGTAATTGCAGCAGTTTTCTACCATTAAAGAAAATGAGAATTAACTTTAGTGTTTTTGCTTTCGGACCAACTTCTCGGGGTGTACTCAGGTTTTACAGAAAACACCTTGTTTAGGAAAACCCAACAGAACTAGAAAGAAAATAAAAATATTTTATAACGCCATCTCCGCTGTTGACAGTAGGAAGTGCTCTGAATATGTGTGTTGGTGAGTTTGCGAGAGCCGTTTAGAAGGTGGGAGAAAAGGGAGAGGAGAAGGACTCTGGCTGCACCAAACGGTCAGTTAGTTAGTGCTTATTGTACAGATGGAATAAATGTTTATAGCCTGTCATCCGTAGCACAGGCATCCACAGGCGATACTGGTCTCCCAACCACATAGATACACAGAGTAAGGCTTTAATGGCTTGTCCAAGGTCACACAGCCACTCAGATGTGGAGACAAAAGTCAAATCCACAAGTGTCTGAATTCTGAGTCTTTGCTTCTTCCATCAGGCAATATGTAAGATTACAAAAACCACCCATGGACTAATGTTGCTTTCTTAGCAGAGGAATATGAAATTATGGGATGAAAAACGGGTTAATGTGGAAATACACAAAAATAATTTTCAGGCAGACACAAAAATTTTAGGCATTAAAAAAATGCACTTACAATAGCTAATCCTTGATGCTATCTTATTTAGACCTTACAGGGACCTTTAGAAGTAGGCTCCTTGCTCCTCTGTTATATTTGAGGAAACCGAAGCTCCTAAAAGTTTGAGCGCTATTTAAATATTTATTTGAATATTAAATTTTACTCAGAGGGATATAATTGCCTTTTAAGTAATGAGATTTCCCACGGGATTTTGAAATTTCTGAGATTGGATCTACTATGTGAATTTAGGGAAGAAGGTGCTTAACAATATCTGTTAGAGGAGTACATTCATAGTCCCAAATAACCATGATTCTCACTGGCTACTCACTCTTTCTTTACTCACCTATCTCCGATTCCTAAAATTTCAGAAACATAATTGACCACAAGGAGAACGCTGTATCTGGTTTGAAAAGGAAATATTTTAGAAATGGTAAGAATTGTTTTCTTTGGGGGAAAAAAACAACCCTAGAACCACAAAACAATTACATCAAGTTAATTAAATAAATTAAATAATCAGTACTAAACCCATTCTCAATATGTTCAGTGAGTTCCTTAGACTTGAAAACACATCTCACAGGCCCCCTCTGTGCACGTCCAATGTTCTGGCTCCTCGGTTCCAACATTACCCAGAGCCTTGCCAGGGAAATGATAAACAGCCTGCCTGCTGGGGTTTTATGACTTTCTAGCCTTAGAACAGCCCTTTATATCCAAGTAGAGCTTTAGATTTAGCATCAAGTTTTGCCAAAGCCACATCAAGGAGAATCATTTAACTTGAATTGTTTTCCATCTCTGATTCCTACATCCCAGCGAAAGGGCTCTTAGGGATTTCTTAAAGGGAGCATTTGATGAATCCCTATATCAGCAGCCAAAGTTGCCCTAAGGTGAAACAGGATCAAAACTGTTTGGATTCAGTTTCCTTTGTTATCTGACCACTTATGATGACATGAAACGTTTAGCCTTACTTCAGTAGGTATGTGAGAGTGTTGGGGAAGACATTTTTTCTGAAGGACTTTCCAGTGAGGTGGGGGAGTCAAACAGACGGGTTCCTACAAAGTTGTGTCCCAGAGATGGCATGGTGATTTATATTGTGACTTTTTGATGGACTCATTTGAACCATGGGATAGACTTCTCCTTTAAGATTGCCTATGACTTTGGTTTCCTCACCAAGTTCGTTAAGCTTGTGATGGCATGTTCACATCGAAGAATTTAGGAATAAGACCAAGGCATAGAAAGTCAGAACCAGAATGAACATAGAAAAATGGCAGCTCATTTAGCAAAGTAGCAGATCCTCCCAAATTGCTGATCTCATGGCCCGGGATGAAAGAATGAATGCATCTTGACTGACTTCCCAGCAGACTGACGCATGTGGCCTTCTACCCTAAAGCAAGCTAAGGTAAATATCTACCTGATATATCTACTATGCAAAATCATTAGTAATGACTATATCAGACAAATAAAAAACAAATAAAGACAAAAAGACAGAAACAGCTTAAGTCTGCTCACAGCTGTTTTATCCACTCGATTCCAGGGTTACCAAAAAGTCCTACGAATACATTTAATAACTTAGAAAAATGGTAGTGCGGTGAGTACATTAGTGTATAAATTTCCGTAAGCTCCTGGAGAGTAGATGCTTTGGTAATGTACCTCGCAAATGGTGTCAGTATACTATTGATCCCCCTTAGGTTGGGCTTTCTCAGGTTCATTCCCACACACTCTAAGACACTGACCATACTGTTGTTGCTTAGATAAAAACAATATATTTAATAAGCAAACACAGAGCCAGTCCTTACATTTACCACCCAAGGACTCCGACAAAGTAATCTTAGAACACAGTTTATCTCTAAATGCTAGTTAATGTTTCAATTCCAAGATTCTGGTTTTAGATACTGACCACTGACAACCTCACTGGGCCCCAAGTTTCTCAAGAAAAGGGTGTCGTTCAATGTTTCCTAGAACATGAATCTCAGGATGTCAGTTCCGTGGAATAATAGAGTTCTGTGACCAAATAAATTATGACGACTAGGGTTAACATGGCTATATGGCCTTCTTTTCTGAAAGACTTAAATGTGACTAATGTGATATGTGAATCTCTAAAAGAGAGTTATAGTGTGTGTAGGATTTCCTGACTTCTCGGACAATGGAAACTTTGGAGAAGTATCTCACTGGACTAGTGTTACAAGCTAGGGACATACTTTGGGACCCTCCAGACCCTTCTAAAAGTTCTTCCTGCTCTAAATTCTCTGATAATCTTTGGTTCACACGAAAAACGAAGCTATTCTTCAGATACCACCCAGCTCTCAACATTCCTTTCTAAAATATATGACTCCTTTATGAGTATAAGGATCAAAAGGATCACATGTGGCTTCCATGAAAAGAAAGGTATTTTGAAATTGTAGTGCATAAAAAACATACAATTCAAGGGGAACTTTACACACAGTTTTAAATAATGTTATCATTACTAACCATTCTGACATGGTACAATCCCAAACGAAATCACTCTTTGAAAAAATGAAAAGATCAGTGTATACCGGGCAATACAATGATAAGCTCTATAGAGAGCAGCTAGTACCAAAAAGCCCAAAGAGTCTTTCTGCAGTAGACATGTATGTATAAAGGACTCCAAGTTGGATATTCTTCCTCTCGTATTCTCCCTTGCATATAAATTACAAAAATTGGGCCTCACACTTTGAGAGAATCATTCATTTTGTCTAACAACCAAATAAATGCCTCTGAACAATAGTACAAAGTGAACCAAGAAGCTTAATGGAAAAACAGTTCTGTCTAGAGAAACTTTTGCTGTTTTAAAGGAATTTCAGAGTAAAAATAGACAATCCTATAAAATTTGAAATGCAGACAGACATGTAGAAGGCTGTGCTCTTAAGGGCTTTATTTTATTCTATTAAGATTTCAATCAAATTTGTTGACAAATAATTTGGATAACTGAACTTATTACCAAGAAGTTTGTGGGATTAAGAAACTTCTTTAACCAAGAAGACTCATTTAACAGTTCCCGTTTAGATTCCCACAAGAGGAAGAAATAGTCTCAGCTATTTAGCAATTTTTTCTTTCTCTTTCTGGCACAAACTGGTATTTTTCTTGTATGTTCTTTCAATCTCCATTTATAGAGATTTCCTTTCTTTACCCTACCCTTCTGGAGTTCCTCAAACAAATTGATGATATAATTAAAATTTTGATTTTTCTGGGAGATAATAAGGAAGGCAACATAGTTAAAGCTAGACAGAAGTGCTGAGATTAAACATGATCAGATCTGCGTGCCAGCCCTGAGGAATGTGTCCATCTCAACTCACGGTTTACAGTCACTGGAGTTTTAATCAGATTTGTATGTAATAGTATTTCATAATTTTCCACAGAGTTCTTTTTCCTTTCTTTGGAAAAAAAAAAAAAAAAAAGCAAACCCCTCCCAAACAAAGGGAGTTTGTTTTGATATATGCTTTGGCACTAGTCCTGGATCTTCACTAACTAGCCTCTAACGAGCTATGCGATCTATTAGATCTCAATCTTTTTAGCTCCTATTTCCTGTTTAAAAAAAAAGTGAGTTTTAAACTAAATGATCTTTATCGTTCCTTCCATCCCAAACCACTGTGAGTCTTGAACTTAATGAAAATTTTCCAAGATCGACCAAAGAAAGTTATACAATTTATTTTCATTCTTACAACAAATTTTAATTCAGGGACTAATAAATTAAAAAGTGCAATTTAAAGCAACCAGCCAGACACAAGGTAATAAAGATGGCAAGTGACTTTTGCTAAGGGCCAATCTATGTCAGGTACTGTAATGACCATATCATAGAAGTTACATGAATTGATCCTTGCAAGGACCTCATGGTTACCACTTTACAGATAAGGAATAATGCTTTGAGAGTTTAACCAACCTGTCTCAAAATAGATAGCTAGTGACTAGCCAAAGTGGAATTCAAACCCAGGTTCTTTATCCTCCAAAGTCATGCTTACTACCATTGCAGGTTACTGCCCCTGGCATTCTGCTTTGAAGTGGACACTGGTTCCCTCATACGCTTCAAGCTTTTTAACTTTTCCGAACTTCATTTGTATCGATCCATCCACTCATTCAACCAGCAGCAATCAAGTGCTTATATACCATAGGTATTATGATTGATACTGTGATACAGGGGTGACTATGGCATTAAACCTACCTAGGAAGAGTTCCGGTTTTGTCAACGAGTTGGGCAAGAAAGATTGCACTTAAGATAAAATGTAGTAGGCACTTGGGAGATACATGAGGCAGGTGTGCAGGGCATATGGGTCTCTACCTGAGAGTAGAGATCAGGGAAATAAAAGTCAGTTCTTCAGAGAGTAAGAAGTGGAGGAATAACTGAATTGGCATGTTAAGAACCAATAGAAATGTGCTGGCTAAGAAGGCGAGGAAAGGGAAAGGCATTCCAGGCGAAGAGAATGGATGAGTTCAGGGGTTCGTGAGGGTATCACGTTTTCTGAGAACTGAGAGTAGGTCTCCATAACTGAGGCATTGCGTGTATGATAAATACTGGGAGATGTTTCTGGAAAACTCTATTACTGTGTGGAACTCCATCCTGAAAACATTAGAGAGTCCCTCTAGAATTTTAAATATATTTATGTAATAAGGAAGTCTCTTCAGAAGCAGTGAGAAGGCATGAGTAGGATGGAGGGTGTGAGTGGCCCTCTCTAGAGGTAGGAAGACGATATTAGAATGTTTCAGAATATGCAGCCCCCCACCCTCCTACACTGTTGGTGGGAATGTAAACTGGTACAGCCCCTCTGGAAAACAGTGTGGAGGTTCCTCAGGAAATTAACAATAGAACTCCCCTATGACCCAGCAATAGCACTGCTAGGAATTTACCCAAGGGATACAGAAATGCTGATGCATAGGAGCACATGTACCCCAATGTTCATAGCAGCACTCTCCACAATAGCTAAAACATGGAAAGAGCCTAAGTGTCCATCAACAGATGAATGGATCAAGAAGATGTGGTTTATCTATACCATGGAACACTACATGGCAATGAGAAACAATGAAACCTGGCCATGTGTAGCAACGTGGATGGACCTTGAGGGTGTCATGCTGAGCGAAGTAAGTCAGGCAGAGAAGGACAAATATCATATGTTTGCACGTATAGGAGGATTAGGAGGAACTTGACGGAGGAACAAGGGGGAGAAGAAGGGCGGAAATGGTGGGGGAAAGGAGGAGAGGCAAACCATGAGAGACTCTTGAATGCTGACAAAAACTGAGGACTGATGGATGTGGGGGGGAGGAGGGATGGGCATGGAGGAGGACACTTGTGGGGATGAGCACTGAGTGCTATGTGGAAACTAATTTGACAATAAACTATTTGTAAAAAAAAAAAAAAAAGAAGAATATGCAGCCCCCTCCCAAAAACCAAACAAAGGATTCACCTGGTGGAATATAGAGAAGCAGTTGAATCTGAGTGATGTTTGGAGGTGGGCAAGCAGGATAGAAAGGATTTTGGTGGCGGAGGTAGAAGAGAAAGAGATACTAGTGGCCATGTCTCCAAAGTTTCTGGTTTGACTGACAAAATGGATGGCAGGTAGCGAGCTCTATCCTTGGGAAGCTACTCAAAAGAAGGAGGAAAGACTTGAAGAGACACGCAGTTGAGTCTAGAACATGGTATTTTTGAGTTGCCTATGAAGTTTCATTCAGGTAGGTAAATGTTCCTACCACATGTCAAATAAGTCGTGGTGCTACCCTTGGTTGATGCATATTTGAGAAAAGGACAGATTATAAACAAATAATAGTGTCAAATGTGTACCAGGCATAGGTATTAGTTAAAAATAATTATAATAGCAATAATATTAAAAAACTATAATTTTAATCACTATGTACAGGAATTGAGTAATGTATACTTTATAATTAATGCACACATTACCCCATTAATACCCTGATAACAGTTTGGATATACAATCTGGATATCAATCCTTTTTATAGAGATGATAAATATAGATAAGATAATGTAACTTATCCAGGGTTATGCTGTTAGTGAAATTAAGTGTAAGAACTGATACTTACAAACTCAGGTTTGTCTAGGTCTTCAAAACCAGTGTTCTGTTTGTACAAACCAAGAGAAAGATAATATCAAGAAATAGGGAGTGATAAACCATGTTAGCTGTGGCCCGGAAGAGTAAGATAAGGAATCAAGTGACTCCTTTGAGTTTGGAGATATGCAGGGTATGAATGATCTTTGTCAGAGCAATTTTACTGTGGCAGGTGTCACAGTGACCAAACTGCACAGTGCTAGAAAGTGACAAGGATGTGAGAATTTGGCACAACGGTACAGACTGTTTGCTCTTTGTTTTAGGTAAAATTAGTGTATGACATTATAGAAGTTTCAGGTGTGGAATATTATTATCCAATATTTGTATGCCCTACCAAGTGTTCACTCTTAAAATCTAGTTACCATTCATCACCATACAATTGACTCCTTCACCCATTTAATCCATTCCCCACCCTGCTTCCCTTCTGGTAACCACCAATCTATTTTCTGTATCCGTAAGTTTCATTTTGTTTGTCTTTTAGATTCTACATATGAGTAAAATTGTACAGTATTTGTCTTTCCCCATCTAACTTATTTAATTTAGCATAATATCTTCGAGGTACATCCATATTGTAAATGACAATATTTCATTCTTTATAATGGCTGTGTAATATTCCAGTGTGTGTGTGTGTGTGTGTCTGTGTGTGTGTGAGACATCTTTATCATTCATTCATCCTTCAGTGGATATTTAAGGTTGTTTCCATTTTTCCATTTCTTGCTCGTTGTAATAACATTGCAATAAACATAGGAATGCATATCTCTTTTTGAATGGGCATTTTTGTATTCTTTGGATATATATACCCAGAAGTGAAATAGTTGTGTCACGTGGCAGTTTTATTCTTAATTTTCTGAAGAATGTTCGTACTGTTTTCCATAGTGGCTTAACCAATTTACATTCTCACCAACAGCATGCATTTTCTGCATGTCCCCTCCAATACTTGTTATTTCTTGTCATTTGATAATAGCTATTCTAACAGGTGTTGGGTTACGTCTCATCGTGGCTTGGATTTCCATAATCAGGGGTATTGAGTGCCTTTTCACGTGCTTGCTGGTCATCTGTATGTCTTGAAAGATAACTGTCTAGTCAGCTCTTTTGCTCATTTTTAATTGGATGCTTTGTTGTTGTTGAGTGCTATGAATTGTTCATATATTTTGGATACTGATCCCTTCTCAGATATATGATTTGCAAAACAATTTTCCATTTAATAGGTCTCCTTTTTGTTTCGGTGATGGCTTCTTTCACCTGTGCAGAAGCATTTTAGTTTGATGCAATCCTCCTTGTTTACTTTTGCTTGAGGGAGGGTGATACGCTGCCTCTGTTGTCAGATCCATAAAAGTACTGCTAAGACCAATGTCAAGGAGCCTACTGCCTATATTTTCTTCTAGGAATTTTATGGTTTTACATTCAAGCCTTTAATCCATTTTGAGTTAATTTTTGGGTATATTATAAGATAATGGTCTGGTTCCATTCCTTTGCATATGGCTATCCACTTTCACCATCACCTTTTATTGAGAGGCTGTACTTTGTATGTTCTTGGTTACTTTGTCATAAATTAATTGTCCATATATGTGTGGGTTTAACTCTGGGCTCATTTTTATTCCACTGATATGTGTGTCTTTTTTAAATGCCAATATCATACTGTTTTGATTACCATCGCTTTGTAGTACAGTTGGAAATCAGGGAGCATGATGCTTCCAGCTCTGTTATCCTTTCTGAAGATTTCTGTGGCTATTCATGATCTTTTGTGGCTCCATACAAATTTTAGAATTGTTTGCTCTACTTCTGTGAAAAAATGTCTTTGGACTTTTGATAGGGGCTGCATTAAATCTGTAGATTTCTTTGGGTAGTACGGACAATTCCAATAATATTAATTTTCCAACCCCTGAACATAGAATATATTTCCATTTATTTATGTCTTCTTCAATTCCTTTCATCAGTGTCATAATTTTCAGCGTACAGATCTTTCTCTTCCTTGATTAAATCCATTCCAGGGTCTTATTACATTAGTTTCAGGAGTACAATATAATGATACAATAATTCTGTACAATTGTTGGTGCTCATTAAGTGTACTCTTAATCTCCTTTATCTATTTTACTCATCCCCCATCTGTCTCTCTTGTGGTAACCATGTTTGTTCTCTGTATTTAACAGTTTGTTTGTTGTTGTTGTTTGTCTCTTTTTGTTTGTTTGTTTCTTAAATTCCACCAGGAGCAGCGCTCCTGCACTGTTGATAGAAATGCAAATCTGTGCAACCACTGGGTGGGGGGAGTATGGAAGTTCCTCAAAAAATGAAAAATAGAATTACCATCTGATCCAGTACTTCCACTACTGAGTATTTAACTAAAGAAAATAAAAACACTAATTCAAAAAGATAAACACAACTCTATGTTTATTGCAGTATATTTACAAGAGCCAAGATACGGAAACAACCCAAGCGTCCACTGACAGATGAATGCATGCTTTTCCTTTTTGCTGCCATGCTTTACTTTTTCTTATTTTATGCATCTTTTAAATAATTATTGTATTTTTAATTAATCTTACTATTCTTGCTATTTTACTATGAAGATGAAACTAGTTGCTTTATACGCGATTGATCCACTACCTTTACTATATATTTACCGTTTCCGGTAAGATTTTTACTTTTGTATGTTTTCTGTTATTAATTGGTGTCATTTCTTTTCAGTTTAGAGGGGTTCCTTGAATATTTCTTATAAGGACAGTTTAGTGTTCATGAACTATCTTAGCTTTTGCTTTTCTTGAAAAACTCTTAATCTTTCCTTCAATAATGAATGATAATCTCACTGGGTAGAAGTCTTTGTTGTACTTTTTTTTTTTTTTTCCCTTTCAGCACTTTACATATGTTGTGCCACTCTCTCTCCCGTGCAAAGAGATTTCTGCTGAGAGATCTATTGTCAGCCTTGTGGGGTTTTTCGTCTGTGTATTATGCTGTTTTTCTCTTGCTACTTTTAAGATTCTCTCTTTAGCTTTAACTTTTACCTTTTTAATTGCAATGTATCTCAGTGTGGCTCTCTTCGGGCTCATTTTATTTGGGACTTTCTGTGCTTTATCCTGGATATGTATGTCTGTTTCCTTTCCAGAATTAAGGGATTTCTCAGCCATTATTTCTTCAAGTAAGTTTTCTGGCTTTTTCTCTTTCTGTTCTCTTTCTGGGAAATGCCAATGTCATTCTCCTTGATGTTGTCCCAGAGACAACATTTTTTATCTTCATTTTTTAAAAATTCTTTTTAATGCCTTTTGTGGCTCTGCCTTGGTGAGTTCAATTACTTTGTTTTTCCAGGTCACTAATCTGATCTTCAGATTCTCCAGTCTCCTATTGAGCCCCTTGACTATATTTTTCAGCTCAGTTGTTGTATTCTTCAGCTCTGTAACTTCTGTTTGGATCTTCCTTATATTTTCTGTTTCAACGTATTCATCCAATCTTCTTGTGAGTTTAGTGAGTATCTTTATGACCGTTGCTTTGAACTCAACCAGGTAGATTGCTTATTCCAATTGCACTAAGGTCTTTTTTCTGGTGTTTTGTTTTTTTTTCTTTTGTTTGGAATGTATTCCTCTGTCTCCTCGCTTTGCCTGACTCTCTGTATTAGGCAAATCAGCTAACCTCCCCAGTCTTGCAGGAGTGGACTTTTTAGGAGATGTCATGTGGAGCTCAAAGCACAATTTCCTCTGACTACTTGAGCTAGGGCTAAAGTGTCATCCCTATGTGGGATGCACACGTGCATTTGCTGTTTTGAGGCCACATCCATGATGCAAGGGTGGGTGCGGCTGGTGCCTGGCGTGGCTGCCGGTACAGGTTAGTCTTTCTAGAAAAGTGATTAAGAAGGGAAGGCAAAGGTGGCTACACTGAGACACAGTTATGCTTCCATCACAGCAGTGATGATGCGACCTAGAACGATTTTGCTAGGCTCATGAATTAAGAGTGGATGTAATGAGACTTTTCAATATTAGAAGCTATTAAGGAATAATGTATTTGAGATGATTTGCCAAAATAGCAATCAATGTACTTCCTATAATTTGCCTTCCAGGGCCTTAAAGTAAATTGCTTGAAGAAATTGGATCTCAAAGATTGCAGATGGAGAATTTTTGAAGTATATCCATATTCAAGCAGAGATCAAAGAAGCCCAAACAAACCAAAGGAATTTTGGGCTAACAATGACCGCTGGGGATTGAGTAAAAATTCTTAAAAAACATTTTTTTAACATTTATTTATTGTTGAGAGACAGACATAGAGCACAAGCAGGGGAGGGGCAGAGAGAGGGAGACACAGAATCTTAAACAGGCTCCAGGCTCCGAGCTGTCAGCACAGAGCCTAACACAGGGCTAGAATCCACGAACTGCGAAATCATGACCTGAGCTGGAGTCTGACGCTTAACCAACTGAGCCATCCAGGGGCCCCTGAAGAGTTCTTTTTAAAAAGAGCTACCTTGAAGTGTCTGGGTGGCTCACTCAATTAAGCATCCTACTATTGCTTTTGACTCGTGTCACGATCTAACTGTTCAGAAGTTCGAGGCTCATCTCAGGCTCTGCACTAAGAGTGCAGAAGCTGCTTGGGATTCTCTCTCTCCCTCTCTCTCTCGCCCTTCCCTGCTCATGCTCTCCATCTCTCTCAAAATAAATAAACATTAAAAATGAAAGTGCTCTTTTGAAGATTATGACTCAGACTTTTGAAGAACTAAGGTTTTGACAGTGGGAGGAATCACATGTGAAATTCTTTAAATAAAAATTTATTGACTTTAAAATAAACAAACACCCCCTCCCACACACACACAAAAACAAAACAAAAAAAAGAGAAGACAAAAGATCAGCACTCAATTAGAGTGGTTAAAAGAAACGTAGCTCCAAAGGAGGTAGTTTATTATTTATCCAGTTATTTATTTGGCTAGAGTATAAGTACATGTATTTTTAAAGCTGAAGGGGAAAAGTAGAAGAGAGCATGAGGTCTGAATTATTATAGTCATAGCCAAATCATATAGTAAGAGACTATAATGAATCCTGGAACAAGATCTGTAATGAAATGAGAATGAAGGGGCGTTCAGCCAAATGCACAGGTAGATGTGCTGACCTTGAAATGATCAATGCGGAATTTGCCTTTGACGCCAGGGAAAATATGTAATGATGGAAGAGTAAATTGGTACATTGGTATGAAGAGGAGTGAGAAGCTATTTCTTTTTCTTAATCCAGGAGGGGTATGGTAATTTTTTGCGTATGAAATATTGAAAATATGGGTTTCATGTATAAGAGAAAATTCCCGCGTGGGGTGCAGATCTGGAAGCCATCTGTTGTTATGTGCACCTTATCTTGCAGGAGTGATGTGAGGTTTAAAATAGGTAAACATTGAACCTTGGAGAAAAATGATATCTGGGGTGGACAGGGGATAAAATTCCTTCAAAGGAGATGGAGGAGTTTGGAAGGAGGACCACTCAGACCAAGGAAGGCAAGCGTACCAACGAGCTGAGTGCTGAACAAAGTATGCTAGTAGCCGCATCATGTTAGAGGCATAGGACGGAAATGACCATGACCAGTTAATTCCTAACAAAGTAGGTACCTCACTTAAAGCAGTTTTGATTATGCTGTGGGAGAGAAAATAAATACGTAACATTTTCCCCCTAGAAACTAGAACAGACCTTAGAAATTACAACCTTCCTCCCTCCCCCTTTTTCCCTTTTAGTTCCTTCACTCCTTCCCTCCCTCCCTCCCTTCCTCCTTCCTCCCTTCCTTCCTTCCTCCTTTCCTTCTTTACTCTTTTTTTAAATTTCAATTTTAAATGAAAGCTATTTCAATATATTTTAAATTTAGAGCAAAAAAATGGAGTGTGAAAATAGAGGAAAGAGAGAAAATACTGGGCAAGATTAGATATCGCATTCTCTAACATGGAAAGTAAAGAGAAAAGAATGGTGAGTTGTGGATGGAGTAAGTTCTAAAGGTGAGGAGATTCAGGTCTGGTAGCCTCTGCATTCTGTGAAGCTGTCTCCTGAGAGAACATGGCTGTGGACATGGGATGAAACCTTAAAAATAACACGGTAAATGCAGGATATAGCACTGTAGGAAAATGAAGAAGGGAGATAATAATGCCCAAGGAAACAACAGAAAGACCTGTACCTGTATCTTTCTATTTTAAAAATGGAAAAACATCAACAATATATTTTCTGCAAAATACCCATGATTAATGCAATAACTTTCATAATGTCCTATGGAACTTTGTGTTAAACATTGATCCTTGAAATGATTGAGAGACTCTGCCTCCTCCAATAAAAAGACTGAATTCTGCCTTATTAAAACATTAAATCTCAATAGATTTCATATATTTGAATCGATAGAATTTAAAATTAACAGAAGTCAATAAATAGAGAGAGGAAAAAGTTGAATAAGATTGACTAGAAAGTAAAATTTCTTGGCCACATCGGCTTTAAACTTAATTACTCCTATTACCTATAAAATAACTTAAATTGTCCAGGGGTTAGGTTTTGTGTGTCCCCAAATGCCAAGATCTGTGGCTCTGTCTTGACTCTCTTAATTAAAAGATTTTTTCTTCATCTTGACATGCTTTTTCTTGATTTATTATTCCCCTAACAATGTCAACCCATTTAAGTAGTAATAACATAAAGTAGCTTCCTTAGCTTCAGTAAACTGAGAAAAGGAGTATGGAATCATCAAATTATTCTTCCATCCACATCTGTATTAAGGACATGTAAAGACTTTTTAGAACAGAGGTTGGTAGCCAGCATATACTCAATTAATATTACCTATTTATAAAATATTAAATTCAGTGAAATGCTATGTGTATGTGTCTCTCCCAAAATGTGTCTCTCTCCCAAAATGAATCTGAAACTTGGCACCCTGGCTAAAAATGCTTTGAAACATCTCTCAAATGAACAATTTTTAGATATTACATTTTAGAAATGAAATAACAGTATCAGATAATTGGCAGCAAAGTCATTTTCCCAAGTACCGATGCCAAGCACATGGCAGACATCCATTATGGATTGATGTAGATCAAAAGGGGCTGAGACACCATCTCATGCTTATAGAATTTCAGAATTAGAGACATTTGGAAGGGAAAAGTTAGCATCATTTGCCATGTGAAAGCCAAGCCATGTGCACTGAGCTGCTTTTCCTCACTAGGCAGGCCTCAGTCATTCCATCCTTATTTACCATCCCCTCTGGATTTCTTATAATAGCCAATGCATGCAGAATTAGTCAAAACTAAATGCCTCACTCCAGTTACAACAAAGGCTGACTTAGGGTCTTCCTATTGGTGACAAGTCTCCTCTGTATGTGCCTGACAAGCCAAAATTTCCCCCCTTTCCAGATGAGCGTGCATGAGTGAACTATCTAAAAGTATTTAGGAAAAAAAAAAATCCTATCTAATACTTCTAGAGAAGGGAGGAGTCAAACACCTCTCTCCTTTCCTGGACCCCCACCCAAGGGCCTAATTTTCTTCTATTAGATCTTACCACATTCTCTGGTTGCTCGGATCATCAGGGTCTTTGCCAAAATAAATTTATGAATTGATACATAGCTTTAAAATATGCTTGAATACTTCCAGGACTCTGAAAGCCCTCCTGAAATAATGTAGTCAGACTCCCTGGAACACATAATCCGTATACACATGATGAAGAAATGACTTGGAGCAAACAGCAGGCTTTGGAGGGTAGAAGGAGGAAAACGGCAATTGACTCGTCATGTTCAACTCTGTGTAACACGGATGAAGTGGAGATTTTAAACTGCAATGTTATTGTAAATTTTCCAGTAATCTAGATTTCTGAATTGCAAATACTGGAAACCAGTTCTGCTTTCCTGCTTCACACTGACAGCGACACTTTGCTTACCCACATCTGAGATCTTGTGGCTTTTGATTCATTCTGTTGTTGATGCCTCCTCTTTTGTTTTCTCAAAATGTAAATATTTGTTCTGTCTGCATCCTAATTGCTAGTCTTGGTGTCTTATTGTGTATGAGGGCTGTGGTCACTCAGATGCCTCAGGATCTCTTGCTATGTGCTGGGATTTCATGTCTTATGACATTAGCTTGGCATAGCTGTCAGCTACCCTGTACCATGCCCCTGACTAAACTGCAGCTATGTCTCTAATTGAAAGCCAAAATTATTTTATTCTTCTCTACAGAGAGGAAACCCAGAACTATTATTCTGTACACACACCAAACCACAGGAGCCTGGGTGAGGGTCTGTAATGACAGGGCCTCCTACACAGCACATTTGCAAGCTTTCTACTAATTACCTTAATTTTCTTTGTCTAGACTAACTTATTGCATTGAAGAGATCCTTTTCTAAAGGGGTGGGGGTGGAAGTAAAAAGGACATCGTTAGCCCTTCAATTCCTGCCAAGTAAAGAGGAGAGAAAGACATGAATAGAACCAAGAAAACAAACATAACAGAACCCGAAGATTTGCCCTTGAATGGACTGTGTCCTAGAGCACGTGCTGATTTAAAATTGATCTGAGAGACTGTGATCTAGGAAGACTGGAATCTCTACAGCAGAAAACACATGAAACAATATATAAACCCAAAGAAGAAAGTTGTTTCATACGAGAAAACAGTCACAAGTAGGAAAATGACACTCATCAGTCAATTCCTTACATCACCAGCAATAAAGAAAACTCTTCCGTTTTGTTCTGCTTTCCTGACATTTTCCAGTTTGTCTTTTTAGACTGAAAGTAAATGGGCTTGTGTGGAATAACCTGGCATCGCTCTGGCTCATTGTTGTGGTGAACACTAAGAGAAATTTAATATCTCAGCTATAAGCCATTTTGAAAACTTTTTTTTCTTGGATAAAGTGGCCGGATCAGCTCAAATAACACAGGCTGCATTTTCACCATCCTTAAAAGCTAGAGATGAAAACAAATATTGATATTTATGGATTGTATGGCTTTAAGGCTAGGAAGAGGAGCACCCGAGGTGCTCATAGATTGCCACAGTGAAGTGAAAGGCCAAAGGTCAAGGCTGGCCTTTCCTGGGCTGCAGCTGCCCATTTGGTTGCCAACAGGCTAAGGCCATGGGAACATTGGTCCTGGCTGGGAGCCCTAGAAGCTCCTTTCCTGTGGGGCATTCTCCTTAGCCAAATTCTTAAGGCCCTGCCGGTTAACTGACTTCCCACCTCTCTTCTGTTGGGAACATTATATGCATTTCCATTTGCCACAATCGAAGCCTTCTTGGTTTCCTAGGATATGATGATGGGTTTCATGTCACTGTTATCTTGTGTCTCAATTATGTTTCCCTTGATTGATCTACTTTGGAGTTTGGTTAAATTAACTCTCAGTGGGCCAAAAATTCAGCTTTTGTTTTCATTTTTGTTTTGGTAGGTTTGTTTTTGCCTTTTCATAAATTGTGCATAATAGAGATATTTTTCTGGATTAAATGTACTGATAAATCCTCAAACTAGGTGTGAATTGAAGAACTGATGCTGTGTTTTTTCCCAGCAGGACAAGGAAAAGCCTTGGGTTTCTCATTCTGAATCTGAGGGAACCATTGTTGTGAAGGTCCCAGAATGTGTCTTGTGTCACTGGCTCTAGGATGGGCATAGACAATCTGGGATGGGCAGCCTGGAAGTGAGTGGTGCTTCTGCGACCTTTGTCACTCATTTATCCATGTCATTACTCTGTGTCCCATTTCTGGGAGAAATAATCAGATGTTGATTAGATCAATGGTTTTCAGCCAGGCGTGACTTTGCTTCCCTGGGGACATCTGTCGATGTTTGGAGTCATTTTTGGGTGTCACTACTGTGGAGTGGAGTGTTACTGGAATCTAGAAGGGTAGGCTTCAGGGATAATGCCAAACATCCTACGGTGCTCAGGACCATCCTCCACAAGAAAGAATTATCTTGTCCCTGACGTCAATAGGATCAAGACTGAGAAATCATGAGTTAAATTGACAGTTTGCTACTCTCTCACATCGTTCCAGATACAATGGAATTTAGAGCTATCTCTAGTCTCCCTATGGCAACTGAGTCAGCATTTTACTTTCTTAGGAGCTGATATGGTTTTCTTATAATGCTGGATGGGTCTTTGGATTTTTTTCACTCAGTTATACCAGAATTGGAATCATACGAAGCTTTGGCGTAAGAAATTAACACCAAGCTAATCTGCCATAAGACTTTCCTAATGCTTCTGATTTGGGATAAAAATGTCATATTTTTTGTGCTTGGTAGATTTTATCTAGATTTTTTCCTAGTAAATTGAAGTTCTTACAAAATTATTCACCACCTCCTGGGAGAAAAAGCTCCTTCCATTTATACAAATTCTATAAAACCCCACCACAAATTCACCTTCTTTTTGAAGCCTCCTACTTTCTTTCCAGCACATACTCAAGATCTCATTAAAACTTCAATTCCTCTGTGAAGCATCCCTAAATGTCCTATGCTGAATTTTCTAGCTCACTGTATCATGTTTATTTGTCTGTAATTTTATTACCTAAGGTTGGGGCCAAGCTTGCTTCATGTTAGCATGACTCTACAGCCCAGCAGAGAAAACAGAAAAAGTGCTTAGTAAAATGTGTCAGATAATTAGTCTAGAAATCATCACAAATATTTCATGTCAGTTTTAGGAACAAAATGCACCTTTAAAAAATATTTGACATAAACACAAAACATGTCATCAAAGGTAATTTGCTCTTAAAGCAAACCTACCTTGACATTGATCTTTCCTCACAATAACTGAGTAATTACATTCTAAAAGGGGTTGGTACACAGGGTTAGCACTATTTCTGAAATTTGACATATTGAGAGAAAAAAACCGTATACGAGACCAAATATGCTTTTCTGTGGAGTCAAGAGTAGAACTAAGGCTCGTATATTCAAAATGCCCCAACTATGACTTGAAAAACTCTTTATTAGCAATCACAGCTAAGTGGTTTCTATTATTATTAGAAAAATGATTCCATTTATGTTTTTAAGTATTTCCAAGTTCATCTAGTTTAATTTCAAAGATTTTCAAAGATCTCTTATTTTATTTTATGATTTGTGTAGTTTGAAATATGCGATTTTGGCACCCTGAATGCTATACTCTGTTTCCTTTTCCTATCTCAATTATGAATGTTGTTTTATGTATGATTTGTGTGCATACTGTAAAGAACTAAACTTTCAGACCTCTCTGGATGTTCTCATCCCTCTGGCCCATGAAATAGTTTTACAGTTCTCAAAATTCAAGACTTCACATTACCCATACCAATTCATTTCATAAAGACAAAACTAGATTGAATATTAAGTACATCCAGAAGATGACTGTTTTGCATAAAACTACACAAGAAACAATGGCTGTTGTTTATTTAACCAAGTAATACTTATTAATTCATTATCACTTAAGTCAAAATAAATGTTTAGTATTTATTTTTAAGATTTTACTCTTAAGTAATCTCTATGCCCAAGGTGGGGCTCAAACTCACAACCCTGGGATCAAGAGTTGCATGCCCTACTGACTGAGCCACACAGGTGCCCCATAAAAAAATCTTTAAAACAAATCTAATTAGCTAACAGCTCCCAACTTCTACCCAATCTCTTCACAGTGGTCTTCGATTACTCTAGGAAGGATTTGTCACTTCATAATTTGTCCACTTTATGTATGTCTTACAAAACTGTAACCTCTTAAGGGAAAGGTTATCACATTTATCTCGCCCTCCCACAGCTCCTACCTATCACAGAGTTCTGCACATAGCTCACTAAATCAGTGGTATGCACTACAGAGAAGCTTGCCAACAATACTCGTTGCATCTGTGCTTCAGAGGTATGCTTCCTTTTCAGAAATTAGTAAAACGTACAGAAATGTGTTGGCACTGTCCATGGTATCTTTTGGGAATGAGAGATAATATGAGATCTGTATTTAATTGAAAGAAGTAGCTGTCAACTCATAAATATTCATCACCTGCCTTGTCTGGTTAATATTTCAAAGTACCAGTTTAGAGGCTGGGAACACAAAGCAGTAACTTGTCGTTTGTGGGCTTAAAATAAATGCAATTGGGAAAGTAAAATGCACACATACATGTCAAAAGATGCATAGCAACACAGGATATCATGTAGAAAGTGCCAAAGGGGAGGGAGGAAATAGTGCCACCAGAGTTCAGAGCAGAGAGAAGACACTCAGCACTGAGGTCCCTGTAGATGGCCTAGTGAAGGAGGTGAAAATTGGCCTGACCTTAAAAAGAAGAGAGGGATTTAAAGGGGAGGGGATGATGAAAGGTATTCTTGGCAAGAAATGTGAAGAAATGCCTTGGGAAGCTGGAATGCACACAGCATGGTTACAAAGGAGAGATAGGACAGGAGTATTCTGATGTGAAAGACGGTTAGGAAGGGGTCTCTAAGACAGAGTAATGCATTAGACTAAAAACGGCAGAAGTCAAATTCAGATTGGTCTTGATAACTGAAAATATCTTCAACAAAGTAGTGAGTGCATGAAGAGTTGTTTTTGGAGGATTAACATGGCACTTAGGAAAATTCTGGGAACAGAAAGTCTTTGGGAGAAAATTATAATCATCTACTTATTATATTAAAAAAACTACCCAGAAGAAGTCAGTTTCCAGAACCTTAAATGCTGACTGACTAGTTATTGAATAAATGAGTAAACAGATATGAGAATCACAAATATGTTATCTGATATATATAAAGAATATATACATTATAAAGAAAGATAATAGGATTTAGTGATAAACATTTGCTTTTTTAAGAAGGGAAGAAGATTTCATATGGATTTTGTTTATGTTTCTGTAAAAAATCACAGAAATAGGATTTAGGTTCCTCAACCTTATAAAATCTCTATGATTTTCTTCTGAAACTTACAAATCTTTCCCAGTTGCTCAGATTTAATTTCTCAGTCATAGTCCTTAGAACTTTGCATGGAGTTCTCTTAAAGCTCTTATACTATGGTCTATATTGTACTATTTTTGTGTAAGACTCAAAAGCTTTGGGTTTGGGTTGATAGATAAACAGTGTTTCCAATAACATATATATATATATATTTGTATATATTATATATATTATATATATATAAAAAGTAAACATCTTGCAAAAAAATTCAAGTCTGGTTTAAGATATTGAGAGTTTGAAGTAATTGTAGGACTTTTAGTACAGTGTATTTCATCCGTAGGCAAAGATGAAGAGTGAGTTCAAGACTGAAGATTTGGCAAAAGTGTTCTTTTAAGTCAGGAGAATATTTGGTTGAGACTCCTGAGAGAAAAGGAAAAAAGTTGTACAAAACGAATGTGTTCAAGGAGGGAATGAAGAAACATGAAGCCAGTGAGTTTCATTGAAAAGAAAATTTCAAAGGTAAAATAAGAACTAGGTCCATGTGGAATCACAGAAACTAAATGAGGAAAGGAATTTTTGAAGAAGATAAGAGTAATCCAGGAGAATAATGACTGTGAAAGAAAAACTTTTGGTTTTGGTATTTAAAGGTCACTGTTAACCATTGAAAAAAAGATTCAGTCAAGGTAGAAAGAAAGTCAGGTCAGACTTAAGAAGTAAACCAAGAAGTACAGAGCTAGAAAATCGGAGGAGCTTGAAGATAATGTTAATTACTGAGTCAAACTTAAAAAGAGATAAATCACAATAGGGTGATTTAAAAAAGAAGTAGGGGTGTGCCTGTGTGTTAGATAGGAGATCTGAGCAGATTTACAAGGTAAAGAATCAATAAGGAGTAAAGGATTCAAGGTGGAATAGGAAATACTGTGCATCAGAGCATCAGAAAGTTCAAGGGGATATGGGAATTTATAGGACAGAAATAACTAGAGGCGGATTAGTCTTGTAAAAGAGAAGATGCAGCTCTTTCTCTGAGATAAGATGGAAGAATAAGAGGTCCAGCAAGCTATGAATATGTGCTTTGAGCCTGTGAGAAAGATGTGTCTCTGAGTCCTGCCGACGTGGCAAGGAATAAAAAGGTAGGTAGAGTTCCATTTATGGGAAGACGTTAGCCCTTCAGAAGGGCAGAATTGTGAGAAAAGACTCTGGAGGCAAGATAAAACATGATTAGGGGCAAATTTAAACCATGAGGACCCTGTGAGATTATAAATGAGTAAGTTATAAACTCATGGCACAATTTCTTGCCTTTTACAGCAATGCTCAGAAGACTGGGTGAATGTGGATGTGACTCAGGATGTGGGAGGCAGCATAACTAAAGGCCCTAGTGAGATTTGGTGGGAGGCGGGAGAGGGGAGTAAGAGAAAACAGATTAAGGCCAAAAATGTCATTAACTCAAAAGCTAGAAAGGATTGCTTTCTGCTAAAAATGAAAGATGAAAATAGAACCCTATTATACAGTATCAACACCCAGTTTCTACTCTAATTTTCTTGCTTTATAATGGCATTTCTTTTTCCATATTTGCATTGTAGACTGATCTGTCTGGTCACTCGGAAAAGATTTTAGTGATACTTCTGTTATATGCTAATTAAAATGGTTTTCATTGCATATTGCAATGTTTTGAATGATCGAAAGCAGACATTGTGCTAACATATGCAATAAATGGGCATTTTCAAACATTCTCAGACTATGTTCTTTAAATTAGGCCTTTCATATATCTGGACATATTGCAGATAGTATGACAGGACCATGAAGACCTATTAGAATGGAAACTTAGAATTTAAAAGGAATACTGATTTTGAAAAAAAAATACAAAACCTTCCATGGCCCAAAGAACTGACTAAAAATGTTCTATAATGGGCTAAATATTACAAAATGTTCTTTAATTTGATTTATTCTGTTGTATTCTGAATTGGGCTGGATTCTCATCTTCTCCATGCTTTCAGTGGAGCTGATCCAAGCACAGAGTCTTCTTTAACATTGGAAGAGACTTTGCATTTGGATCTCATCCACAAGGATTCAGTTAGATGAAACACTAGTTCTTTGGAATGAAATGTCTGTAATCTTAAATCCTTGACATCTGAAAAAAATCTGGTGGATTTGTGTTGAGATCTGAGTTCAGTGAAGAATACATATTTTGAGTATAGGGGCCTCCTTGTCATTAAACATTTTTTTAAATGAACAGTTGAATGAGGTGCAAGGTATTAGCACAAATATGAATGAAAAAAGCACAGAAATCAGATGTTGATGCTATTTCTTTTTGCCTCCTTGAATGCTGAGTTCAGATTAGTTGAGGCTATTGAAGACAAATATTTGTTGAATTAATGGAGACAGGAGGAAGAATCATTTAGAAAATCAGAGCTTTTTAGAGCCAGAAAGGACCCTCAGATTATGTCACCATTCCTTAGGAATTAAATCAGGAAAACTGTGACTTCAAAAATAACATGATGTGTCTAGGTTTACACACCTTTTGACTGAATAATCCAGGACTATCTGCCAGAACTTTCAGTTTAGTTAGCTAAGTTTCCATTGCACCATGCTGTCTCTTCTAAGTTTCTCTTAACCCAGATATTTTATTAACTGAATGACTTTCCATAGAGAGCATAGATTTTTTTTTTTTTGTAGCAATAGCATTAGGAGTCTAGGGTATAATTACTATGGGATCTCCTTATAGGAATCAGCTGCATTTAAAGTATTCAACTAAATGAGTTTCTAATAGTTCTCTTTGAAAGTGATTCCAGTTTTTAGCGGTCATCATTTTTAAAAAGATTTTAACTTTTTAGAGCAGTTTTAGGTTGACAAAAGAATTTGAGAGGAAAGTAGAGAGATTTTCCATGGGAGCGCCTGGGTGGCTTAGTCGGTTAAGCGTCCGACTTTCGCTTGGGTCATGATCTCGCGGTTCATGAGTTCGAGCCCCGCGTCGGGCTCTGTGCTCACTGCCAGCTCAGAGCCTGGAGCCTGTTTCGGAGTCTGTGACTCCCTCTCTCTCTGACCCTCCCCTGCTCACACTCTCTCTCTCTCTCCTAGAAATAAATAAAAACATTAAAAAAAAAAAAGAAAGATTTTCGATGTATCACTTGTCCCCACACACTTATAGTCTTTCCCGTTATTGACATCGCTCACCAGAACGGTACATTTCTTTTTAGCCAAGGATGAACCAACAGGAACATATCATAATCACCCAATGTCCATAGTTTCCCATAAGGTTCACTCTTGGTGGTGTAAATTATACGGGTTTGGACAGATGTATGATGACGTGTCTCTTATCATTATAATATCATACAGAGTATTTTCAGTGCCCTAAAAATCCTCTGTGGTCTGCCTATTTATACCCCCACCCCCACCCCTTGTTGGCAATCACTCATCTTGTTATTGTCTTCATGGTTTTGTGTTTTTCAGAATGTCATATAGTTGTAGTCATATAGTGTGTAACCTTTTTAGTTTGTCTTCTTTCACTTCATAATGTGCATTAAGGTTCCTCCATGCTCTTAATGGTCTGATAGCTCATTTCTTTTCAGTGCTGAACAATACTCCATTGTTTGGATGTACCAGAGTTTGTTTATCCTTTAATCTATTAAAGGACATCTTGATTGCTTCCCAGTTTTGACAATTAAGAAGAAAGCTACTATGAGCATCCTGTGCAGACTTTTGTGTGGATTTAACTCTTCAATTCCTTTGGGTAAATACCAAGAGTATGACTGCTGGATCATAAGGTAAGAATATGTTAAGTTTTGTAAGAAACTGCTATACTGTCTTCCAAAGTGGCATCAGTAGGTTTGGTCTCATCATGGATCTGCTGTCTACAAGCTGTGTGATGCTAGATTCAGCCTTCTTGACTTATATTCATTGGCTGTAAATGAAGAATGATAAAGTTCTTCTAGCCTACATGAATCTTATAAGATGTTATATTTGAAAGTTCTTGAAAAATGCCTATGTAAACTGATATAACAGTAACTAAAACACCTTTTCCTAATTATTGAGCTCTTCTCTTATGTAGTGTTCCATAGATATGGTGACATATATATATTTTTTCTATATATTTGAAGATTCTCAATCTCATTTTATGCATTTCTCTTCTATCATTTGCATTCTTGTCTAAGTACCTGGAAAATATCTTATCAGAAAGAAATTCAGTGGTATTTCTGCCAGAGACTTAGTATGGGAAATAGTATATGGTAACCTGATTTCAGCATGCTGAGATGCCAAAGAATATTAGAAGTCTATGGAAAATCACAGAGGCTTTGAAGTGTCTGTATCCTGACCACTGAGCCAACGTGACCCCTGAATCAAAATCTTGTCATCTGTGACAATGTGGATGGACCTTGAAGGCATATGCTAAGTTATATAAGTCAGACAGAGGATAAATACTATATGATCTTACTTATGTGTAGAATCTAAAAAGACCACACTCATAGAAGCAAAGATCAGACTTGTGGTTGCAAGAAGTGGAGGTGGAAGGGGTGGAGGGGTAAGGGGTTGGAAGAATTTGGTAAAGGTAGGCAAAACGCACAAATTTCTAGTTATTAGATAATTAAGTTATGGGAAGATAATGTGTAACATGATGACTATCATTAATAATAATGTTTTGTGTATTTGAGAGTTTCTAAGAGTAGATTTTAAAAGTTCTTATCACAAGGAAAAATGTAACTAGATGATGTGATAATGTTAACTAATTGTGATAATTATTTTATAATACATGCATATAAAATCATCCTGTTGAACATCTTAAGCTTATGCAATGTAAGAAGTAAAGGTACTTTCGATTTTGACCATGATATGGCTTAAAAGGAGCATCTAGCCAGAGGGTGGAAGGCTAAACCATGTTTCAATTCTCTTGTAGTTGTTTCAGGGCCACAGGGCAAATGACACAATTCTCTAGGAGTTAAATTACATGATTTTCTTTTGATGTCTTTCACCAGGGCTCTCTACATACCCGCCATCCTGGCAGATGTGTAAAAATCTCCTAAATTCGACCCGAAATACGCACATCGACACAGTCTGACAGGACTCCACATTTAATTAGGCACAGGTTCTCAGTTAACAATCATAAAGGGGCTCACACACTTTACACAGTTAACACTTCGTGTTTACGGCAGTATGAGGTCTCAGGCTTGCCACTGTTTATTTACACAGTGAATACTTTTGAGACCAATTGAAATGAAATGTATATGGAGAAGTATAAAGAAATGCTGTGCACGGGTCTATAAATAATCTCAAGTAGACTTCATGTTCCTCAACGGATAACATCTGAACTCTTAATCTTGACAGAGCTTGGTTTTCTTAGTTCCCCTTTTAAAATTCCATGGAAAATACTCCACAGATTTACAGACAATGTGAATCTGCTTTAGAATACACTGATCTAGAAGAAAATAAAGAAGAAAAAAACCAAATTCCAGGTATGGGCAGACGAACTCTTTTCCAAGGGTGAACAATCAGCCCTGGTTGAGGGGCTTGCCCGTGTCCCATGAGTCTAGAAAGTCCCCCGCCTCTGGAGTTGCTTGAATCATCAACTCCAGACTTGGATGCTAAATGCATTAACGTCTTGTCTTCCTTTTTGCAGTTTCTTTCTTCTTGATCCTGGAAGAAAGCAGTGACCTATGATCTATTACTTTCCAGCTTTTTTGGACCAGTCTCTGGAGTCAGCAGCTCTTCCTCAAATACCACTTCTGGCCTCAGAAGGAAGGAGATGTTCTTTGCAACTAGTGAGGAATAGCTTCTTGAGCAGAGGACTATCACTGCCTTTCACTCTATGTACACATTCAGGAAAATCACATAACACAGTGAAATGGGAATTGTGAGCTGGAAGTTTAAAAATTCATTTATTCCAATTCAATTAAACTGAGGCAAAGAAATGTGTTCATTTGACTTTCACTTTGCAAATGAGGAAGGTAGAGAATTAAAAAAATTTCTTTTCTTCTAATGGGAGTCTTCAAAGGCACTTGACATATGTTAGAGTTAGAAATAAATGCATAAATATGGAAATAGTCTAAAGTAAAATCACACAGTAGAGAAAGTGTCTTTTAAGTGTTTTACTGTTTTTCTCTTTGAAGTCACTATCTGAAATCCTCCTTTCCAAAACACATAATTTATTTGACACCTAGATGTACACTCTGCAGTAATCCGTCTCGGAGCTTAAACTTTTGATAGACAAACAAAAATAGATCAACTAACAAATGCCTATCTGATTCTGCTGTCGTCTTCCCTTCCTTCTTCCAAATAAAAGTGAATCTGCCCAGGTCCCTTTGGATTAGATCATTCCCTTCTGTGTCCTTCTTGGTAACACATTTATATTTTTAAAAATAATTCTTTGACAATGAAAAAAATGAGAATTTAGTGGCTCTAGAAGAGCAGTGGGCTTCCCCAAAGGGGAAGGTTAATGGATTAATAAAAGAATGAATGAATTGGCCAATTCAAAACATATTTATTGGACATCTTCTATGTTCCAGGCACTGGAACTACTAAAATGAACAAATCATATATGGCTCATGGATTCATGACACACAATGTGTAGATGACCAATAATGCCAGGAGAGGCAAAGTATTTCTCTGCCCTGAGTAGCCCATGGAGATTAGAGACAATTGCCTCTTCTCTGACTGGAGAGGCAATTCTCTTGCACTGTGCATCTCATTTGAGGTAGATCATCTCATATCTCTTGTTAGGATCATTTATAAAAATGTTTTAGCCCTTCCCCCCTTGATTTTTCTTACTTGATTTCAGGTTCTTTAGAAACAGGATCTTATTTGTCTTTACATTACTTACAGTAACTATAGCTCCATAGAATACTTTTTAGAAATTTAATGTGTTTTCCTCTGGCTCAGAAGAATGATCAAGAACAAATAGAAGGCAAAACTGTTTTTTTATTTACCTACTTTATTTTTCCATTTTCTTTTTGTAAAATGAGAATACTTAAGTTCTACTCTCTCCGCAAATGTCAATTATACAATACAGTGTTATCAACGACAGTCACCATGTTAGACATCCAGTCTTCAGACCTTATCACAGAAAGCTTGTATCCTTTAACCAACCTCCTCCATTTCCCTCAGTCTTCAGTCCCTGGCAACCACCATTTTACTCTACTTTCTATAGGACTTTCTTAATACTATGCATTATTTGTCTTTGCCTGGCTCATTTCACTTAGCATAATGCGCTCCAGGTTATTGCAAGTAGCAGCATTTCCTTCTTTTGAAGGGTTGAATAATATTCTACTGTGTACCTACGTACCATATTTTCTTCATTCATTCATCTGCGGACTGATCCTTAGGCTGAGATGATCATGTGATTTTTACCCTTCATTTTGTGAATGTGAACCATCATCTCTGCATCCCAGGAGTAAACCCATTTGGTTGTGGTATATGATTCTTTTAATGTATGGTTGTATTTGGTGTGCTAATGTTCTGTTGAGGATTTTTACATCTATATTCATCAGGGATGTTAGCCTATAACTTTTAGAAAAAAAAGTTTATTTTTAATTTGGAAGATCCAGCACCTAAACTGATTCAGTTCAGATTTTAGAAATTCCTAATTAGTTTCAAATGAAAAGTTAGGACTGAATAAACTGAAATGTTCCGTGGTGTATAATTTCCAGACACTACAGAGTTCCTGAATCGTACATATTTAATTCTGATAGTCCTTTTGGTATGACACTAAAAATTTTCAGACTTCAGCCCAGGAATCCTAGACAGAAAAGCTGGTAAATACACAAATGTTGCATTAGTTTGGAGTGCTGAAATCTATTACAGAATGGTACCACCAGAAACATAGGTAAAGTATGAGGTTATTTTCCCCCATAGAGCTGACATTATTTGGTGATAGTAGTGAAAGCTGTCCAAGTAAGCACTGATGTCCATGAGTACAAACACATTTGCATAAGCAGGGCAGCAGTGATTATTAAACTGTTATAAAAATTGCAATTTTACATTGTCCCAGGAAACAGAATTGGAATTTAAATTTCGTAATTTCCACACTGGATTTCACTTATTCTTCACAGTTTTCTCTCATTCCCATAACCACAGCATGTTTCCCATTTTGGAACTGGAGTTGGCGTATCTTGTCCCCTTCCTCTCACTCCCCTCTGCGCAGTCAGCGCAGAGCCCAATGTGGAGCCCAATCCCACAAGCTGTGCGATCGTGACCTGAACGGAAATCCAGTCAGTCACTAACCGACTGAGCCACCCAGGCACCCCTAAAATAAAATTAAAAGTTTTAAAAAAGGAATCAATCATGATATAACAATTATGACCACATAACTGGGAGGCCATATTTTGTCATTTTTGAATAATGCAGAATCTGGGGGCAGATAGAACTGTATCCAAGTCCAGGCCTCACTGTGCTTTGGTTCTACATTTACAATAATGAGTTCTTATAAGGACTGAATACAGTTTATATGTGCAAAACATAGCCTAAAAGGCATTTGAAATAGCTATGATTGGGGATCTCTGGTTGGCTTGATTTCGGCTCAGCTCATCATCTCCTGGTTTATGAAGAGCCTCTCGCCCATCTTCACTACCAGTGCAGCCTGCCTGGCATTCTCTCTCTCCCTCTCTCTCTCCCGGTCATGTACTCAATCTCTCTCTCTCTCTCTCTCAAAATAAATGAAGTTAAAAAAAAAAAAAGAAAGAAATAGCTATGATTACTGGCAATGTGAAAATGAGTCCATGTTGGTTTGTAAAGTGAGGTATATAACTTAAATATCATTTAAATAAAATGGATTTGGACCAAGATCAATCAGAAATGAATGACATGAAATGACACTGTAACAGTATTTGGTGTGCCTTCCTACTGCTCTGAGGATGGAAAAGAAAGCTGTACATAAACTAGAATTGAGTGTATATTTAGGGAATGTTGATGTCACCCTTATTTTGGATGCAGATGATGTATTTAGGAGTACTTTATTAGCAGATCAAGAGATAAGTGTAAAATGGATCTTCAGTGATTGGAGTTTAAGATATTCGTACTGGGAAAATATTCAAAGCATGCTATTCATTAACAACTCACCCCAGCTATCCTTGGAGAATAGTGTGATTTGAAACAGATGCAAACCTGCAGTTAATTCATAATTCCCACAGAGTAGATAGATTTTAATTGCCAAGATATTTTAGTCACCTTTGATTTAATAGCCCTTGGCTTTTCTTTTCTCTGTCAAATTTATTTTTCCAAGGTGGGTCAAAAATTAGCTTTGTGACATCACACTGTGCAGTTTATACTGCAAAGTTTCTAGTAGAGCCTATCCAAAAAGTGTTTATTCAATAAATACTTGTTACAAATGCTGAGAGACTGACTTTAGTCATCATTTATTAATGAGCTCCAGTTTTCCCTGTCATCAGATTCCAATACTAGCAAGTGTCTTTATACACTATATTCATTTAAGTTATGTTTGATGCTTGAAAAATGAATAAACCTTCAGTTAATGTTATAAATTAGATCAAATTTTAATAAAAAAACTGCAAAATTTTCTTAGTCTTTGCAAATGCTGGAATATAAAATCTCTGACAAGTTCTGGAAATTTTGTTGAACAATGAGCAATAAAAGTCAAAGTAGGCCTTTATTTAAAGACAGATAGTTGAACACATACAAAAACTGCCACTGCCTCCCAAAAAATTCTTAAATGACAGGATTTTAAGAAAAGAATGAAGGGGCGCCTGGGTGGCTCAGTCAGTTAAGCGTCTGACTTCGGCTCAGGTCATGATCTCACAGTTCGTTAGTACGAGCCCTGCGTTGGGCTCTGTGCTGACAGCTCAGAGCCTTGAGCCTGAGATTCTGTGTCTTCCTCTGTCTCTGCCCCATCCCGCTCGCACTCTGTCTCTCTCTCCAAAAATAAATAAACATTAAAAAAAATTTTTTTTTAAATTTTTTTACTTTTTTTTTTTTGAGAGATAGAGTGAGACAGAACATGAGCAGGGAGGGTCAGAGAGAGAGGGAGACACAGAATCTGAAGCAGGCTCCAGGCTCTGAGCAAGCATTCAGAACAGAGCCTGACGTGGGACTCGAACCCATGAACCATGAGATCATGACCTGAGCCGAAGCCAGACTCTTAACTGACTGAGCCACTCAGTCGCCCCTGAAAAAAATTTTTTTAAGGGATGACAGTATTAAGTTAAAAAAAGAGATATAAATCAAAATGCATGTAAATCCAAATAGGAGAAGAGACAAGAGCAACAAAATGTTGGAGGCTGGAAGTATGGGCCATAAGCCAGCAGAGTGGCAGTCAAAAAGTAACTGAGTGCACAAGGAATCTCACAAATAGGGGTGAATTGGGGGCTAAAAACAGGAAAGTGGGTTTAAGGTTTGTTTAGGACAGAATCAAGCCTTTAGCACCTCTACCGCTCTATGTAGAAAGAGATCATCTTGCTCCAGAGTGTGATGTGTATTTTTTTTGAGTACACACATGTGCATACATACATTCTTTCTCTGGAGATGGTCAAGGCATAAGGACTCTAGACTGAAGGACAGCTTCAAGGTGAGGACACTTCTCAAAAGGGGGTGGTTGAGTGAATGTTGGAATAGGAAGTCTCCAAACACCTTCCTAGCTCAGCAAGCAGAACTCTGGCAGCCAGGTTTATACCTCCTAGCCAGGATAGGAAGAACCTTCCCTGGGAAATCTGTTCACCCAATGACAAAGGCCTAGTGATACTGTCTTTGGGGTCTTCCCAAATAAAGAACTAATATAGATCACTCATAGTACATTTTAGGATCAGCAAGTCTATTCAGCAGTACTGCTTTGCCAATCAGTTTCTTAGTGCTTCAATTTTAAATTTCCACCAAAACTGCCAGATGTGTGGTAGGCATCTGAGGAAAGCCTTTAGCATTAAAAAAAAAAAAAAAGCTCCAAATGAGCCAACCAACGAGCAGAAACAATTCAGAGGAAAGAAAGAACTATTCAGGGAGAACAAATCTTGAAATCCTTAAGTAAGACATCCTCAGTGGAACCTTTGGGAAAAAAGAAGACACCACCAAGAAAAGACTCTTCAGAGAATAAGAGAGCTCTTGGAAGTTAAGGAATTCTAGAGAGAAATAATTAATGATAATAATTATAATAATAATAATGTAAAAATTTTAAAAACATAATAAAATGGGGAGATAAAGATGAGGAAATCTTTACAAACTGAAAACAAACAATAAAAAATGGAAAACAGGAAAGAGATGATTAAAAAAAATTAACGGACCAGTCCAAGATTTATCTGAATAAAAGGAATTTCAGGAGGAGTAGAAAGGAAGAAATTATCAACAAAATAATTGAAGAAAACGTTCAGGCACAGAAGAATCCGCCATTGTCGACCATAATGAATGAAGACTGCATCCCTAAAGTACATTAAGAATTTTCACAAGTGAGACAAGGTGAAAATCCCAAATTCTTCCAGAAAGGAAAACAAACAAAAAAGAAGAATAGTTTTTATACAAATAACCAAGGATGAAAATAACATTGGACCTCTCAACAGCTCGACTGTCAAACAGAGAATAACGGAAACAGGCCTTCAAAATTCTGAGGCCAAATGGTTTTCAAACTGCAATTCTCTTTCAAATTAATGAACTTATTTTTATTTATTAATTAATAATGCAATTAATACATGCATTTCCAAACATATACATTGCAGGAAATTTAATCTTCCACGGGCCTTTTTTGGTGACGTTACCAGAGTGTGCCACCCCAAATTAAGGAGAGAGAAAGTAAAGAAAACAGGGGCTCGGAAAGAGAAGCAGTATTTGGTGAGCTGGGCTGGTGTGAGGTCCCAAAGATGGCTGCCGCGCAGCTGGGGCAGGTCAGAGGGCACTCGCAGACTCTACCTCGGTAAGATGAAAATCAGAGAACAGCTAATGTGATTAAAATATCAACAGGAGATGATGCAACTATGGAAAGTTCGTGGCTGGAGAAGCAATAAATAGAAGGAATATGAAAATAAAAACCAATTATGAACCCAGGGAAAAGAAAGAAAACAAGCAGGAAAGGGAAATTAATAATAATGCACTGCATCGCTCCATAGTGAATTGTGTTTACATATTTATAATGGTATATGGAGTTAATATTTTACCTAACCAAATCTTTAGTTATTAGAGAGATGGGGCTTGGGGAGTGTGTGTGCGTATTTGGGAGGTGGCACTGGTGGTGGAGGTGACGGCTCTCAATCCTCATCTTCCACAGATGGGGGTTAGTACACACTGCTAACAGCTGAAAAATGAAGACCTCAAAATTTAAGCATTTATATAGAGAAATAAAGGTAAATACCAAAAGGATTAGCTGTTAACACTGGAAATTATTGCGTTTCAAAAGTTGAAAATTTGGTGATGGACTAGCACCTGAGCATCTGATTCCTTAATTAAGCTCTGTAGAAAAATACGCCTCCAAAGTGAAAATGCGACTTTGATGAACTGAAAAATAAACTCAAAAAGAAAAAAAGCCTGCGAGTATATAAAGCATGCAAATTAAATCAATAAAATAGTAACTATGGAAAGCAAATACATAACAAATAAAAGCAGATTGAGGAAGTTCAGCAAGTTCTGAATTATAATTTCAACTCTGATAATTAGCGACCTGCATTGATTTCTTTTTCTTTTTTTCTACACTGATTTCTCCTAATTGAAAAGATAAGGGAACAACTGAAAAGTGGAAAAAGTCTTTCCTGGACACTCCACAACTGGCTAGCCCAGCAATTCTTGAACTTGGTCCTAGAAGTTTTTTACTCTTAGAATATTTTTGAGAATCATGAAGAGCTTTTGTTTCAATGGGTTATATCTATTATATTAATCAGATTAGCAATTAAAACTTAGAAATTTATACATATTTACTTATTAATTCATTTACAAATATGACAACAAATTCACCATATATTTTATGAAAAGTAACTATATTTTTCAATAGAGAGAAGAATAGCATTCTTTTAGGTCTTTTGCAAATCTCTTTAATATCTGGCTTAACAGAAAACAGCTGGATTTTCATATTTGCTTCTGCATTGAAACTGTTGTGTTGAAGTACATGAAGAAAATCTGGCCTTACAAAGATATGTAATCATGTATCCTTTCTAGAGGATTCATGTTCCTCAGGGTTAGTTGAAATGTGGAATTTAAAATGATATCAATTAACTTCTTGAACTCTGTTCCATGAAAACTCACTGGTCTACCATTCAGTTCACGTAGATCTTTTATGCAAACAGGATTTTATCAACATCATGCATTGGCTCCTGAAGTGCAAAGATCCTGAAAATGCTGACACACTTATACAATATGGAAGAAATCAGCCATTCTATCACCACCAATCTCATGAAAAAAGTCTTTGACAAGCTGTCAAACTACTGTGGCAGATAAATTCTAGTGTTTTCTTGGAAGCTCAGAGTTTTCCATTGGCAATAAATACCGTCAGTTGCTCTCCTTGAAGTGACAAGCTCATTTTGTTACATTTGGTTAAATTCTCCCAGATACACATGTTGGGGTAGCCCTGGTTTTCCTGATGTTTGATAGTGCTCAGGGCTGTTGAACTCAGTCAAACAGCTGTGTTTCAGTGTGCAGCAAGAATGTTTTCTGTGTGCCTCCCCTTTGCCACTTACAGTATTAAAGAGACATCTATTCAAGGGTTAAGATTTAATAGAATGAGGAATTTTCCCCACTCTGTTGAGAATGTCCTTAGGTGAAACTGGCAAAACTGGCAGCTGGNCGACTATAAAACTGTTTGGAGACACTGCCCTGACTGGTGCTGAGACACGGGAAGGTTTAGCCACCACTGCTTTCATAGCATCATTGCCAATGTCAACACAATTAAAAAGACCAATAATGTGTTGGTGTTATTATGACCTTTTGGACTTCCAGAAACTGCTTCAGGGACTCGTTCTGAGTGAACTTGTAGGCTCGTGGCAAGTGACGATCACTCCTTCCTTACTCTTCTTTGTTTCTCTAATATATGGTCAAAAATATAATGACTTGACTGAGGATAGTTAAATGAAACACGATGTGGAAAAATGGGGAGTAAATTAATGGGAGACCATGACAAGAGGCAGACCCTCAAAACAACAAATTTAAACTTCTGTATGATACTGCTGTTTACTATTTTCCTGAAAATGTAGCCTCCACACCCCTACTGCTTCCCAAGTGGCACTACATTGGCCTATAGAACAAATCCGCGTTAACACCAAGCCTTGCATTCAAGACTTCCCTGTCTTTATAGCTCCTTTTCCCTGACCCCTAATTAATCACTTGGTTTCTTTCCAACAGCTGATGGTTCTGTCTCCCTGTGGGCAACATCCTTCTACTATTTCCTAACGTCTCTGTTTTCCCTTGTCTTTCGTATCTGGCTAAGATACAAACATTCTTATGATGTGTTTCCTGGTGACCTGACCCTAGTGCCCTGGCCAATGATTTAGGTTAGGTTGAGGTCACATGACTTAAGATTTTATAAGTAGGCAGTCAATCGCTTGCTAATTGACTTATGTGTATTAATCTTATCTCCCTAGATATCAAGCTCCTGGAGTCTGGAAATCATCTTTCTCAAGATGAGACGAAGGAGGAAGGAGACAAATTCAGTGAGTGGCTTGTGAACCAATAATTATTATGTAATCTGTCATCATTTATTTTTCTTGCAGACTCCATAGTGTTAATATGATACAGGCTTACTGTAGGTCTTCAATAAACACTTGTAGATTAATTGAATGCAGAAAGCAAGGGCTGCCATTTGGGAGAAAGATTATCCACAAGGGAGTTAAAAGACTGGATGGATGTGGTAAGTCTGAACAGAGCAAAGCCAAGTAGTGTTTGTAGATCCCACTTTTCCAATTGATTTTCATTATATTTTATTTGTCCACCATAATAGACCCAGGCAAGAGCCGAAATGGAGAATGCAGTCAAAATAAGAAGGCCTTTGGTTTCATAAATAAATTATTTTACATAAACTAGCTCTCTCAATAATAAGATAAAATTTTCACAGAATCGGTCATTTTTGTGTCCTGATGCAAGTCTTCTAACTGAAAAAGTTTCCTTGAGACACTGACTGAACACTGAGATTTGGTCATCAATCACACAAAATAATGCAGCACTTAAAACAAAAAACACCATAGGAACTGTGAAATGGAAATATTTATTGTATGTTTATTATTTGTCAGATACGTGGATACCACTTATTTACTCCTCCCACCAAGTCTTCAAAATAGGTATTTTTATCCTCATTTAGAGAAAAAGTCACTGACACTTAGAAAGGGTAGGAAACTTGACCAGAGTCACAGAATGTCTGTGTGTGGGTTCAAGGGTGGGTACTATTGTCTGAACACATGTTCTTTTCTCTCTATCCAGTAAAGGGATTTCTTCTTTCAATAAGATGTCAAATAGCTTGATGAAAAAGTGGCTAACTAAATGTCGTATAAGCTACTCTGTAAATATTAAATGTGATACTATGGTGCTTCTTGCTAATTGAAATATGCCCTATAGAAAGAAAAAAAACATAAACATTTTTAGATGAGGTGTGCATTTGGATGATGGTAGTTGTTTAGAGGGAGGTGATGCAATCCTTGCTTGCTGCTGACTCAGAAGTGCAAAGCAATGGTAAACATAAATAGATGGTCCCAAGGCCCCATTCCCTTTGTGAGCTATATGATGCCATCTCAACAAATCTACAGTTGTGGCACCGGGTGCCCTTTCCTTACAGTCATTTTACCTTGTTAGTCTAATGAAATAACGAAAACTGAAAAATGACAGAGCTGCTGTAACCTTCAGAAGCAGCCCTGCCTCGGAGACACAGCCATTTGGTGCTCCGAGGGATTACGATTCCTCCGCTAACAGGTGGTGTCAGAAAGCAGAACCTAATCCTCCAGGGGCTGCCTTGGTGTTCAGTTTCGCCTTTCACTGTAGGTGTAATCCATGCCATTAGTTTAATATTTCTCTGTGGGAAAGACAGCAGGAGACAGGATCCTGGAGAATGTCCCGGGATTTCCAATATCTCTAGAGGAAATTATTTATATCTGACGTAGGGCTTTCCCTTTAGAAAATGTCTTTATATAGACATTAGTAGAACTACAGAGTTTGTAGTGTATATGTGTGTACATGTGCAGAAACACATTTGTTTTGAGTATAACATCTCTTTACACACCCACTGCATATGCCAAAAAGTATGAAGTCTTGTGACTGGAGAATGCAATGTTCCTCAGGCTAAGTTCAGGGAGGATGAACTTCTGTCTGTTTGCTGCCGTACATTAAAGGGTAAGAAACAAGTTAGCAAAATTCGCTATATGAATACATTCTGTAGTATCATGGCATAACAAATTGATTTCGACAAGAACAAAATAGCTGAGGATGGAAAAAATGTTCTGTGCCCAGCTATTAATCCAAGTATGGGATAGGATTGCTACCTTTTGTCTGAGTTTCCCAAGATGTTAGTCAAGGGGACCCAGTGTAACGTAGGCAGTCTCCATAGCAACTGCTAGCATGACCAGCTCAACCTGGAATCCCACATCATTTTGCAAATGTCTGTGTTGGCAGGACCACGTATCTAGATGGCCTTGCCTAACCCACCTTCCCATCCCTTCCTCACTTTTTTTAACCTTGCTTCCACTTTCTGTTCCTGGCTACATAAAAATAAATAAATAAATAAATAAATAAATAAATAAATAAATAAATAAATAAATAAATAAATCAGACTTCTTCCCAGTGGCCTTTGAACTTTCAGTGTTTGGGGATACAGAAAGACAAGATCCACATGAGTACCCAGAGTTGGGTTTTCGAAAATTACTTTGGAGAGAGGTGAAGGTGTGACAATTCTAAGCCCTATTCCTAGTCAGTACTTCAGTACTTCTGCCATGCTTCTCTAATCCTTCATTCTCTGAGTTGGATCTAGGATAAAGCTAATGAAGTGTAACCTCAGGGTCCCCTAGAGGCTAGCAATCTATTCACAGGGTCATATGGTTTCATAACATTAGCAAGGGTAAGGTATACTAGCTGTAGTTGGTTAATACTGAAAATCTTTCCATTTCAACTTGCCCTTCTGCATACTTTCACTTGTGTCAGGTAATACTGGCATGGCTATGAGCCCACTTTGCACTTTCATTTCTAGGAGAAGCAGAGTTGGATGTACATTCATTTTGGGTTTGGTAGGATGTATTTATGTGGTTCACAGTCACTCCTGTACGTGGGTGAATGAACTTCCAGTAATTGATGCCTTTAGAAATAGTGCATTGACTTTCTTTTTGTCAGNGCCCCAGCAAACATGGATCTTTCCCTGATTTTCTTTTTTATGTCTCTTGGTGTTTGCCTTATGTTAATATTTTATTCTATATAGATAGAGGATTTCCTGTTGTTAAATGTATGATTGTGGAATCCCTATTATACTTTTAAAACTTTAGTTCAGGATAATGCTCTATTCAGGTTTGTGCATAGCCTCTATATGTTCTCAGGTCATACTGTATTTAGTTATGAAATGACAATGTCAAATTACAATATAAATCACTAAAATTGAATGTACCTTTGATTACCTAAATTCACTATACTATTTTTTCATTGTACTTTATAAATTTTTGTGATAAAGGCTTGAGATATGAATATTTTACACATGGCTTGATGGCCTATGTTTTTACTAATTGCAATAAGTGTCATCAATGAAAGCAATGTGTTAGGGAGTACATACCTATTGTTTACCTGTTGGGTTCAGTCACTTCAAGTGAGTATACTAAGAAGTTATTCCTATTTATTGTTTACTCCATAAACTTAATGTCACTGAATTATTTTACAGTGTAGGGAATAGCCATCCTTAACTATGAACGTTCATGTAAGATTTTTCATTTGCAGTAGTTTGCATCAAAGCCAAAGACGGAGATTAAATCATTTAATCTTTGAGCTTTTGTGTTTTTCTTTGAAACCGGGGGACATTTTTTCCTTTTCTATTTCAGCATCAAACTTTAAAGTATTAGTTAAAGATTCTGAGAAATATAAATACACAACATCCTTCAAAAGAAAATGTAGATTAGTTTTATCACAGGTTACAAATTTAATTGAGGACCTCTGTTTCTGGCCAAGTAGAAAAGAGGGGACTGTATTTGTGCTCCTGCCTGAAACAACCAAACCCCCAAACCAAAATCAGACCAAACAAAACAGACAAAATATTTGAAACTGTGCTTTTCAAGACAACGGACTCAAGGAAACAAATGACACTGCCCCTTGAGAGATGAAAAACGAGCAAGGTGAACCTTGTGATTGCCCCCAGGTTACTGCTTTGAGAGTTTCTAGGTTGCACTGCAGGGAGAGAGAGCACAGGTGGAGCCCAATGGACCTCCTGAATTGAAGAAATAAAACCGAAAGTCTGGAGAGATCAAGGTAGTTAGAGTTCTCAAAACAGAGTCTATCAGAGGAGAGAGAGCAGCGCAGAGAGAGAATTTCAGATGTCTTTAGCATTCAGCTGTGTACTGATTAGAGAATTCATCTGAAGAAACTATCCAGGGCCATGAAAAGAATGATCTAAATGGATTAGAGGCCCCAAAGAATCAAACTGCTTCCATGCAACTTAACTACTCCCCAGAAAAAGCCCAAGAATTTTTAAAGCATTATAGAATTATCCAGTGCCCGACAAGGTAAATTTCACAATATCTGGCATCCAATCCAAGATTATCAGGAATGAAAAGAATTAGGAAACTATAACCCACAATGAAGAGGAAAAGCAATTAATCAAAACCAACTAAGAATGGACACAAATGATAAAATTAGCAGAGAAGTACATTAAAAAGTTATTCTAGCTACATGTTCAGAAAGTTGAGACATCAAAAATATAAAAAGACCCAAACCAACTTCTAGAAATGGAAACTACAATATCTGAGATTAAAAATACACTGGATGAGGATTAATGGAAGATTATATATTGCAGAAGAAAAGATTAATGAACTTGAAGACATAGTGATAGATAAAAACTACAATCGACACTTGAACAACACAGGGATTAAAGGTTCTGACCCCTTGTATAGTCAAAAATCCACACATAGCTTCTGGATCTTCAAAAACTTTACTAGTAACCTACTGTAAACCAGAAAGAAGCTTTACCAATAACAGAAGCAGTTGATCAAAACATATTTTTGTATGTTATATGTATCATATACTATATCCTTACAACATATCTAGAGAAAAGAAAATGCTGTTAAGGCTAATTAAGAAGAGAAAATACATTTACAGTAGCATACTGTGTTTATTAAAAAAAATGCATATGTAAGTGGACCTGTGCCATTCAAACTTGTGTTGTCCAAGAGTCACCTGAAAAAAGAACTTAAAAATGAATAGAGCATCAGGGAACTGAGGAATAACTTCATCTGGTCTAATATATCTACAGTTGAAATCCCCAAAGGAGGGGCCAGAGCAGAAAAAAATATTGGAAAAAAACATAATGGCCTACATTTCCCAAATTTGGTGAAACTATAAACCAACAGACCTGAGAATTTCAGTGAACACCAAGCAGAGAAATATGAGAAAATCGCATCAAAGATCATCATAATTGAGTTGCTCAAAAGCAGTGAGGAAATAAAAAAATATGAAAGCAGCAAGATAAGAGACCTGTGTACAAAGAAACAAAGGAAAGGATAGGAGCAGATCTCCCTTCTGAAAGAGGGCAAGTGAGAAGACGGTGGAACATCTTTAAACTATTAAAAGAAAAAAAAAGGCCAGCCTCAACTTCTATACCCAGCAAAATAATCTTTCAGGAATAAAGCAAAATAAAGACATTTTAAGATATAGAAATGTATAGCCGAAAGAATTCATCACCAGCCAATCTACACTGTTAAGAAATGTTAAAGGAAATTCTCCAAGTGAAAGGAAAATGAGAGTAGATGGAACTATGCCTCTAGACAAAAGTGTACAGCACCAGAAATGGTAACTAGACGAGTACATATTTGAGGCTTTTTTTCTTATTATTTGAATAACCTGAAGAGATAAGTCATGGTTTAAACAAAAATAATGTATTATAGTGTTTATCACATATGTATACATATAATATGTAACAATAATGTATAAAGGCCAGAGGCATAAATGTACACTATTTTAGTACACTATTTTAAAGCTCTTATTCCATACATGAAGTTGTATACTGTCACTTGAAGATAGATTGTAATAAGTTAAAAATGTATACTAGAAGTGTTAAAGCAAACACTAAAATAACAACAAAGAATTATAGCTACAATCCAACAAAGCAGTTATGTAAAATGTATTCATAAAAATTTCTTATTCCAAAAGAGGGCAGAAAAAGAAGTAGAGTAGAATAGGTATAAAATAGTTAGATGATGGACTTAAACCTAACCATATCGATAATTGCATTAAGTGTAGATGGTTTAAACAATCCATTAATAGGACAATATTGTCAGATTGGATGAAAAAGCAGCTGTATGCTATCTATAATAAAGATACTTTAAATATGAAGTTAGATTAAAATAAATTTTAAAAACAGATTAAAAATAAATGGATGCAAAATGGTCTACCATGCTAACACTAATCAAAAGAAAGCTAGAGAAGGTTCCAGATGGAAAAGAAGAAGTAGCATTGTCTTTATTCTCTTTATTCTCAAATGACATAATTGTCTACGCAGAAAATCTGACAGAATCTATTAAAAGGCACTTAGAACTGACACATGAGGTTAGAAAGATTACAGAATGCAAGATGAATATATAAAATCAATTTTACCTTTATATAGTAGAAACAAACATTTGTAAATTGAAATTAAAAGGTGATATCAAAACAATAACAAAAATATGAGATAGTTAGGAATAAAACTAACAAAAGGTACATAAATATGTACACTATACACTATAGAACATTGCTGACATAAATTAAAGAAGACTTAAGTAAATGGAGAGACCTCTTGTTTAGGGGTTGAAATACTCAATATTGTTAAAATGACAACTATCTTTAAGTGGATATGCTGATTCAATTCAATTTCAATAAAAACCCAAACAGGCTATTTTTTGTAGATACTTAGCTGAGTCTAAAGTTCAAATGAAAATGAAAAAAAACAAAATAGCCAAAACAATTTTGAAAAAGAACAATGTTGGTAGGTGAACACTTTCTGATATTAAAATCTTTTAGGACTTTATTGTAATCAAGATAGTGTAGGGGTGCCTGGGTGACTCATTCAGTTAAGCATCCCACTCTTGATTTTGACTTGGCTCATGATCTCACAGTTTGTGAGATCAAGCCCGCACTGGGCTCTGTGCTGACAGCATGGAGCTTGCTTGGGATTCTCTCTCTGTCTCTCTGTCTCTCTCTGTTTCTGCTCTTCCTTCCCTCCCTCTCTCTCTGTCAAAATAGGTAAATAAACTTAAAAAAAAATAGTGTGGTATAGCTTCAAGATAGACAAATTAAACAAAGAAAAAGAATGAATTGTCCAGAAATAGATCCACACATGTATAAAACTCACACATGATTTTTGACAAGCATGTAAAGGCAATTCAGTAGAGAAAGGACGAACTATTCAGCAAAAGGTGCTGGAAAAACTAAATATCCATATTTGAAAAATTGAACTTTGATCCATACTTTGCACTGTGTGCAAAAATTTGCTTGTAATAAATATAAATGTAAAGCTTAAAATAAAAACTCCTTTAAGAAAACAGAGGAAATCTTTGTGATTGTACACCAGGCAAAGATTTCTTAGATATGACATCCAAGGTAAAATGTATGTAAAAAGCCTGATAAATTGGATTCTATCATAAAAATGTTAAATGTCTGCTCTTCAAAATAAACTGTGAAAGATAGTATTTAAAAAATGAAAAGAGAAGCCACGGACTTGGAAACAATATTTGTAGAACAGATATCAGATAAGGGACTTGTATCCAGACTCAGTATATCTGAAAATCTCAAAATTCATTAATAAGAAAATGACCTGATACATGGGCAAAAGAGCTGAGTCACCACTTCATTAAAGAAGATACACAGATGGCAAATAAGCACATGAAAAGATACTCAACATCAGCAGTCCTTAGGGAAATGTAAATTAAGGTCATAATAATACTGCTGCATACCTATTGAAATGCTAAAAAGGGTGACCATATCAAGTGTCAGCAACTGGAACTATTTCACTGTTGGTGGAAATGCAAAATGGTACATCCACTTTAAAAACCAGTTTGGGGGCGCCTGGGTGGCTCAGTCGTTAAGAGTCCGACTTCGGCTCAGGTCATGATCGCATGGTTCATGGGTATGAGCCCCTCGTTGGGCTCTGTGCTGACAGCTAGCTCAGAGTCTGGAGCCTGTTTCGGATTCTGTGTCTCCCTCTCTCTCTGACCCTCCCCTGTTCACGCTGCCTGTCTCTCTCTCAGAAATAAATAAAACATTAGAAAAAATTTAAAAACCAGCTTGGCAGTTAAAATTAAAAAGCTAAACGTGTACCTAACATTTGATCCAGTCACTCCATTTCTAGGCTTTAACCAAGTGAAAAGAAAGTATTCTTATATCTAGACTTGCACAAACATGTTTGTAGTAGCTCTATTTGTAACTACCCAAATGCACAACAAAGTAAACGGACAACAAATTGCGGTAGAGCCACACAGTGGAATACTACCTAGTCAGGGAAAAAAAAACCCCAAAAACGACTGAACATAAGGATACATTGTTTACATTGAACGAAAGGATACATATAACAACATGGGTGAATATCAAAATAATCATCTGAGTTAAAATCAGACATACTTAATGTTTCCATTTATACAATACTCTAGAAAATGCACTGAGTGGTAGAGGGATTCCCAAGGGCCAGAGGAAGCTTCTGAGGGTGATGGGTAACTCACTGTCTTGATTGTGGTGATATATGTCAAAATTATACATTTTAACTACGCATAGTTTACTGTATAACAATTATACCTCACTAAAGCTTTTATAAGAATGCGATTGAAAATGTGTGTCACAAAAATAAACTCAAAATGGATAAAGGACCTGAACGTGAGACAGGAAACTATCAACACCCTAGAGGAGAAAGCAGGAAACAATCTCCTTGACCTCCACCGAAGCAACTTCTTACTTGACACATCCCCAAAAGCAAGGGAATCAAGAGCAAAAATAAACGACTGGGACCTCATCAAGATTAAAAGCTTCTGCACAGCAAAGGAAACAACCCACAAAACTAATAGGCAACCAACGGAATGGGAAAAGATAGTTGCAAATGACATATCAGATAAAGGGTTAATATCCAGAATCTATAAGGAACTCACCAAACTACACGCCCGAAAAACAAACAACCCAGTGAAGAAATGGGCAGAAGATATGAACAGACACTTCTCCAAAGAGGACATCCAGATGGCCAACAGACACATGAAACGATGTTCAGCATCCCTCCTCATCAGGGAAATACAAATCAAAACCACACTGAGATACCACCTCACGCCAGTCAGAGTGGCTAAAATGAGCAAATCAGAGAACTCTAGATGCTGGCGAGGATGTGGAGAAACGGGCACCCTCCTACACTGTTGGTGGGAATGTAAACTGGTACAGCCCCTCTGGAAAACAGTGTGGAGGTTCCTCAGGAAACTAACAACAGAACTCCCCTATGACCCAGCAATAGCACTGCTAGGAATTTACCCAAGGGATACAGGAGTGCTGATGCATAGGGGCACATGTACCCCAATGTTCATAGCAGCACTCTCCACAATAGCTAAAACATGGAAAGAGCCTAAGTGTCCATCAACAGATGAATGGATCAAGAAGATGTGGTTTATCTATACCATGGAATACTACATGGCAATGAGAAACAATGAAATCTGGCCATGTGTAGCAACGTGGATGGACCTTGAGGGTGTTATGCTGAGCGAAATAAGTCAGGCAGAGAAGGACAAATATCATATGTTTGCACATATAGGAGGATTAGGAGGAACTTGACGGAGGAACAAGGGGGAGAAGAAGGGGGGAAATGGTGGGGGAAAGGGAGAGAGGCAAACCATGAGAGACTCTTGAATGCTGACAAAAACTGAGGACTGATGGATGTGGGGGGGGGAGGGGGGAGGGGCATGGAGGAGGGCACTTGTGGAGATGAGCACTCGGTGTTATATGGAAACCAACTTGACAATAAACTGTAAAAAAACAACAAACAAACAAATAAATAAAATGTGTGTCAATTCTGTATTGGCTGCTGTTTGCCTCCCACTAGCTTCTTGGTGGTCATGTTGACTTCTGATCCATTATGTTCTTACAATTTGGTTGGAAATCTTGTGTTCTTCAGATGCTTCAAGTTGCAGATAGATGTACAGATGGAGATGCATATTTGATTTTCATTGAAATACTAGCACGGGGCTTGGTGTTTGAGGTCCCTGATACTCTCTTTTTAAAGCTAAATTAATTAGGATATGAAAGTTTTGTGAATAAGTTTCAGAAAGTTGAGGAAACCCTAGCAAAGGACAAATACGGCTCATTTTAATAGAAGGCCTGAGACACTGATTGTTCAGACAGCAATACTCTACTGAGGGAATTGCATTCTATACCAGGGATCTTCAAAGTGTCTTCCTGGAGAAGTTAATGTAGTACTGACAATTCTGTGTTATAGTTTCACTTCTTCATTTATTACCACCAATAAAGTCATTCCAAAAAAGACAGTGTCAGGTAACCTAAGTAACCATGTATTTGTAGGTCACGTGCCACATTGTTTTTGAGTGAGTACATTAGTAAAATGTACATGGATGTGATCATCTGCATACAATACTATGTAAAATTCCTTAATCATTATTATTTTGAGCTAAGTGACCCATACCCTATGCACATGCAAGTAATGAATCTTATGATTTAAGCAGGAAACAGTGCTTAATATAGGAGATACCTGGCCTATCTAGGTTAAACACCTACAGATTACCAATTACATTCATATAATATTCCAACACTTGGAACACTCTTAATACATTATCATTAATTTTAATATAGAACCAGTACACCTAAAAAAGTAAAGAAGAATCAGTGTGCCTATAAAAGACACATCCAGGTTTTTTTAATTGGAATTTCACGTGAATGTATTTTTCTTCTTCGTGTGAAAAAAATTCTGATTCTATTCCATAATATTCTAATTGTGTTCAGCTTAAAAAGTGGCATTCCTTATGAGCAAGCAGAATCAACTCGTGGTAGAGGGAACATTGGATAAGGAATTCCATAGATTGGTGTTCTGTTCTAAAAGGTGGGTAGCCTTGAAGAAGTTTCATCACCTATCGAGTGAGAGCTGTTTGAATTAACTGATTTCCAAGATCCCTCCCAGGGTTACATACCTGATTAGGACGTATCTTTAGAGAAGGATTCAGGCCAGTTTCATATCTGGCATTTATGGTAGTCTCTGCCCTGCAGTGAACTTTTTAGGGGTGCTACCTATGTCCTCAAGTTCCACTACCAATTAGTTTTCAGTTTTCTAATTGAAGAATTTGAATTATTGATTGTGTTTGAGCACTGAGGAAATAATGAAGCCAAATGCAAGTGCTGGGTTCAGCATCAATTCTCAAGTTCCTGAGACATTCTGACTGCCAGAATCAGGCATCTACGTCAGCATCACCACTCAGAATTGGCTGATTCCAGAAGGGAGTCTAATTACACCCACAGGGCCCCATGAGAATTTTGGCACCTTTTGATCCAAGATGTAACTGATGCTGAAGTAATGATAAATAAGCTTATTCTTTCCTTTCTCTTGTTTTCTCTAGTTTTAATTATAGCTGGAATATTCCAACAGATTTATTAGGAGATTTTTATTTTCTATTTTAAAAAGATGTTTGTGTTCTGGTGTATTCAGACAGATCTTTTACACTGAACATAGTTTATTGAAGAATTTCTGGCAATAGCTGATGAGGCAATTGAGTCTGTCGCTCTGGTGTGTTCCCATCACTTTAACCGTCTATAAAGTAATAGAGTCAATCAGTAGCACTGGAACAATAACGAAAGTAGTTGGCACTACTTGACACATAAGACATACAATGACTTTTCTAAATCTTATTTTTCTGCATTCTATATAATCAGACACACCACCTTAAAGAATTAAGTCTTCTCCAGCAGCTGACAAACTATGTCCCTATGTCAACAAAGGAGAGACACTGATAACATCTAGTTTATTTTATCTCCTGGTGGACTTTACCTTTGACTAATGATTATAGAGAGTTAAAAGTCAATTTTCTTACAGTTGTGAGGTAATCTCCCATAACTCTTGTTTCGTATAGACAAGACCCTGTTTTTCTTGGTGGATTGGTTGTATGGGATCTCATCAATTCATTAATGTTGACTAAAAACCCTAAATATTTCAGGCAAGCAGCCAAATAAGGTGACTGGGTGGGTAACCATTAAATTAAGCATTTCTCTTACCAAAGTGTCTAGGCTGGCACACACACTGAGGTACGAGGAGGGAGATGATCTGAAAAAAGGAGTTTTGTTGTGATAACACAGCTGACTAATTCTCAACTTGCCTTAATGGTAAAATAAAACGATGTATCTTTCCTTTGAATCATAGAGTCTTTAATTTTGTATTAAAGTTAGTCACCAGCCTTTGGAAGTGAATCTATCAAAATAGTGCTAAAGTGTGGGCATGCAGAGCTAGGACTAGGGTGAGGCAAGTAAGCTGCTTCCCTCAAGTCAAAATTGAAGAGGGAGCAAAAGCTTCAGTAATTGAGATAAACAACATTTTTAAAAGATACTAAAAAGAAACCCTAAACCCAAACCAAACACCAAGTCCATATAAAAAAATCCATGATGAATCAAAATATCAAAGCTTTAATAAAGATAAGACCAATATTATTTGGATTTTTCTCCCCTTTGGTTTGAGCTTAGTATACATAACTCCACACAGTATCATTGCTGACACCATTTATATTTAAAACTTTGACATTTTGTTCATCCTGGATTTTTTTGCGCTAATTTTGATTCTTTAAAATATTGCATTAAAATATTATTTATCTTGATTACTCAGGTTTTTGGCACCCTCTTAAATGTTGTACCAGAGGTGGTCTTGTCTTGCCCTTGTCCCAGCCCTGGCTTTCTACTACGATGCCCAAGGTCAGAGACTGAAATTCCAAGGTCACACAGTCATTAAGTGCTGAAGTCTGGATTTAATATCAGGCCTCATCAGGCCTTCTGTTGAGGACTGTGGTCTAATACTTCCTAAAGTGGCTGTGCAGTCTAACAGCTCTGGAGAAACCAGCTTTGTTTCTTGCCAGACTGGGATAGTAAATCCAGAGCTAACAATCTCAGAGATGAGACTGAACTTTGACAGAGATACAGGAATGAATTAAGGGCCAATTATGTCATGTAGGAGGAATGTTTACATTTTTTGTTATTGTTATTGGACAGGATTCAATCCTAAAAAGACAATAAAGGGAACTGGTCATGCAAAAAGGTAACATCTAAGGAGTAATTTCTCAGAAAAGGACCTAGCTTTGTATAGCCTAATGACGAAACAATAACCTCTAACATAGTCCTCATGCTTTTTTGATAGTCCTCACCTGTGCATTTATTTCATGCAAGCAAGAGCTCTGGGACACAAAAGTAAGCCCTTGGAACAGGAAGGGGTGCTTTTCCTCTGAGATAAGACAGAAGGTGTCAATGGATAAAAATAAGGGAAAATGTCTACTTGCAGAACAAAAAAGAAATACCAGATTATTTGCAGATAGAACTAGTAAAGTGGCTCCAGACAGCCAGCTCAGAAGTCAGTGAAGTAGAGCACTGTAACTACTGGTGGGAAGGTGGGGGTCATGAGAATGTGGAAGGCGAGGGCAAAGAGGTGGACAGTTTTGGAAGGCTCTTTGTGGTAAATGTGGTTAAGAGTTACTCTAATTTTTTCACAAAAAATAAGGCCACAGGTCATACTCTAGTGGAAACAAATCTGGGATTACATAGTGGAAGAGAATATGAACCTAAGATTTACTTAACTGAAACTTAGTTTTCAATAACTTTCATTGGAAATTTCCTAAAGGGTAATTCCATTCAGTGTGTTGTTCCCTTTATATTATTAACATGTTGTTCATTCCAGCTGCCATCACAGTAAGATTGTTAATTAAAAACAATAAGATTATACAGAAGTAGAATGAATAACAACATTAGAGTCTGGGTGGTATGTGCTACACTGGGAAAAAAGAGCAAATAACAAAATCACTTCTGTAAAATCATAGAGCATTATCAATGGTAAACCCAAGAAAGAAAGGCTATTTTCCCAAAGTAAGAAGAAAAAAATAATCAAATTGCTATGTGTCCCATGGAAGTAACTTTTAAAAACATTTATTCCAACTCCCTATAGCAAACAACCACACACCTTATAGAAATGAATTCTCTAGAGAAAACAGAAAGGAGAAAACCTATGAGCTCAATGATGTACACCAGCTAATCCATCAAGGCAAGCATGAAAGCTGAACTCGAAATCTGTATTCATAGATTACTCACTATGACTTACTGGGGCTAGCAACAGAATTGGCTGTGTTCTCTCTGCACCTTAGTATAGCTCCTCCGCCCCTCCTCCCAAACGTAGTGTTTTTCCAATCTTGTCAATGGATCTGCCTTCCCTTTCTCGACTGAACTTCCTGCTTTCATCTAGGGAATGTAATGCAGCCTTTGTGACAGTTGGTCACATTACTAACATCACCCTTCCATATTTTCTGTTCAGATGTCAGGCAAGCCACAAACTCTGGAGAATAATAGCTTTGGTTTGGTTTGGTTACGATTCTTTTTTTTTTTTTTTTTTTTAAGAAACCGTGAAACCACACAAGTCCTCAGTCCCAAAGGCTGCCAAGCCTCCCTGGTTGACCTAGTTAGTATCGTCGTGGAAACCGGGATGGGTGAAAGTTAAAGAATACAACTCTAATTAAAATATTCAGATGGCTTTCAAAAATTTTAAACTGAACTCCTTGGAGTAAAAACAACTAAGTATTTGGGTGTGATAAAATATCAGAAATTATAACAATTTTTTTCTTAAAATTTCAGGTGTCCCAACTGGAACTAAATTGAGTTCAATTAATTGAGGTTTATTAAGCTCTGCTAGTTCTTTTTCCATTTGTTTGCAGTATTTTATTTTTAAAACAACTACATAATCAATATCTCAGAAGAGAATACATAAGACTACTTGTATAATTACTGAATACTTGGTAAGGTTTTTTAGTTCTGTTTCTGATGTATATTTCTGAGTATAGTGCTACATGGTTTCCTTGTTCAGTCTCAGTACTCATCTAATAAACAATCAACAGATTTATATTTAAAATATTTATACAAAATTTCCAAATAAATTATTCTGTCTCTATTTATAGTAGGCATCAAAATCAATCTTTGGTTTATAGTGGATCTTTCTTATTTTTCTTCACAAAGTCATGCAAAGCCAGGATCTCTTCTTTAAGTGAATTTTAAAAACATTCCTGGCAGCGTCAATATCAAAATAAATAGAAGTTCCATTCCTGAAAACTAACATGGAACTGAGTCGGCTATAAAAGTGATGTTGTCGCAACTTATTTCAACAAAGAGGAGTTCTAAAATTAAAAACATGTTTCTTCTGTCATGTGTCATACAAGGAAAAAAATGGAAATAAAGGAAAACTCAGTGTGTTCCTAATTTAGATTCCTCTTCTTTACTATAAACATAACTTTCTCCAACAACGACACACAAATATGTTGTGCTACTCTTGAGTATTGAAGGAATTTCTTTTTTCAAGTATGGTTCCCACCATTTGGACACAACATTAAAAAATAAAGTTATAAACACGAGTGCTAATGAGAGCTGGGTCTACTATTTACACGGATGTTTCTTGAATGGGGTTTTGGCCCTAAAACCAGAGCATCATGAAACATATTTCTTTGAGAAATTACAGTTTGGGATGTTAGGTCTGAATGCCAAGTTTTTAGATATTTTGACTAATTCACAAACTATTAAATTACCTTGTTAATGATATTAACAATTTCTAAATCATAAACTTATGGTTACCTATGTGTATGTTCTATATAAAATATCTTATAATTTTAGCTATTAGATTTATGGAATATTCACAATGAAAACGAATCAGGCACATACTAAATCCATGTAAGCACATCTATGTTTTTTGGAATAACTGAGCTGAGTAAACAACTTATTTTAAAAAAATAAAATATCCAAGAATTCAAGATCATCATTTCTTGAGCGCAAGTCATGAATCTTTGTATACATGTGGTATTAAATTCAAAGAGCAAGAAGCTGAAGGTGTGTGGTCTGAAGAGCGTAGGGTGTTGGCTTATTCATTTTTTTATGGCTTCTTCACTCCATGACCCTTGGCAAAGCAATTCTCTTTCTTTTAGTTTGCTCACCTAAACAATGGGTAGAAAAGCACTTGCTATGCTACTGTTTAGCCTAAACAATGCTTCTGGTTGCTATGTCATATTTCCCAATTATTTTGTTTTTATTTGTTTCCAACCTTTCTCCACCCAAGTTCTGAGATCTCAAATTCACTGATGGTAAAAGAAATGAAATTGGAATTCTTAACAGATGTTCCACCATAAATTCTTATGGGCTTCAGCCGAATGCATGGCAAGCTTTACGGCTGCTTATGAGGGTTAATGAGATTAACATCTATGAAAGGCTCTTGGGAGGAAACAGCAGGTTAATCCACATGCTGAACTCACAGAGGCACATTATATCCCCCGGTTTCCCAAACTGTGACCTACTAATTACTTTCATTAGAATTACCTGTGAGTTTACTTAAACTGTAGATTACAAGAAGATTTGGTAGACAATAATGAATCAGAAGTCCTAGAGCAGAGATTGTAAACCTGCATTCTTAAAAAAAATCTCAAGATTGGGGGTTTTGTGAATCTCATTTGAGACTTTTATGCCTCAGACTTTCTTTACACAATAGGGCATGGAGAACAAGCTTGAGCCGAATGTCACAGCTGAAATCAGGGCGGCTGCTATCATTCACGGTTACTGTTCTCAGCTTCCTCCTTCCCCTGGTTAGACTGCTAGTTTACAGCTCCCATGGAGATACTCAACCGAAACCATTTGTAAGTGATGGTAGCAACTGTTTACTAGAGCGATGCTATCCAGAATATAACAAATAGTACACATTGAGACCCATAAGAAAGATAGGGATTGAAAGGGAACAATCTTCACACTTAGGTAGGAATTCATCTGGCATTTGGCACTTTGGAGACTAGAAGATCTTCTCCCTCCTGTTCAGACACTTGTTGTGAGGGCATTCCTCGAAAACCGTCAGGGACGAGAGATGAATTCCCTAGGCCACAGCTGCCAGATTCCACGTACAATGACATCCATGCCCAATTCTCTCTGCCACTACTGCCTGTGGAGAAACTTTGAGATTTGTAGAGAAGTCTACAAATTAAATTGTGGGAAAGCAATCGAAGGCCGTAACATCAACTTTGCAGTAGGATCCCAACTACCCCAGAATTGATTAATTTATGTTTAGATTTCTCAATTCATTCAACAAATATTTGAGGACAGATGTGCATTGGAAGAAGCACAACTCAAGAGTGAAACTAAGCCAAACCCTTTCTCAGTATTACTCTCAGATTCGTCATGTACTGTAAGAGAATCATGATTATGCCGAATCGTGGGTATCTGTGAGGATGAAGTGATATCTGGGGTGAAGGCACCTTACAAATAAATTCTAATGCCTGAGCAAGCATTCTTTTTCCCTTGTGCAAGATGCTGCAGTAAAGGTTATAGAAATGCAAGGATGTTGAAGACAGGTGTGGTCCCCCCGTCCCCCAAGGGTAACTGCAATGTCATAAGGTGTTGACATCTACTTGGGCAGCTATAGTGTGAATGTCATGGGAGTGGACGAAATGCTGAAGGATTTTGTTCTGAAGGATTTCTGAAGGATTTTGTCCGGGATCACCTGGAAAGTTTTGTTGCAGTGCATAATGGCATTATCATTTGGGCTCTGAAGTGTGGTTAGGATCTCAAATGACAAGTTCTGAAGGATTTTGTCCAGGATCACCTGGAAAGTTTTGTTGCAGTGCATAATGGCATATCATTTGGGCTCTGAAGTGTGGTTAGGATCTCAAATGACAAGTAACTAGAAGGGCATTTCTCGGAAAGGGGAGGACATGAGGAACAGTGTAGACTTTCAAGGATGGAAGATGTACTTGGGAGAAGACATACTTTGCCTTCAAATCCATCTCTACCTTGGGACCATCCTCGTCCATATGGTAGTACAAAGGGCAACTATAAAAGTAGAGTAGCTAGTGTCAGCCATACATGCTTGTTGTTCTTCACGAGACTCAAAGAAACCTAAGCCAGTATGCCTCTAAAAATGGAGATTGCTGTCCAAGATGCCTGAAATTTGGGCAACTGTAAAACATTATGAAAAGTTCATGTCAATGCTAAAATATTTCACAGTAATACGTATGTAAGGATGGAACATGAATAGATAAGTTAGGCTTTTGTTAAATCTCTCTTCTTAGCCTATTGAAAATAAAAATTGTTTGAATTTTCACAAGCTTTCTCTTCATACCAATCATCAACAAATATTTTCACTTGTTGGAATGCTACATCAAGATATAAGTTCTTGTTTAAACAACTGATAACTCTCTTTGACAAAACGTGTATGGAGACACTTGTCTCAACTTGTTAATTACTACTATATACATAATTTTCTAAGCAAAGTTTGTTGTAAAGTATTCAAGATATTGTCTATATTATATAAATATCTGCATTTAAAAACTTGAAATAAAGGAGGGGATAGCCTGCTAGTTAAGAGCATGAACTCTGGGGCTCCTGAGTGACTCTCCGTTAGGTGTCTGACTCTTTTGATTTTGACTCAGATCATGGTATCACAGTTTGTGAGTTCGAGTCCTGCACTGGGCTCCATGCTGACAGCACGGAGCCTGCTTGGGATTGTCTCTCCTTGTCTCTCTGCCCCTTCCTTGCTAGCACCTTCTTTCTCAAAATAAATAAACATTAAAAAAAACAGAACATGCACTCTGAAGTCAGACAGCCCGAGTGTGTAACACAGCTCTGAGATTCAGTAGCCCCTGATCTCAAGCTAGTTACTCAACCTGAATGGATTGTAGCTAATATTAAGTCCAAACATTTTAAATCAAATTGACTCTTACTGAAAAGCTTCAAGAGAGTTTAATAGCCTCATAAAAATGTTAACAAAAGTATATTAAATCAAATATTAGTTAAATCAAATTTTAGTTAAACGAAGGTACACAAATGAGTTGTATTTTACTTAATTGAATTAATGAGTTTAATTAATGAGTTTAATTTTACTTAATTATATTTTTATTACTTATAAAATAAAAGCANTTATATATAATTTATATAATTATATTTTACAATATAAATAACGTGAATAGATAAGGTGATTATTATGATAAATATAACATAAAAATAAACTATATAAACATAAATATAATATATAAATGTTACATATTATTTATATGATTACATTAATAGTATTATATAATAAATAATATGCATACAAAAATAATAATTAATTGATATCTTATTAAAAATAAATTCTCTTTCTCAATTGTATTGCTTTGGATTTCTGGAAGCATTTTTGGCCATGAAATATTTTCTTTTTTTTTTTAACATTTATTTATTTTCGAGACAGAGAGAGACAGGGTGTAAGTGGGGGAGAGGCAGAGAGAGAGGCAGACACAGACTCTGAAACAAGCTTCAGGCTCTGAGCTGTCAGCACAGAGCCTGATGCGGGGCTCAAACTTATGAACCATGAGATCACGACCTGAGCCAAAGTCGAACACTTAACAGACTGAGCCACCCAGGTGCCCCATGAAATATTTTCTAGATAAAGAATTAAACTTGGAATTGAGCTTTTCTATGCCTGTTAATTTACATATATAAATAGGTATTGACTGAATAAGGGTTCTGACATCAAATTTTCAATACAGATTTTTCTGTCTTTACATTTTGAAAAGGTATTAATTACAAAATAAATTAGTATTAATATATAATTGATTTTGGTTGTTCTCCAAACTAAAGCATTAATATTAACACTTCAAGTAAACCCTTCAATAGATATCTATTTGGAGCCTATAAGGAGATTCTGTAATAAAGTGGTCCTCAAACTTCAGAGTCGTGTGAAGGCTCATTAAAGCACGATTTCTGGGCTTCATCCCCAGATCTCTGATTCAGGAGGTCTGGGCGGGGGTGAGAATTTGCCTTTCTAACAAGTTTTCAGGTGATACTGATGATATTGGTCAGTGAACCACACTTTGAAAACCACTGCTATAATTCATTTCAAGAATTAAAAATGTTGGATTCTTATTGTCTCATATGAATAAAACTTTATTAAGAAATGTGTTATATGTTCTTCTCTTCTTTGATCCAAGGACCAAATATTTGTATGTTTTTCTTTTGTCTTTTTTTTCCTCTTTAGATTTTTTCTTTGAGGCATAGCTGACACACAATGTCACATGAGTTTCAGGAGTACAACATAGTGATTCAACTTTTCTATATATTTGTTCTTGAACTCCAAAGGATGAATAGAATCTAGGAAAATCTGTTTCTTGGAAAATGACTTCTGGATTCCACTGCTGACATTCCCCCCCCGACCCCGTCCCACTTTAGATATGTTCTATAAGACCTCTTTGTACTTTGTTTCTCCTCCTCAGCATACTTTATTTTGATGATGATGATAATCTCCCTTTATGGGATTTTAGGATTTTTCTTGGCCTGGGTAAGTCCTAAAAATATTATTTCCTTGTATCTACCTGCACATTGTCTTATAATCTATAATTACACTGAATTACCATTTGAAAGTACGATTTCTGGAATGTGACACTTGGGAAATAATCCTTAACTGCAGAAAATGTTGCTTATTCTGCATGATATGCATTAATTTCATGGAGGAAAAAGGGGCAAAAGAGGATAAGAATATGTTCAAGACTGGGCAGACGTCAGAAGTATCCAACCACATAAAAATGCAGATATCATTTTGGAAGAATTAAAAGACGTTGACACATAGCGAATGAGAAATTGCCAATGTTCCTATTTCGCCAAACATTCACACCAGGAGTTTTCCCTGCACGTGCTGCACCAAATATACCTGCAGTCAGTGCCTTTTTTATTTTATTATATATATATATATATTTTTTTTGAGGCAAGTGCTCCATTCAAACAACAGGAACTGAATTGTCTTCTATAATTTTGCTCTGATGACCAAGGTATGCGCTACATCAGTTCAGACTTCTAAACCACCTCCTTCCATTCCCTTCGGCCTGCTTTCTTCCTTCATACCCTTCATGTCCATTTAACTCTGCATCACCCCTTGTTCTGAAGCTGAATCCTCTAGACCCATGGCTGTCCCCTTCCCTCCTGCTACCTGAACAAGAATACGCACGGAGTACCGCAGACATTTTTTTTTTTTGTCTTTCCCATTTCTGTAGTTTCCCTTCCATTTGGAAAAAAAGAATGTGGTTTAGTACAGACAGCATGGCATTAAAATAAAGCTGTAGGCTCCAATCTATCTATTAACTGCAAGACCTTTATCTACAAATGTAGGTTCCGTATCACATTTGCTTGATTTCATGAGATGGTAGTGAGGATCAAATTAGACAATCCAGGTAAAGTCTTCTTTGTGTGCTACGTAAGCATAACCTTCATGTCAGGGCTGGGACTGGGGTGAAGCAGGTGAACTGCCTGGGTGCTACGTTTAGGGAGGCGCCCACTCTCAGGGTTGTGCCTACGCAGGGTGTGAAGGCTGCCTTCAACTTCCCACCCTTAACTGTTGTCGTCACATGCAATTCAGTGGACGAAGGGGTTAATATCAGAGTGAAAAACAGTGAAAAATAGATTAAACACTATTCTTTCTCCTAGGGGAGATGTACTTAACAGAGACAACAGTTTGGGATTAAAGAAATAGAAATAAAGTTCCTAGCTGGTGAAAGACCCCTCAGAAGTTCGCAATGGATACATGGCAGCCTATTCTACCCAGGAATAAGGCGAATCCTGCGTTTCAAGAACACTGACTGAAGAGTACTAGCAGGGAGGAAGCTTGAACATCTACAAAGAATTTGCATCGACTGAGCTCCTTCTCAGAACAATTTTCCCACTTGGGTCCTCAAAGTAAAGACTTTAGAATTTTACTATATTTAATTCAGAACCCACATTAAAAACAAACAAAACCCACACATAATTAGAGCAGGAAGCCCTCTCTCCGACTTATCCTAGAAACTGTTATGCTTCACAAGCAGATTGAAGGGAAATTTCTCCCTGCCTCAACATAACATGAAGACAAAGATTACTCCATAGTGACAAAGCTAAATCATCTCAGGAGGATAGAGTTCCTTGCTCACTAATGATTATCATCTGCCAAGAACTAGCATGCTATTAATACTTGCAAAGTTCTCTGGACTAGAAATTCATTACTAGCAAAAGTACAAGTCCATTTTTATTCTAGGTAATTAATCTAATTTGACTTTCTTCTGCTGCTGCTGCTTAGCAGAAATGGATGCTGACTCCCTTCTCTATAAAGAACAAGCAGATCTTTACACTTCTCACCGAGTAACCTTAACGCACATTTCTTTCTCTTTATCATACCTTCTCTATGCTTAGTGAATTCTCTAAGTGCAGAAACTTGTCCAGGGCTGTGATTACTAGCAGAAAAGATACCCAGTGCCTGATGGCTTGTGTGTAAGGAGGGAGGTGGGCCTGAGGAGAAAGGCCCAGGAAAGACCCATAAGCCAGGCTCCCAATCCCAAAGGAAAATAATAACTAAACGCTACACATTCATGGTGTTTTTCCCGAGAATACAGAGTTGGGGTGGGGCAGCCTTCAACCTTCATATGCTGCTTCCTTCAAAGAGAGCTGAAAAAACGTTTATCTCACTATGAATAAGATGGCTCTTAAAGAATGAAGTTCAAGTGTGTTGATTTCAGTGACTTACTCCATCTCTAGAGCTGCCTCAGGCAAAGAAACTGCATGTTTGAAAATGTCCTTCTAAGGTTCCAGTCAGCCCACTCTTCTACTGAAAGTGAATGAAACTGGACAAATCAGAGACTGCAGAAAAATACACATCAGTCATTAAAGCAGTCAGTGGAGAATTCTGGAAACAGATTTGACATATATTCTAGATATTTCTGGATTAAATTGATTTTATTCTCTAGTCTGATTATTTGATCCTACTCTTGGGTATGATTATTTTTTGCTATTCTAAAGTTAAATTGTTCTACGGAATATGTCAGAGACAAATGAAAAGGTAGACATGAGTGGAAAATAAAATCCTGGAGAAACCTCCCACCCAAAAATAACTTCTGCTAAAATTTACACTCTGTGTATAAATATTTCCTTCCAGACTTTTATGCATATTTATATACACATGCTTATGTTCAAAAGTTTTTAACTTGTGTTGTCACTTTCATGAGTATTTTTCCAGGTAAATAGATAAGCTTTCATACATTATTCGTATTCACCGCATCGCGTGCCATGTGTAGACACCACAGAATTTACGGATGTTATGTTTAGATTCGACTGAAATATACTACAATGAATGGCAGCCTTCTTAGTCAAGAGGACCACAAAATGTCTTCCTTTCCCTAGCTCACTTCCCAATACCTTGCTTGCACTTGAATCCTTGGCGCAGGGTCTGCTTCTGGGATTACCCAAACTAAGACCCCTCTTACGGTCTCTTCACCAGGAGAGATGCTGAAGGCACGGCCTCCATGTTATTGCAGAGGTAATGGAGGAATGCATCCAGTCACCAAACATCAGTATAACATTTGACGTATTCACAGAAAAGCAGAGCGGTGAAGACCATGTTTATTTTTCATATTGAAAAACTGCAGACTCTGAGGTTAAGCAAACTTTGTACAAGGTCATGCGGCTGGTTAGAAGAGCCAGTACCAGATCTGTTTTCTTATTAGACAACTGTATCTTTACTAAGTAGCAGTTGTGTTTCAAAAGTGAGGTCAGCTTGGGATGAATATGTTGCCTGAATTACTTTTCGGAAGTCTAAACCTTCAAGTATACAGTCTATTCAGAGTATTTTAAAATCATAGTTATTTGCCTTGTTCCTGATCATAATCTCCGCTTTCCATTCTCTTTATGTTACATCTGCAGCACCTCTGTCACTTCCTTTGTCACCTAAGGGTGAACTGTCTCTTCCATGCACTCTACGGGGTCATAAACTCCTAAGTGCCATTTAGCTGAACCTTAGGAGGTTGGACTCATGGGGGACAGTGATGTGCATAAATAGTTACAGTTCAAGGCAGTGTGTGGTAAGCACTCTAAGAGAGGTGGAAAGTCCTTCGGGAGGATAGAGGAAGGAAAGATAAAATTCTGGCAGAGGGAGAAGGGGAGGCTTGATGGAACAGGTGGCCTTTAAGCTGGATCTGAAAGGATGGGTAGGATTTCAGCAGGCGGATGTCAGGGTGGGGAGGGGAGAAAGGAGCAGCATGAGCACAGAAAAATGCAATATGTGTTCAGGGGATGTCGAGTGCAGTGGGGTGACGGGCTCACAGAACACGTCGTCAGAGACGGAAGAGACACGTTGAACATGATGTGCTGAAGGACTCTACCCTCAAAGCCTGGGGGGTATCATTTTATTTGGGGAGCAGCAGATCTGTGAGCAAGGAAGTGCTGTACTTAAGTGTGTATTTCACAAATATTTATCTGGAGACACAGTTTTTTTTTTTTATTAAATGCTATTGTGTTATTACTCAGTCATGCTTTTACTATAGAATTAAGTTCACATAGAATAACATCAGAGTCCTTTACCGTGACTCTGACACGATATAGTACCTGGCTTTGCCTGCTTTTCCACCTCAAATCATGCCATTGCCATTTGCACACTAAGCTCCGAGCACATTTGTTTCTCGAAGTTCCTAGAAGTTTCTTCTGCTCCTCCCTGGCCCAGGGATTCTGCACTGCTTCTCCCTCTAGCCTCCATATATCTGGCTTCCTTTTCTCCCAAGTTCTATTGAGGTATGACTGACATATATCATTGCATAGATTGAAGGTATACAGCATAATGGGTTGACCTACATATATTGTGAAATGCTTAGCACAGCAAGTTTAGTGAGCATCCATTATCTCATATAGAAACAATAAAAAGAGAAAGAAGAAAACAGAAAAATATTTTTCCATGTGATGAGAACTCTTAGGATCTACTTTCCTCACAATTTTCGTATACATCATGTAGCAGTGTCAGCCATGGTCACTGTGTTGTAGGTCACATCCCGGTGCTTACTTGTCTTCGTACCTTCTGACCCCCTTCCCCCTATTCTGCACTGGTTTCTTCTTCTTTTTTTTAAAATTTTTAATGTTTTACTTATTTCTGAGAGAGAGGGAGACAGCATGAGCAGGGGAGGGTCAGAGAGAGAGGGAGACACAGAATCTGAAACAGACTCCAGGCTCTGGGCTGTCAGCACAGAGCCCGACGTGGGGCTCAAACCCACGAACTGTGAGATCATGACCTGAGCCGAAGTCGGACGCTTAACTGACTGAGCCACCCACGTGCTCCACACTGGCTTCTTCTTAACTGACATTTATTTCAAATAAAATCTCCTTGCCCACCCAATCTAAAGTAACATTCCTGCTAATTTCTATGTAGAAGCTAACAAAATTATTTATGATTTGTTTGTTGTACACTCTCTGCTACTGTAATTGGCTCATGAGGGCATGCATCCTATAGTCATGGTCTTTCAGGGCATCCCCAGAGCTCGGCAGAGTGACTAACACATCCAAGAATTAAAAAGAAAAAAAACTGTTGAATGAATAAATTGAATGAAGTAGGATTAATATTGTTAGAAAACTGGAAAGACATTACACGGCTTAGAGATATACCTTAAAGAAGGTATTCGGCATCTGCTTATGGAGGTTTGCATCAAGGTCTCTGAATCATACTGGTTCAAGTGTGCAGAGTATCATACCGTTTCGGATGTCCTTACTCATGCTAGCTCACGCATCACTTCTAGGTGCAATTTCCTCTCAGTACATTTGTTCCTTCTTCCCCACATTTCCCACCTCCAGCATTTTCTGGCCATTATTTCAACTAAGTGCTAGGCTTGGTAATTTTCCTAATGATCTGGAAATGGATTGCTCTCTTGCAGATGGCCGTGGATTGAGTTGCCCAAGACCCGGTCATAAGTCATGACTTGCTGAAAAGAAAGGGAGTGTTTTGAAGTGGAGGGGCCTTTGGAGGTCATCCAGCAGTTTTTGAAACAGCTCCAGCAGCCAAACTAGTAGGCCCAGTACCTTCCCTGGTAATCTGGTTTCCTGATTTACTATGAGGTATGGAGCTGTTTATGATGCTTTTGATAGAAAATAAATGACTCTTAATTCTACCGTATGATGAAGTTCATATTTGAAATGTTTGAATAGGTTTTTCAGACCATGGTTCTACAACTGGCTATAAAATTTTACAGTCTTGTTTCAAGGATATAAAAATCTGTGATTGGAGCCTCTACTCCAGGCTTCAACGGGAAGAATCATAAAGCTGAGACTACAGCTGAGAGACCCTTCTTCCTGGCTTTGGAATAAAAAAGTGCACTGAACTAAAGAATCAATGTGTAAAGGTTGGTAAGCCTGATTTAAGACTACTTCTAAAATTAAGTTTCACCTGGAGGCAGAAGAAAAGAACACTAATTAACATATCCAATGATCTCTAGAGTGAAAGGCAATCAAAACTGTAAGACACAGTTGATTCCTAAACGGAGTTCATAGGACAGAGACGATTTGTTTTATAAATATTTTGATTGTGCCAATGGACACAATGAGACGTCATCATAATAGTGGCCTGCTGAATATCTGAAGGGAAGCCCTACCTCTGTTTTTCACGTGGAATTTCTTCCTCGCCAAGCATATGATTTCTTGCTATAGCTTCATAAACATACTACAACTCATTCTCAACATTTCAACGTTAGATGTGGAAATGTTGAGAATGAGTTGTAGTATGTACGTGAATTGTCCAGGGTCATGTTGAAGGTCAGCATCCGTGACTCCGAAGTTAAAAGTTTGTACTTCCTTGAGCTGCATAATTAAAGTGGCTCCTCATATACCTAAACATTATTTATCTGACATCTTTGAACGCAGCCAAGAACTGGGGACCAGGTTAAGACGATCTCTGAATAGCAAAAATTGGCGGCGCAAAATTTAGGAACAAAACCTTCCACGCTTTTTAGAAGACCATCCTCTAGAAACTTGCACACTTTTATTTAATACTCAATTTTAATAAGCTCTGTTATTTGGTTTGCTGTGGCTGATAAAACAAATTCGCCATGGTGAAGAGTAAGGGATAAGAAACCACAGACTGAAAGGAGGAAAAGGAATAGAGTTCTTATGTGAGGCAGTACACGGCATACAGATGAGAAATGTCTCAGCCTCATAAAGATGACATGACTCAATTATAAAGCATTTGAAACAGTACCTGGCACACAGCAAGCACAGTGTAGATGCTTATTAAATTAATATAAATAAATGTGTAGCTTAATAAAACATGAGGGCCTACAGCACAATTGATGTTCTCTAGGATGATAATGATTTTACAAAGGAGGCTTTTATCACTTTTAGTACGTTATATTTAATAGGGCAGGAAAATAAACACTTTTTGAAAATATTTCCAGCAGAAAAGAAACATATAACTTAAACCATAGCAGTTAAAATGGTACATTGGGATTATTTTCAAAACTCACATAGATGGAAGTCCAACACTTGATGTCATCTGACAAATAGGGTTTTCTGAAGTCTTTGTTCTTTTTTTTAATTAAAAAAATGCTTAATGTGTATTTATTTTTGGGAGAGAGAGAGACTGGGACAGAGCGTGAGCAGGGAAGGGGCAGAGAGAGGGAGACACAGAATCGGAAGCAGGCTCCAGGCTCTGAGCTGTCAGCACAGGGCCCAACACGGGGCTTGAACCCACAAACCATGAGATCATGACCTGAGCTGAAACTGGACGCTTAAGTGACTGAGCCCCCCAGGCGCCCCTGAAGTCTTCCTGTTCTTGATTTATTTCTTGATTTACTGTGTAACACGGAGTCTATCACAATTCTGAGATGTGACAGAAACTACTTTCTAGTGACAGCAGTATATTAGGAGTCAGTTTGTCATGTGAAAAGAAAAGCTCAGGGTACAGTGGAGACCGAGGTTCTGCATCTACCTCTGGCCTCATCAGTGATCTTAAACTTAAGCAAAACTGCCTACAGTCATATGCTTATACATCTCACCTCCAAAATGTTGTCAGCTTTGGGCCTTCCCTACTCTCCACTGCAGAGACAAGTATTTCGAAGACACGAGTCTTGTCCCTGGCCTTACACCATGATGCTGAACGGGAGAAATTCGCTTCCTTGGCCGTTGGCCTAGAATGTAGCCATCCCACTCCTCTGCCCCCTGATGAAATTCCAGGTTTTCTTCAAAGCCCATCTCAAATGCGACCTCCTTGTGATGCTTCCTCTCCCCTCATGCTCCGCACGCGCCACAGGAAATGGGAGGCTTCTTTGCACTCCCACCATCACTTGTCATCTATGCCTACCATAACATGTGTCTTAGGTCCTCAACTTGGAAGCAGAAAAGCATGGTGGCCGTGAGCTGAGGCCTGAACCTGCACATATCAAGGCTTGAACCCTGTTTCCACCAGTTATATGTTGACAGACCTTGGACACGTTCACCTTGCTGAGTCTCAGTATCCGAATTTGAAGGGCCAGCATAAATATGTCACTTAGTTCACAGGACTGAATGAGAATGACATGGGATAATAAACAAAAAATCAATTAACAGAGTGTGTGCCATGTGGACTGGTCTCAGGGAATTCTGGTTAGCACCGTTACCATTACTAACATAAGTCATGTATATATCTTTTTTCACTAGATTGTGAGTGTCAACAAGGGAATCCTTAATAGTGCCCAGCCCCACCCTGGCACACAGGAAGTTCTTAGTACTTGTCAATGAATATATGTGATTGCCTTCAGTGTCACATGTAATTTTCCAGGACTGTGTTTTCCTAAAGGGCTTACACTCCCCGAGAGGCCAGACCACTCTTCTTTCATCCCATTGTTTGCCTGTAATGGCCTACCTTCTGCCTGTTGTCCCAGAGAAATTATTAATAGCACCCACTTAACCTCTGGACAATAAATTTTATGGACACCTAGTTTTGAGAGGCGTCTCATCAGCTTCATTCCCAGAAACTAAGTTCCTTGATTTGCAAAACATATACTACATTTGACGTTTGGGGGAGCAGTCAATCAGTTGCTGTATGGAGCTAAAGTCCCGCATACAGAGGAAATGTTTCAATAAATAGTTGCTAAAAGAATAAATGGAAGAAAATGGAGCCATTCTTTATTTTCCCTTTTTTGGGGGAAACGAAATAGGGTAAACTATTGGCTATGAGTCCAGGAAGATAGGAATATTGGACTGAGAAACTCTTTCTGCCATTTAGAATTAGAGGTGGGATAACACCACATGGGTAGAACATTAGAGCTTATAATAATAAATCCAAAATGAGATACAAGGGCAAGACCAAAGAAAAACCCAAGTCAAGGATATATATGCTGTCTGGCCTCATATCTATTTATAAATAATATTTTCAGGGAATGCTACTATGAAATTTAAAGGAAAAACTTAGTTCAGAGTTTCCTGGGTGCCTGTTTGTTTGTTTTTTGATAATAGGCAGTGTGGCTCGCTGCCGTAGCCCTCAGGAAAATGGTGAGGTAGTTGCTTCTTTATTAATCCTCAGGCTCCTTTTCTTAACTTATTTTGCTCTCTCAGCACTGGGCCCCATCCTTTCCCTGTGTACCGTCTTCCCTCTGTCTCTCTGCCCTGGTGCACCTGTATCCTGGCCTTGGCAACCGAGAGCTCTTTGGTCAATCATCAAATACCACAGCGGTGTTTTTCTTTCCAAGTCACTTTCCAAATTATGGAATGGAAGGTGTTATTTCCTATTAAGGGAATTTCAGGCACCAGAAAACCCACTGGGAAGAAAGGCAATCTGAGGATGAGGATAGCGTTCTGGAACACGTCTGGAGGCAGCATATTGAGTGGATGGAAAGCATGGGATTTGGAGTCCGGCCGAGTTGGGTCTGAATTCTGGCTCCTAGCTACTGGCAGTGTGGCTTTGGGTCTTCATTTGTGTGAAAGGAATAATAATAAGACTTGACTCTAAGGTTGCTTTGAAAATTAAACGGGAATGTCTTTGTAAAACACCTAGTAATATGTGCAGGTGGTAAACTTGCTGAAGGTTATGAGTTAGAGCTTTGGAAGTAGATAGGGCTTAACTTTTGCTCAAGGAGAAATAACTTGACTCCCATGCTTCCGAAGCACAGAGATAGCACTGCTTTTCTCGGGACTGTTATTAAGGCTTAAGTGCATTTAAAAAAGACCGACTCCAGCCCTTGAAACATAGTAAGTCCTAAACGAGGTGTGGCTATTATAATAACACTTATAGTTAGATTGCTCTACTGTGGATGGTCTCAATGAATGACAGAGATTACCTTTCTTGTCATTATTATTATCGAATCTTTGGCATTTCTAAATTCCTTTGAGAGATGGATATCTTCCTTATTTCAACATAAGGTAGAATCTTGATTCTAATCAATCATTTTATATAATAACATTTCTTAGCTGGGGGAAACTTAGTCAATGTTTGAAATCCATTAGGTTCTTCCAGGGAGAAGCTAAGGAAATGCAAACCTACAGACAGACCACTTGCTTTCTTCTGTCCCCCATTACTACTTACCACAGTCATTTGTGTGCACCCACCCAATATTGACCGGATCTATCTTTAACGCCATCTTGGGCTGCGGAGAGCAGTTTAGAGCACTCCAGGTAAGCCTCTGTTATGAAACAGGATTCCAGTTCAGCTGCCTCTAGTCACGTAGATGTACCCAAACTTATGCTCTGACAGAAAAACAAACATTTGGTTATCTCCTTGTGCGTACTTGGGGGAGAGGGGAAAGAAAAAAGAAAAGGATCTGACCTTTTGATAGTCACTTTCTCCATCCTGCGTTCTGGCCAGCGCACAAGTAAATAAAGGCTGGAAACCACACGCCTGCTGTGCCATTCTTCGTCCTGAACTAAAATCCAGCCAACGCCAGATATGAAACCAGAAACAAGGAGCATTACTTCTCTACTGAGGCACATTGCCTTCCTCAGATCATGTTTTTCCGAAGAGCTACACCTGAATGTGACTTGCTGGGATTCCAAGAATCCTTTTTTATGATTGTGGTTATGATCTGTTTGGAAAAAGCCAGGGATGAGACCACGGTCTCTGGTGTGCAGCAGAACCCAGAAGCCAGAGCGTTCCGAGAGCAGAATGCCGGGGGGCCGGGGGGGGGGNGGCGGCCAAGCCAGCAGGACAGTTTCGATGCCACAGACCGTCTGCACTTACTCATGGTTCAAACCACTAGGGAAAAGTTGCACAGCACACCTTCTGTACTGTCACAACAACAACAACAACCAGCCTGCTAAACAGATGACGTGTAGGGGTTGTTCACTGCTTCACACACCAGGCACACACTCTCCTCCGATGTGTGCTTCCCAGTCTCCACGAAGCAAAACTAGTGATTCCCATGTGGCATTTTTGCCCCATTCCCACTTCCCTTAGCTCAGAGGTAGCCCTTGCTACGGAGTGTTGTTTTTATCTTGTTAGCGTGTGTGCCCCCGGGAGGGCCAGGACTCCAGGAGGTCGAGACCACAGCTTAGTCCTTTTTTAGATTCCTAGTGCCTGGCGCACCGTAATCACGCAATAATGTCTATTGACTGTATAAATCGGAACCCTGATGAAACAGGGCCGAAGTTTTAAACTGATGGCCCATTTGTTAACATTACCTGTGACTTTTTCTACATTTAAACAAGTACAGATCCTTACTTTCAAATCCACATGCTCTACGTTATTCGTTGTTTTTTTTTTCGCGCACCCTCAAAACATTTTCAACGCACCCGCCCCTCGCGCCAGGTACTCGGGGTTTACACAGATGGAAAGAAATACTTTCCCCTCCTTTAATGAGATTACTGAGTCTGTGTCATGAGCTACAGTCTATGTATTCAGAAGCCGCCCTAATAAATATTTTGGGGTTTATTTGATAGTCTTGGCCGTCATTGGAAACAGAAAATCAGTTCAACACCACAGCAGTTAACTGTTGACTAAACAGCTCCAAACCTCAGTTGGCCAATGTCTGAATCATATGGAGACGATCTGAGTTTTACTGCCATCAAGAAACAACGGGAATATCTAATGCAGGAATTAGGAATGCATATCAGTTTTCACAGAGCAGTGTGGTAATTATGAGAGTACACTTTCTTGTTGTCATTAAAGGGGCTTTCTGGTAGCCAAACTATTGTTCTGGTGTGTGCTGAGCCTAAAGACTCCACTGGCCTCGCTGCCTTTGATCTTTTGAGTTTCTGAAGTTGTGGGATTTTGCATGCTACACTGATAATCTGGGAAAATGTACAATCACTATAAAAGGAAATTTTCCTATTAGTCCAAGAATAATCGTTTATAGCAAAACCACCTGACAGAAACATGCGGGTGCATATCACCCTTGTGAGACCGAAGATATTTTTACAACTGAGGATTATTTTCTTCCCTTTGTACAAATCCATATGGTGCCTATTCAGACATCAGTCATCAGCAATGCTGTCTCATTCACCCCCAAGAATAGAGTTCACAATTTTTGCTCCAAATTTGGATAAAAAGAACTTTTATGAAGAGTTAGCTGTTTCATCTTCCACAGCCCAAATACTTGAGGTCAATGGCATGTAAACTCAACTGGAGTAAGGCAGCAAACATGAATGAAGTAGCCAAGGAGCGTGGCTTTCCTGCCTTGGACGTACCCTGCTTTATCTATCCCCTGCTTCCTGCTGCAGGAAACATCTTCCTGACTCTGCAAAGGACAGTGCTTCTCCCACAGTGAACCGTCCATCTGTTGCTGACTCTCATGGTAAGCTGGGGGCACCATGGGTAAGGACTGCTATGCTTCATTCATTCATTCATTCATTAAATAGAGAGTAAAGGAAAGAGGTGTCCATTATTTACTGGAGGATCTGTCCCAGGTGAATGTCTGGTTCTGTGCATGTCTGGTTCCAGAAACAAAAGGCAAGTGGAAGGAAAAAGAACACTGTGTCAACATGACTTGACTAAGGAAGAGCAGAATGTTTTTCTCCTGAGAGTGACCTTCCTCTGACAGGAGGAAGAGGGTTCTGCATGGACTCTGAAACCAACTCTTTTCTTTTCCCAAATCCTGTCCAGAGGCTGCATTTGTTGGTTAAGGTAATTCTAAATATGACCAAGTAAACCAGTCTAACTAGGGCATTTGAACTAGTTGGTGGGGATGGAGAAAAACCTGACTACATATATCACAAGAAAGATCCATTCTTGGTCCAAACAGAGGGAAAGAAAAGTCATTGCCATTACTTCAGTAAGCCAAAATGTACCACGGCACTTGGAGACCTGGGAAGGAGAATGTAAGGCGACTTTACTCTCCTACTACTCTATTCCATTTTCCATTTGTTCATCACTTGCATTGAAGACACTGTTGGACTTCTAAAAATGACTGGGACTATTTCAATGGACCTCAGCCTTGGGGAGTTCAAGCTCTTGGATTATTTAGTATTACAGAGAGCAGGAGAAAAGGTCATCCAAATTAAACAACAACAAACTCCACTGCATTTATACAAAATCCTTCTACTTGTCCTCAAAGCAAAGTGATTTCTCCCCCACTATGGCACACAGCCTTGTAGGCTGCACCTTGGACCTTTGTGAAATCTCCTACAGCACTTCATGTACTGTTGATTTAGGCTTAGGGTAATGGTGGAGGCACACTGGGGAGCATGGGGTAGTAGAAAGAGGAATAGACAGGGAGATAGGGAATGTGGATTCTACTACTAATTCTACAAAACACTAGTTAACAGTCTTTAAAATTTTTTTTAAACGTTTATTTTTGAGAGAGAGACAGTACGAGAGGTAGGGGGCAGAGAGAGGGAGACACAAAATCCAAAGCAGCTCTGAGCTGTCAGCGGCAAGCCCAACATGGGGCTCGAATCCACAGACTGTGGGATCATGACCTGAAGTCAGAAGCTTAACCAATTGAGCCACCCAGGAGCCCTTCATTAGCAGTCTTAAAAAGCACATGACTTTATAAGCTATCAGTTCCTTATCTGTAAAATGAGAAGATTAAACGAATTGTTTCTTTGTATCTCTAAAACTGTAAGTTAGAAGACATTAATAACAGGGGGCAGAAAACAGAAAGGAAATAGTGAAAAGTGGCACACTGCATGTTTGCCCAGCCCTTAAGCATCAAAAATTCTTCACTGGAAGTGTTTTCTCAATCCTCCAACTCCCTTGGCACATTATCTGCCCACATCCTTATATCCAGCTTTTTATCTTGTGTTTTTATTATTGAAATATATGTCTTATCTTCCCAATTAGCTATAAGCTCCTTGAAAATATGCTCCATCTCTTGATATTCTGCCATTTCTAGCTCTGGATCCATAAATATTTGTCTAAAGAATCAATGGTTCTGACTGAGTGCCTAGCTTAATTAACTTTAATTAATTCTTCTAAAAATTATTACTGTTTAAAGGTAAGATTAAGACCCAAACATTTATCTCAGTTTATAAAATTGGATTTGAACTCTCAATTCTAAAGTATTCACAGAAATGAGCTGTTGTTTTAATAAACATTTGCCGATACTCATCCTGAGGACCTTTGCTTTTTTGCCCCAATCCACTAATATCAAAAGCCTGCTAAATAAATAAATACATGCATATACACATAAACACATACATACATAAAAACAAGAGTTATATTTTTGTGCCTGGGTTGAACACATTATCTTACATAACTCTTAAAACGATACTGTGGAATTTCAGAAGAGCATTTCTGCCACTAAGTAATAGCGCCACTCACCCAGGAATGGAGCTTGGTTTATCTGACTCCAAAGTTCATGCTTACCAGTAGTGCGTGCTCCCTCTGTGTTTGGTTATCCACCCAACACAGCCTACCTAGACTTTTATATCTCTGTGAGTCTCTGATATGAACTCTACATCAATGCAAGGCAATACAGCCAAAATTACTGAAGAAAAAGGCAGTATATAAGAGCTGTGTTGTAGTGGAAAGGCAGTGAATTTTATTTGGTGTTCTTAAGTTCTTAATTTAATGTTTACTTAGCCCCCGACTGGCTTCACAAAGCTAGGAATTTACTGAAGCTTCAGTTCTTTGTCAGTAAAATGTGGACAATAGCACTTATCTCCATAAGTTTTTATAAAAAATGAAATACTGTGTATTGAAATATCCAAAATGCATAGTATATGCTTAGTAAGTCATTCCCTGTCCCCCTCCTAACTCTGCCTTTCAGTCGAAGCACTGTCCTCCCAAACAAAGTCTGTAACAATAGAAAAATGAACTACACATTTACAGGAACACCTTGGAATCCTCTCTTAAGGAGAACTCTCCTCCTCAGCCTAACCAAGTCTCAAATAAAATGCTTTACCTCCCTAGAAGTTACCAGAGGCCACCAAGGCTCCAGCCATCCTGAAAGCCATTTGCTATCAACACTTCCATTGAGTTGAACAGAAGTTGCTCATCCTGCCATATCCAGGATCCGTTTTTGAGGCTCTTATTTGGGTACTTTGTGGTCCAGAACTATGTTCTCCATGAGATAATCTCACAGTGATACTTATATTGAGTAGAATCACAAGTATTCTTTCTCATATTTTCCTCCTGACTTTATTTTTTAAAAATGGGGCCCCTGGTTCTGCAACAACAGTGACCCCTACAGGGGTATTCATTGATCCATCTGCCAAACGTGAAGTATCTTGGACTAGAGATGTAAAGATGAAAACGCATGGCCCCTTAGCTATCTCACAGGACAGCAGGGGAGAAAATACAGGAAAAGACAATTAGAATGCAGCCTAGAGCTATCTCTGACTGGGAAAGCCATGCAGAGAGTCTCTGACTCTTCAGGGCACTAGCCAGACCTGATCAGCCACTGCGGCCTTCAGCCATCCAATTCAGCCATCCAACAAGTTCTTACTGATGTTTGAGACTTGCCTAGAAACACACACAAAGATATGTGGCAAAGGTACGACTTTCAGGACTCTTCTCTTCTTACACTAGCTGGCTGGCTCAAACCCTTGCAAATCCGAATTGAGGAAAGCAATGGACTTCTCTAGGTCTTTTGGTCTTGACCATGTAGCCTCAGTGTTAGGTGGCAGCATCAAGGGCCAACTCCTTATCTGATGTATGACTTTCCTCAACCGAACTCCATCCAGGGCCCCCCTCACCGCCTCCGCCAGCACAAGCTTCCTTGGCTCACAGGGCGGCCCATTCCAATTGGAGCAACTTCAGCTGATAGAAAGTTTGCCATCTAATAAGCCAAATTTATCATCCTATAGGGTGAGTTGTCTTACATTTTTTGTCCCCCGTGGGCTTCCTTTGGGTCTGATGAATCTCCTTTTCAGGACAATGTTTCTAAGTTCAGAAATGTATACTTTAGAAAACTATGTATGTGTGTGTGTGTGCATATATACGTACATACATATATATATATATATTAGAACAAACTGTGATCTGGATTTATGTGGTCTTCTTTATAACCCATTACTAATAAGATCTAGAAATAGGTATAATAATTACCATAATTTTGAAGTAGTGACATGTGTGATATTTTGAGACATCTGTAGCAACTCTAACGTGATATGAAAATAGCTCTGATTTCTACTGGTGACACAGTGACGGTCCTGTTAATATTACTATGGTTTGTTGCGCACACTCATAACTAAAGGCAATGGGAAATCACAATTACAGGGCGGTAGAAACACAGATGCAGTTTTTTTCCACTCAAATTCACAGACTCCCCTGAATTCTCATAGACTACCCCAGAGTAAAGAATTCTTTCACAGAGATTTTTTAAAAAACTGTTTCTTGCAACCACAGAGATCAAATCAGTCCCCTTGAACTCTCCTGCTTCTCCTAAATGAAGCTGTCATTCATTGTTTCCATATTCTTCAGTAACCTTATCACTTTGTCTGCATGAGATAGAGTTTGTTAATTCCAAATTGAAGCACTGAAACCAGGAGGTCAGCAAGCGTTCCAGGGCCTACGACCAGCCCATGAACCCCCAAAGGAACGAAGGACGGGCTTGCAGGGACATCGGCGGCCTCTCACGGGGAGAAAAATCCGTCAAAATGGTTATTAGGTATTTTAAAGTCAAAGCAGTATGTTTTATGAAAAGAGGAGTAACTGACTGAAAAGCATTTTTTTTAATGTTTATTTTTATTTTTCAGAGAGAGAGATAGACAGAGTGAGAGCAGTGGGGGAGGGGCAGAGAGAGAGGGAGACACAGAATCTGAAGCAGCTCCAGGCTCTGAGCTGTCAGCACAGAGCCCGACGCGGGGCTCGAACCCACGAACCGTGAGATCATGACTGAGCTGAAGTCAGACGCTTAACCGACTGAGCCACCCAGGTGCCCCAGGAATAAGTGAATTTTAATGACAGTTTCATTTTCTTACTGAGATGATCATTTTAAACACAAAGATGTAACACAAGGGATCAGTAATACAAAGCAAAAAACAAAAAAGTTTTTTCCCCAAGATGAATGACTGAATTTGTAGTTTGTCTGGCCTGTGCTAGATGTGTGTATTTACAGCTTTTCACCTTTCAACAGATAATAAGCAGGAGTCTCTGATCCTGGCTTTAAACTAGATACAACTGGATCTCAATGGAGGTACAATGAATTAAGCACTAATTCTGTGCTGGGAAATAAAAAAAGATGGATACGAAATGGCTTCTGTCCACAAGGGAACCTAAAATTTATTCAGAAATGTAAACACATGGCAAAAATAATGATACAAGGAGCACTAAAGCCATGGTTTATTGGAGGAGAAATACCCAAAAGATGTAGAGGAAAGATAATAATCAGTAGACCTATATCGTCATTCAAATGGTTTTGTTAACAAGGCAAAATAATAACCAGATTTTCAAGGCATCCCGTATTGTAATACTATGCAAACGGCATGATAATTACTAGGATATTCTTTGTCTTTTCCACTTGTTTGAGCTCTTCACGATTATCCCAACAGCCTTGCACAGCACCTCCCACATGGTATCCTCTCCACACATGATATGAATAAGTGAATGAAGGTGTAACATACTATAGTAATGGTGGAGAACAGGGGTTTTGAAACCCAGTTCTGCAGTTTGCTTGGCTGTGTCCATTTTTGAAAGCTCTTAATCTCTCTCTAAACCTTAGTCATCTCACCTGTAAAATGGGGATAAGGACAAGAACACTAGGATTTGGGTAGAGGTCATATGATGCCTGTAAACTATGTAACAAACAATCATCCTGCAAGGAATGTCAGCTATCGTCACAGGAGGAAGCATGTAGAACTGATGCTCAGAGCTGGAATGAAATATGATAATCCACTTCCGCTTTCTCCTTTTAAAGAGTGGACTCAAGAGACTGTGGGTTGTCCCTAAGGCCACACTTGCAGTGTGAAAAACAGAACAGGTGCAAACCCGGGTCTCCTGAGTTTCCCAGCTTAATAAGTCTTAGTAATAACCAGAGAACCCTCTTCCAGGTCAAGAGAGTCTTAATGCCACTTGGTTCTCTAAAACAAAGCGATGTTGTTGTCTGTTTTCTCCAAAGTTTACATTCTCTGAATTCACAGAAGTGAGATACCTGAAGTACTGTTTCCATATTATTTGTCACGTTGGAGTCTTGGATAGATAGACTTGAAGCGCTTCTATTGCTTCAAATACTGAATGAGGAACAACGAGGCATGCTGTCTGCAGGCTACGTGGCATGGACCTGAGACATGAGCACAGCCTTAGCAAAAGGGTTAAGATTGGCACCTATCTATTTTTCTCTCAGACAGTAGGCTTGAGCATGGATATTTTCCATTTGTTTATAGTCTGTCAAAGGAGACACTTCTATGACGACAGACATGAATCGAGCCACAGTCAATCAAGATTATTTCCACATACATGATTTTAAGCGTTTAGTGATGAGCTGGTGCTTCTAGAAAGAGGTTTGCTGTTGTTTTCAGCTGTATGAGGAATGGCTCACACAGGAATTCAACGCAAGACTGTATGTGGAAATATAGAGCGTCACGCTGGGAACAATACCCAGACTATCCTAGTACTGTCGCTGTTGTTACTGCCATAGAAACAAGAAGCTCAACAGCTCCTTGTTGAATGAAGGCTTACATAAACGGTCATGTTCTTAGCTATCGAACACTGTGGTTATCATCAACTGCCTTAATCAATAAAACTTGCAGAAGATAAACCCTTGAGGTTGTAGTGAAGATTAAATTACATAATTTGCAGGAACACGTCTAGTATAACCTGGAAGCTTCCAAGCGTTTGAGAAATGTTAGATGAGTCGTAGCTTGTAAAGTGATTAATCAAGAAAAGTCAAAGATAGCTTGAAAATTTGATGAGATTTAGACCCCTAGAAAAAGCAGTTGGCGATGAGATCTCATTATAGAGCTACTGGATTTTTATGAACTCTCGGTGCAGTATCACACATCTATCAACTTTCCCCAAACACCACAACTGCGATTAGAAAATATAATGCATTACTCAGGGTTTGTGTTGCAATGGCATAAAAGCAGAGTGAGGTGGCGAGTTTCCCATAGGTGATAAGATTAGCTTCCTCCGGCCTTTAGAATCACGGCGGTAGAACCAGATGGAGTGATTTTTAATGGGGACAGTATTTGTACTAGACAAAGTCAAGTTAGCTTAGCGTTTCACATGAGCTAGCCAAGTGTTCCCCTGCTCGGTTGTTCTGTTTTTCCGCTCTCTCACTGTTTAAATAAATTACAGGAGAGGAGAATTTTAGCTTGAAACTGCTACTAATCCATAACATGAAAGTCATGTCTGCGAATATTTGTGCTCTTGGCGTCATACCCTTCAAAAACTCTATTCCGGGAGAATGTTTCCATTAAGTCATGTATTTCCTTTGTGTCTAATTCCCTTGCATTCATAATTCAGAAATGTTTTCTTAGTGTAACATGCCCTCAAGTATGTCTTCTCCTGAGGGTTACTGTATCTGCCAGGAGGCTATGATCGTACTTACCCTGCTTTGCCTCTCAAACAGGTAAGTGCCTTCAAAGAGATTTCTCCTTCAGCCATGGGATTCCTTTACTGCAAAGTAATCTAAAAAAAAAAGAAAAGAGATGGAACCCAGAGTTTCTCTGACTGAAAGGAGATTCGAAGAGCTACATTAAAAGCTGAAAAGCCACGGTGGAGATTTTCAACCTCTAAGATTTACCTCTCCCTCCGTGTTGCTCTAACCTCCTGCTACTACAGCATTGTCTTGGTTCTACGTGACCTTGGATGAATCTTCCCCTTCCATCCAAGCCCCCCCAGCCCTGGGGCGCTACGGAGTTCCAGACGGTATATGGGCAGTGCTACAGAGGCTAATCTGACTGAGAGTGGCGAGGACACACAGTGACCTCCCTTTCTTCCCAGACACCAAGAAATCTTTACTGTGTCCTTGGAAAACCCTCTTGCTTTGATTCAAGGACGCCATACCTCGCAGCAGAGAAGAGTGGCACCAGAGAGAGGCAGTGATCAGAGCCTCCAAGGCCTCATTCGTACCCACAAGCTGAGCCCTGCCGGGCAGCCCCTGAAAATCCCAGGATTCACTTCCCCAAATTAGCCTCAGAATTATCCGTTCTCGACAAGAGCTCACGGCTCCTCTCACCCCATGTGCCTGTCCCCAGCCCAATGTTCCTTCTGCCTCCTTTTCTCCCAGGAGGAACCTCAACTTTTCACCAAGAATGCTCTCTTCTGGGCCTCTCAGACTTTGTTTTAAAACTCCCTCTGAGGGGCGCCTGGGGGGCTCAGTTGGTTAAGCATCCAACTTCAGCTCAGGTCACGATCTCACAGTTTGTGGGTTCGAGCCCCGCGTCGGGGTCTGTGCTGACAGCTCAGAGCCTGGAGCCTATTTCAGATTCTGTATCTCCCTCTCTCTCTGACCCTCCCCGGCACACGCTGCCTCTCTCTCTCTCAGAAATAAATAAAACATTTTAAAAAATTAAAAAAAAAAATAAAACTCCCTCTGAGCTGTGTCCTAGGGCCTTCGTATTTAGTAGCAAGTTGTGTGGCATTTGAACTAAAGATGGCAAAGAGACAAAGGTGTTGAAACAACAATCACCAACCTAGCTAAATTAAGATGAAATGTGCAGAAATGACCACTGACAGCTACAGGCTGCGCACTTTAAGAGTGATTATCTCTCCTACGCACATTTAAATTTTGCTCCCAGAATATGGCTGATCCGTGAAAGAAACAACAGTTGCGAGGCTTACGGGCCATGTGTTTTTAAAAGGCTGGACCAGGTGTACTATGGAGGAGGTTTAGCCATCTCTGAGATTCTAAGAGGCAGATGCATAATTTTTATTTCTGAGCACATGGTCTTAAACTCTGGAACACTCAGAGAAGCTATTCCCGCCCTTCTGTTTTGAAACCAAATTCGCCAGGACTCTAGACACACTACTGATTGCCAGTGTGTAAAATGCATTCTTGTGGCCTTGAACCTGCCTTCAAAGACATGCTTAATATAAAGGCTAAGTTCTGGATGAAGCAGCTCATAAGCCTTTCCCCTGGAGAACCAACTCAAGAAACCCCATTTTTATTTTCTTTTATTCTACGTCCCTTTCTCCCACTCATCTGCTGGCAGAGTCAAGATAAAGACTGACTGAAGAGCTTCAAAGAGTGAAGCGAATTCAAAGAAATAAAAGTTCTCTCTGAACTATGCTGCTTTCCTTGTTTTGCCCGGCCGCACCAAGTCTGGCCGCAGAACCAGAACCAAACATTTCTGCATGTGGTTTCCCTTGTTAAGTAAGGCCCAAGACTCCGCTTTCTAAAAGGAGGAAGGTGCGGACGGTTAGGGAGTCGGGTTCAGCTATTTGGAGATTGGAGTCTCCCCCTGGTCAAGAGGAGATAACACCTTTCAGAGTCTGTATGCTGCCCTCTCCTGGCCTGTGTGTACGGAAGGGTTAGGTCATCGAATGTGTTGATGTTCGTCCCATACCTGTGTGCAAGGTGCATGTGTTCACATGAGACACTCAGAAACTCTCACTAACTTTCATGCTTGAAGCTTATTTGATGAAATAAACTCATTATTCCTTTGACTCTTGGCTTCATATTCAAGGATGCCGATCATTAGGCCACCTTCGCTCATACTGTGGTGCTCTGACCCTCTCCTTATTCATCATCTTACTGCCATGAGGCTCTGGGACCCTGCTCTGCAAATCAGTGATCCAAATGAGCTAGGTCCTCTGGATGCGCTGGCCAGAGACATCTTCCCAATTAGAAGTGGTGGCTATGGGATGTATCTGTATTTAGATTAGTGGTTGGAAGACCATACGTTAGCCTGACTTGTGATCAAGACTAATTCTGTGCATTATTAGCCAGTGTGTCCAATTCATATAAAGGAGAACTCTGCTGTAGGAAGAGAAACAGCTAAGCAAACACAGGAATAGATGGCACCAGAGGCCAAATTTACAATTACACACTTTCCCCTTTGAAACAATTTGTCTTATTTGCTCTTCCGTTGTGTGACTTGTTTTAAGCCCAATACTTGTCACATTTGGTTGCAATAATTCATTACTTTCTCCTAAATACTTAAAGGACCCTGATACCGAGGAAATGCTTGCAGTCTGGCGTGGGATTGCTAGAGCAACACTGCGGTAGAAACGTGGCTGGTCTAATCTGCTGTGTGCCTGGGACTCCACAGCCTCTCTGTGTTTGTCCTTGACCTAGGCAGGCCAGGCCTCTCCATATCAATCAGAACTCGGCGCCCAGACTGGAAGCCTAATTCCACTCCTTCGCTTTAGAAGAAGAGGGCTAAGGAAGAGGTGTTTACTTTAAAGAGATTTAAAGGCATGTACCTTGTTTAAACTTTACCAAACGCATAGGGTAAGCTCTGGCTGGCTATACTAAAATGCACAGGGAATGAACTCTTGATTACTTCTTTCAATGAAGAATGATAGCACAAAACAATGAGTAATCAAAGCACTGCTTACATTTATCTTCAAAATGCCATCACGTGTCTTAGTTCAGACCAAGCGTGTATATATATTCGGTCTCACATTTACTTTGTCGCCACCAACATGACTAAAGTCGCTTTCGAGTTTGAATGGCAGGAGGGAAACGGGTCTCAATTTATTTCAGATATTATATTTATAGATTGAAAAGTGTTCATAGTGACACAGAACTACCCTTTTAACTGCATAGAATTCAGTTGGGTCAGTTAATTAGTATTTATTTAAATAGGCGAATTCTTGACAATCAGTTTCCTTTGTGATACAAAAAGAGAAAAATACTCATCTATAAAATCAAAATGCGCTCCCCTAAATAAAATGTTCATTTGCCGTGTCTATTCTTTGACATGATTTCAAAAATACCCTGTTAAATCATTCAAACTCGGCCACGGGCAAAAATATGGACATTTTTCATGGCTACGCTCATGCATTTTCCTTAATGACAAAGGAACATGCTCATTTGATAACAGAAAGAAAACAGGTCAATGTAAATTCTCCACTGTGATATGTAAAACAAATACCTTTCTATAACTTCCTTATCTGTCTTGGGCAGGCACAGTCTTGGATAAGGAGTGCCCTGAAGCCCAGCCATGACAGAATGGGGAATTGATTGTGAGTTACCAACGCATGGTTTGAATATGTCCCACCAAGAATCTAATGAGAACAGTGCGGGTAAGATAAGGTCTTTCTCCTGCACCTGCTGCTGTGACATTCTCTTGCTGAACTAGAGTCCCAATCCGCGTATGTTCTTCACCGCAGGAAAAGCTGGTTTTCCAGGCATTCAGAGCGGTTATACGCCAGTTATTTGAGGATCGCCCAGAGCAAGACTCATCTTTTAACTCAGGCTTCATTCAATCCCCACTAGCTTTTCCAAGGGAAAGACTGAACTCACGAAGCAATGTTAATTTAATCACAAGTAATCAACAGGGAAAAAAAAGTGTTATATAACCTTCTTCAAAATTTGAAATCAAACATGGGAAAATCCCAGGAAATAGATTTTTTTTTTTTTTTTACAAAACTCATGTCTCAAAATAAAATGAAGAAAGAACGGAAAAGAAATGGCCAGATGCCTACCGAGTTTAGTATCAAATAAAATTAAACCAAAAATGGGCATTTCCTTACAAGTATCACATTTATAATACATTTCCAATTCATGACTTCTCTTGAAACTCATTCTACCTGAGGGTGCAGAATGCAAATGCATTTTCAACTCAGAAGACAGTGTAAAAATAAGTCAGGTACACAGGAAGGGTCACTGACCATTACACTGGGAAACCCCTCTCTCCCTTCTCTCTGTTTCTTTCAACCACAGCAGAGCGACACAGACAGATTTCACTCGCGAGCTTAGCGCACGTTGGCCACACGCTTTAAAGATCCCGAACACGCTCAAGTCCGCTCGGCGCCTCTTCCTTTGGGGAGGACATTAACCTGACAGGCGGGTGGGAACGTTCGGAGCCTGCTCTCTCACAATCGGTGTTTGAGTTGCTATAGGTCACAGTTCTAACGCAGTCACCAGGACACAGAAACGGGCAGCGTGACAACACGCAGGTCCTGGTGTCATTTGAGAGAAAAAGGGGCCGGTCAAGTTCGAGGGTCCCTGTTTCACACCCACGGATAATTCCGTAGGCGAATAAATCCCGTGGCCCCCGAACACACGTTAACGGCCCTGATCATCCAGGGTGGACGAAGCGAGTCACGCTCGGGGCTTTCTGCTCTGACCCGCGTTGGAAGCAGCGCTGTCGATGACTTTTTCGAGCCTCGCGAAGGCAGAAACCAGAAACCCAGCCCGGGCCACGTCCGTGGCGACGCGCTGCGTACCTGCGGGGACGCGATGGA